>NC_139217.1:461435522-461818022 GCF_055691185.1 Crinia signifera
TGTGATTCACCGATACTGGCAGAGGAAATGAATTAGTGGGGACCTTCTGTCAGCAGATACAAATATTCCTGCCTCGTAGTGTGATATACAATACAATGACTAAATATTAGGCTGAACAAATATTGTTTTGAGAACAAAACTATCATTTTAACAGAAACTAGTGACATCTGTGACTCCGAATCCACTAAGTGGATAATTCATTTCTCCCCCGCCACAGCCCTCCTGTGTAATTCATTCTCGCTCCCACCTCCTTCTCCAGGAATTCGATTGCCCCCTTTCTGCAAAGTAATATTCCCCACCTGTGATTCATTCCACCCATCTCCTAGCAATACATTTTTACTCCTTTGTAGTTTATTATGCACCAGGGCTTTATACCTCATACCAGGGGCGGATTGGGCTGGCGGGAAACCGGGCCGTTTCCCGGTGGGCCGGCCCTTTATAGTCATTAAGGGGCTGCTCACCCCCCTGGCTGGGCCGCGGACTTTGCCCCAAACAAATATGGCTGCGCCTGATGCCAGCAACGGCTCTTACTGAAATGTCCGCGGGAGGGCTGGTGCGCATGTCATGCAGCACGCAGCTGCTCCCGCGGTTCTGTCTCTTCTGCACTGTCACCGGACGGAGGATGGAGCGGCCAGCCGTGAGAGTCGCTCTCCCCGCTGTATATCCCCGCTGCTGCTGCCCTCAGTCAGTCTCTGTGGCTGCCGGCTGCCAGTTCACTGTCACAGTCACACTGACTGCATAAGAGACAGCAGCGCCGGCAGCACAGAGCTGAGCTCCCTCCTGTCTCCTTGTCCCAACCCTCTTTAATGTCATCAATACTGACAACCAGAATCAGATCGTGGAAGGGGGCGGAGCTTCACGAGTGGAAGGGGCGGAGCTACATACGTGGAAGGGGCGGAGCTACACAGGAGCACAGCTAATGAATGAAAGAAGAAGTAGTAGATCCACAGCCAGCCAGCCAGTGTTTAAGGTAAATAGTGGTGGTGGTGGTGCTGGTGTTACACAGCACTACTACTGGTGCGGGCATTATGCAGCACTACTACTGTCGGCAACTGGTGTGGGCATTACGCAGTGTCACTGCCGGCATCTGGTGAGGCCCTCACCAGTTGCCGACAGTAGTGACACTGCGTAATGCCCTCACCGTGAGGGCATTATGCAGTGTCAGTACTGTCGGCAACTGGGGTGGGCATTATGCAGTGTCACTATTGTCGGCAACTGGTGTGGGCATTATGCAGGGATACTACTGTCGGCAACTGGTGAGGGCATTATGCAGTGTGACTACTGTCAGCAACTGGTGAGGGTGTTACGCAGTGTGACTACTGTCAGCAATTGGTGAGGGCATTATGCAGTGTCACTACTGTCGGCAACTGGTGAGGGCATTACACAGTGCTATTACTGTCGGCAACTGGTGTGGGCATTATGCAGTGTCACTACTGTCGGCAACTGGTGAGGGCATTATGCAGTGTCACTACTGTCGGCAACTGGTGAGGGGCATTATGCAGTGTCACTACTGTCGGCAACTGGTGAGGGCATTATGCAGTGTCACTACTGTCGGCAACTGGTGTGGGCATTATGCAGGGATACTACTGTCGGCAACTGGTGAGGGCGTTACGCAGTGTCACTACTGTCGGCAACTGGTGTGGACATTATGCAGTGTCACTACTGTCGGCAACTGGGGTGGGCATTACACAGTGTCACTACTGTCAGCAACTGGTGAGGGCATATGCAGTGTGACTACTGTCAGCAACTGGTGAGGGTGTTACGCAGTGTGACTACTGTCAGCAATTGGTGAGGGCATTATGCAGTGTCACTACTGTCGGCAACTGGTGAGGGCATTACACAGTGGTATTACTGTCGGCAACTGGTGTGGGCATTATGCAGTGTCACTACTGTCGGCAACTGGTGAGGGCATTATGCAGTGTCACTACTGTCGGCAACTGGTGCGGGTGTTACGCAGTGTCACTACTGTCGGCAACTGGTGCGGGTGTCATGCAGATCTACTACTGTCAGCAACTGGTATTGATATTACGCATCGCTACTACTGTCGGCAACTGGTGCAGGTGTTATTCAGCATTACTACTGTTGTCAACTGGTGAGGGTGCTACACAGCACTACTACTGTCAGCAACTGGTGTGGGCATTACGCAGCGCTACTACTGTTGGCAAATGGTGCAGGCATTATGCAGCGCTGCTACTGTCAGCAACTGGTGGGGGCGTTACGCAGTGTGACTACTGTCGGCAACTGGTGCAGGTGGTATGCAGTGTCACTACTGTAGACAACTGATGCAGGCATTACCCAGTGTCACTACTGTCGGCAACTGGTGAGGGTTTTAAGCACCGCTACTACTGTTGGCAGCTGGTGTGGGCGTTACACAGCAGTACTAGAGTCGGCAACTGGTGTGGGCGTTACGCAACGCTACTATTGTCAGCAACTGGTGTGGTTGTTACGCAGCGCTTCTATTGTCAGCAATTGGTGTGGGCGTTATGCAGCACTGCTACTGTCAGCAACTGGTGAGGGCATTATGCAGCGCTACTATTGTCAGCAACTGGTGCGGGCATAATGCAGCACTACTACTGTCCACAACTGGTGCGGGCATTACGCAGCACTACTACTGTCCACAACTGGTGCGGGTGTTACACAGCACTACTACTGTCTACTAATGTGGCCAACAGTGTTGATTATGCATAAGCAACGCTGCTACAGTGGGCATTATGTGTAAACCGCACCACTACTGTGGACATTATGTAAGTGTAAGGGTTCTACTACTCTGGGCATTATATGTATAAGCAGCGCTACTACTGTGGATATTATGTGTGTGGAAGGGTTCTACTGTGGGCATTATACTGTATGTATAAGCAGCACTACTACTGTGGATATTTTGTGTAAGGGGCACTACTGTGAAGCGTAATGTAAATATAGGGGCACTAGGTGATGTGCAGGACGGTAACAAGGTGTGTGCCACTGGTGCCTCGCCCATTTGCACTGTGGGTACACCACCTACATGACCACTCACTGCTGATTGTCAGCCACCACTGCTCTCAGAGCTTGTGGTCCAGCTGCAGCAGTTATTGATTGGCTGTCAGATCACAAGCTTCAATTGGCTCACGAGCCGGCACCATATTTAAAAATCAATTCAGCGCCTCTGCAGGTTGTGCTCTCTTCCCCGTCTTCAGTAGCAGCAGCTGCAGCGGTGGTGGCGGAATGCCAGATGCTGGGCTATGGGCTGGACTAGACTACACAGTTTGCAGTAATGGGGGCATACTGCAATGGGCACTACAGGCATTGTGTAAGGGGCACTACTGTTGGCATTATGTATAATAGGCACTACTGGGTGTAATTTGTAAGGGACAATAATGGGGCATTGTTTAAGGGGCACTACTGGTGGCATTATGTGTATAAGCAGTACTTGGGGCATTACGCATAGCATAATGTGTAATGGGCATTACGGTGTTCTGCATATTGGCCCTCATTATGGCTGACCCGGTAAGCTGCAAAGCTCGCAGCTTTATTGGTGTCTTTTAAATGGAATAAAAGTTTTTTAAAAAGCGTTATTGCACCAAGGAGCGCCCGTTCTTGTCTTATACACACACACACACATATATTGAACTATTTTTTAGAGCAAGCATATGACCAGGGTTCAGTGCCGGCTCTACCATTAGGCAGCTTTAGGCAGCTGCCTAGGTTGCTGGGATCTGGGGGGGTGTCACCAATTCTGCCTATCATAAAATGAAGGATGTCTATGAGGATCCTTGTTGTACTTAATGCAGGTGATGGCTGTAGAACTTCTAAGGCCTAGCCTCCATACTTTCCCTTGGACATACTTTCCAACTTTGCTGCCCTCTCCTGCCCACCTTCCCAATGGGCTGGGAGGACCACCCGATTTTTGGGAGCATCTATTCCGGATCGTTAAGCAAGTATGCCTTAAAAGGTTGAAAAGTGGGTATTGGCAGTATAGAAGGAAGGGGGGGGGGGTACAGTAGGTTCATGTTTTGCCTAGGGTGCTGAGAAGCCTTACACCGGCCCTGCCAGGGTTATATGTATGGGGAGGTTCTGTAACGAGCATATATTCCCCCAGGTATGAGAGAGGCGCTCCTAAATGAGTGGAGGAGCAGCATGCGGTCAGGGCTGCAGAGCTGCCCGCTGTGTAATGTAATGGTGCAGGAAGCACTGTAGCTGCCTGCTCCATATGGTCCGCCCACACCTCGTCTCCTGCAGGAATGTGCTGCTGGGCCCAGTGCTACAGGGATGGAGGATGCCATCCAGTCGGCGGCGTCTAGATGTTTGAAGTAATTAGAAAAAACATCTATTTATTTTAGGAAGTAAAATTATTTTTTTTGCTGTTGTGGAGCCCAATATGTTTTTATGTTATTCCTGTGGGGGCTAGCGTTTAATGTTTTTTTTTTTGTCTTGTCTGGTGTCGTGTTTTTCTCCTGTTGGGGCCACCAATGTGTATTGTTTCTGTTTGGGACAATGTTTGTTTTTTCTTTGGGGGCCAGTCTGTTTTTTTAGTCGTGTGGGGGCATATGCTTTTGTTTTCTGTGGGGTTTTATATTGGGGGTCAGTATGTTTGTTACCTGTTGGGGTTGCTGGTGAAAGTTTCAAAAATTCAGCTAATGGTGGCAGTGTAACAGCATTAGCATAAAGTTGCATATGCAACTGCATAAAAAATACAAGGCAGGCTGCAACTGCATGTAACGCTAAATCAGATTTTATTATTAGGAACCGCCCCCTCTTAACAGACTCCACCCCATCAGCAGACCCCGCCCCCAGGGCTGCTTCCATAAATTTCCCGGGCTGTTTTTACATCCCAATCCGCCCCTGCCTCATACACAAAGGCTGAGATGGTACAAGGGCCCTTATTCGGGTTGCATACTCATCCACCTGCGAGTGCCTGTACGGGAAGCGGGCGGGCAGCTTACATCCGCTGACGTCAGATGCCCGCCCCCTGCACCCATGTCATTGGGGAATCACCATGAGAACGCCCGCAAACCCCCGCCCCACTTATGTGTGTTAGCGCCAGCGAATAATCTATACAGACTATCTGCATGCACAGTCTCAAAACATCGCTCCCTGCACAAACACACAGGGTGGGGGGGGGGGGAAGCGAATGAACCTGAATAAGGGCCCAGGTGTAGCATCTGTGGCAGCCTCCTGAGGGGCATAATACTGGCATATTGTTACTGATAAACATAATATTAGGGGGAAGTAGTCAAAACACAGTGTTGACAGTTATGGTGTCGACATTGTCAAGATTATGACATGCAAACACATTGACAGTATCAGAGGGTTGATAGGTTAAATGTCAACATTTTCAGAATGTCGAAATTATAGTTAGGCTGCGGGGGGAGTGGGTGGAATGGTTAGGCTGCACAGGGAGGTATTAAAATGATATACAGCATGCCTATATTCTGTGTGCCGCCACGGCTGTATCTGTGCAAGAAATGGAACATTACAAAATTTTTGTAACGTAGCATTTTGTAAGCAGATACAGCTGCCGTTGCACACGGAATATAGGCATGCTGCATATCATTTTTAATCAGCAGAAGCTGCTTGTGCATCCCATATGAATAGTTTCTCCAATAAGAGGCATTTTACAAAAAAATTTACACGTAAAGACGCCCGGCGGTACCGAGTCGCACCATGGTATGGTGCAACTAGAAGAGCTGTTTAACACACAGGGAGGCTACATGTACCTCTATACATCTTTATTGAAGCACTGTTCTTTCCCCTTTTTGTCTTTGTTTTTTATTAATTCCTACACTGAATCCGACTACGTCGGCGATTGCCTACTGCAGCGGCTCATAAATGTTTACACTGTACCTAACTCAATGAACTCGCTGCCTCACTTCTACACTTAACAAAGTGTCCTTGGAAACCGCAACTGAGCTATAGGAAGTTTCTCTATAAACGTGTCTGGCGTAATTAAGATGTGAACTGAGATTAGGCCACACCAGTTAAACGTGCACAAACCAATTAGCTCAGCAATATGTCTCGTTGTCGGTTTCTCAAAGCGGTTACTGTACACTGTTTATTTTGGACACGGCTATTTGTGTTTCTGGGTCATTCATCAAACTGACCCATAATCAGTTAAAAATTAATTAGCAAATTTTTTTTTGCTGGCGGAAAACAGCGGTTTGTCAGAACGTTATGTAAGAGCCATTTTTCAAAGGGAAATTTCTGAACTGAAGGAACTGGATACGAAAGAAGAGAAACAGATGCTGCAGGCACTACGTGTATTTGTAATGGAGCGCCACCAGAGAGAGTCGCACCGGCTGCGACAGGGTGTAACGTATACCCAGACCTGTCACCGTTTAGATTAGAGAGAGGTTTTTTTTTTCGTTTTAATGTTTTTTGTTAAATCCCTCCAGCACTTCAGCGTATGATCCGTGTGTGAAATGTTCAATGTAAAACTCCAACCCGACAGAATTATTGTTTGTTCCGTTTACCGGGTCACCCAGACTTTTACGTAAACTGGAGATGATCCAAAATCTTTACAGGTCATATTATGGGGGAGAGGTGCATTGGGCTGAACACCCACCTAATTCTAAACCTAATTCTGCTACCATGCCTGTAGTTCCACACAGAAAAAATATATATATTTTTTTCCTGTTTAAGCCTGGGTGGATCAGCAATGAAAGAAAACATAGACCCAAAGTTTATTGCCTAATAAAATTACAGCCAAAAGTCTAGGCAGGTGCGTAACTATAAAACACAAGCTAGCCGGCTCCAAGCAAAAGCTTCAAAAGCTAGTCTGCTAGCTTGTGATTGCCTCTGTGTTTCTGTATGTGTGAAAGAGAAAGATGTAGTTTCATTCGCTGCCAGCAGATAGCAGTGTTTCGGTTACACAAGGACACTAGATATATATAAGATAGGCACCCCCCACCTAATAAAAATGTCAGGACCCCGCCCCCCCCCCCCCCCCCCCCTGATTTATGCGTTCCTGCCGGAGACTGAAGGCTATAGTCCTGTCTATCTTTTCTTACTTGCTGCCTGGAACCCCAGCAACCCCCTTCCCTGCTGACACAAATACCATTAACTATTCAATCACTCAGTGGCGTAAGTTCGTCACAGTTGCCCGGAGGCAAGATAAAAATTGGTGCCCCCCCCCCCCCAACACACACACACACACCATCTTATATAACTATATGTATGCATGTATGTATGTTATGGATATTATGTTTAGAATAAAGATAGTGTGACATTTATGGTCCTGCTAGGAGGAGGAGACAGCCACAGAAGTGATATCAACAGCTTTCAATTAAATTATTCAAACTCAAAGGGGAGGAGAGGTGCCCCCTTGGGAGCAGGAGCCCGGAGGCAGATGACTCCATTGCCTCCCAGAGTTCTGCCTCTGCAATCACTATTAAATAAAATCTCACATTTCATTAAAAGTAGCAGACCAGATGCACCAAGCTTCAAAAGTGATAAAATGGAGAGTGATAAACAGGCAGCCAATCAGCTCCTGCCTGACATTTTTCAAACACAGCCTGTGACATGGCAGGTAGGAGCTGATTGGCTGGCTGTTTTATCACTCTCCATTTTATCACTTTTGAAGGTTAGTGCATCTGGCCATTAAACTTGAATTTTAAGTGTAAACATTTAAGAGACACCTGTCCGTTAAACAGGCCTCTTCATGTCCGTCAATTCTGATACTTAACAGTGCTCTCCCCCCCCCCCCCCCCCCCCCCGGCCTCCAACCTCATCTTATTTGGTGCAGCAATACGATTTATTTAGCCAAATTTCAAATCTGTTCTGAACTATAAAGCTATAAAAGAAAAAAAAGAAAAAAACAGCCATCGTTTTATTAAATTCTTATGGCTGCATAAATTAACCTGAAAATACACAGCTGACATCTCAACTATGTACGATTATATGCGATCATGTTCTGACATTTCCACCGCTGTAAAACAGATGTTGTGTGGCAAATTAACATTTGCTTAGAAACATATAACCGTTACGTTTAATATGTAGATAATGCAGATAATGTGAACCACATCAAATAGGAGTAAATCATACGGGAGAGTGCGCAACGCTGCGGTTCCGCTCTATAAAACAGAATGAAAGAACGGTGCCGGATTTAGGCTAAACACAATAAAGCCGTTGGAGTGGTTTCTTCCTGCAGGACTTTCTTATGGGGTGCCTCTCTTACAGACACTGACTACTGCCTTCTCTAACAGATGCTGACTACTGCCTCTCTTACAGACACTGACTACTGCCTTCTCTAACAGATGCTGACTACTGCCTCTCTAACAGACGCTAACTACTGCCTACTCTAACAGATGCTGACTACTGCCTCTCTAACAGACACTGACTACTGCCTTCTCTAACAGATGCTGACTACTGCCTCTCTTACAGACACTGACTAATGCCTTCTCTAACAGATGCTGACTACTGCCTCTCTTACAGACACTGACTACTGCCTTCTCTAACAGATGCTGACTACTGCCTCTCTTACAGACACTGACTAATGCCTTCTCTAACAGATGCTGACTACTGCCTTTTCTAACAGACGCAGACTACTGCCTTTCTAACAGACGCTAACTACTGCCTTCTCTAACAGATGCTGACTACTGCCTCTCTAACTGACACTGACTACTGCCTTCTCTAACAGATGCTGACTACTGCCTCTCTTACAGACACTGACTACTGCCTTCTCTAACAGATGCTGACTACTGCCTCTCTTACAGACACTGACTAATGCCTTCTCTAACAGATGCTGACAACTGCCTCTCTTACAGACGCTGACTACTGCCTTCTCTAACAGATGCTGACTACTGCCTCTCTTACAGACACTGACTAATGCCTTCTCTAACAGATGCTGAC
The DNA here is from genome assembly GCF_055691185.1 of Crinia signifera. Lineage (NCBI taxonomy): Eukaryota > Metazoa > Chordata > Amphibia > Anura > Myobatrachidae > Crinia > Crinia signifera. The sequence goes on from NC_139217.1 coordinate 461,444,346, forward strand.
TACTGCCTTTTCTAACAGACGCTAACTACTGCCTTCTCTAACAGACGCTAACTACTGCCTTCTCTAACAGACACTGACTACTGCCTCTCTAACAGACGCTAACTACTGCCTTCTCTAACAGACGCTAACTACTGCATTCTCTAACAGACGCTAACTACTGCCTTCTCTAACAGACGCTAACTCTGCCTTCTCTAACAGACGCTAACTTCTGCCTTCTCTAACAGACGCTAACTTCTGCCTTCTCTAACAGACGCTAACTACTGCCTTCTCTAACAGACGCTATCTACTGCCTTCTCTAACAGATGCTAACTACGGCCTTCTCTAACAGACGCTAACTTCTGCCTTCTCTAACAGACGCTAACTACTGCCTTCTCTAACAGACGCTAACTTCTGCCTTCTCTAACAGACGCTAACTACTGCCTTCTCTAACAGACGCTAACTACTGTCTTCTCTAACAGACGCTAACTACTGCCTTCTCTAACAGACGCTAACTACTGCCTTCTCTAACAGACGCTGACTACTGCCTTCTCTAACAGACGCTGACTACCTGGTAATAAGCAGACATTGGACGGACAGCTTCCACTAAACTCATGGAGCGAATGGGTTTATTTACTAAATGCAGAGAGAGGGACCTATAGGTCATTTACCGACTCATTGACTAATTTGGCTTTGTTAGCAAAGCAGAAAAGCAAGCAAATGAGCAAAATACAGCCTGTCCGTGGCGTTGCCCTGAGCAGGCAACGCCATGCCTGCTGGGCGTTACCCTGCTCCAGCTCCCTGTCCGCCCCCTCTTGTGGGAACGCACTGCGAGTGTGAAACTCGCCGAAGCTGCTTGCATAATTGCGCATTCGCAAACCCCATGTCCAAAAAGGGGTGTGGCTTATGCAAATGAGGGCGCCATTGGGTCACGCCCCATTTTCACCCTCTGCGTCGCTGAATAGATGCTGTGCACATGCGCACAGCGTCTATTCCGTCAGGATGGGAGCCCCCGTGCGGGGGGTGGGACGTCCCAATAAACTGGGACGGTCCCAGGAAAAACAGGACAGTTGGCAGGTATGCTGTAGTGTGTCCCTTGATCATTTTACTTATGGACAGTTTACCGTGGAACCCAAATAAAAATACAGCTCCAAGTTCTAGAACGTCTTCCTGGTAATAGCTAACAAGCCCCATGCACTGAGCCCGGCACATAGCAATAGAAACTCCTTAGATATAATTGGATTTATTATTTAGACACCAGGGAATTCCCCGTCTGTCAGCAGAACTGTTCTCCCATTAAATGTATAATGAAATGTATTCTGTTCATATTTCACACTTGTTGTACAGCCGCGCCACAGAGAATATCGCCGGGAAAGGGGAACCTGCAATATCGTGTTGTGCATCTAATACCCCTTTCACACTGCACTTTTAAAATGGTATATTGCCGTTTTTTTTCCATTTTAAAACGTTTAAGGCTGCAATGTGAAGGTGCCAGAGTTGATTTACCGGTTAAAGTTATCCGGTATTTCAACACGGTTAAAAAGCAGAGTCCTACACGTTTCAAAGCCGTTTTTTAGGCAGTTTGAACAGCTCTATTTTTATGGCTTGAAACGTGTCCCTTGGGGGTTAAACGGGTTGAATGTGTGAATGGTATTAAATGATTTTTAAAACGGTTTTCACCTGCAATGTGAAAGGTCTTAAGGGTCAGACCCGTTTTAAAGTCCCATTTAAGAATACAGGGTCAATACCCGTTTCTGCAATGTGAAAGCAGTATAACAATCCTTCCTGAATGTCCTTCAAAATATCAACGTTCAATGGAAATATCAACAATCAGACACATTATTGTTATTGCTTTGTGGTATATAAATGTCTTCCGTCCACCACTGGGATACGGTCATTGGGTCAACCACTGAAGGTCAACAGGCCTTAGGTAGACACCTGAAATAGGTCGACATTGCTAAGATCGACAGGGTCGATAGGTTGACACAAGCGTTAGGTCGACAATGGGAAAGTCAACAGCCAAAAGCTCAACATGAGTTTTTCACTTATTTTTGTTGAGTCGACACATGTATTTCATACCCTAACATCCACTACGGCGTGGTGGGAGAATAAAATAGTATGCCAGGCGTAGCGACGCATCATGCCCGGAGCATGGCGAGCCATGCAAGGGGACACGGTATACTTAGACTGTGTCCATGTCGACTATGTCGACATACAGGACAAAAATGTGAAAAACTCATGTTGATCTTTTGACTGTCGACCTTGCCTTTGTAGACCTATTCCTTGTGTTTCAGCATTCAGGTGTCAACATAAGTCATGTCGGCCTTCAGTGGTGGTCACAATGCATGTCAACCGAAATTGGATTGACCCAATGACCCATACCCCCACCACTAAATAAGCCATACAGTACACGTCCCTACCCAGCGCTGGCCAACATTCCTTCTGGTTGTTTGACAGTCAAAGTACAATAAGGAGCAGTAACACAATCCCCGTCTAACAACACACAATTCAGACTACTGGGATTATGACACCGATTTCGTAAACCTGATAGCCGAGCCTCTGGTTGGCCAGATCGCTGCCTTTACTGACATATAATCAGGTTATTTTGACGATCTTATAGCAACCATATAATTTTGTTCTGAGCTCGTATGTAACAAATCTATTTTTATAGCATTCTTTAGTTTATAGCATTATCTTCTGTTCACTTTATAGATCTCCTGCTTTCCCGTCATAGGAAACCGTCTGCATGCAGTGGCAAACGCAGGATTTTCAGAAGGGGGTTTCCAGAGGGGCGGAGCAAAGCACAGAGATGGACACTTAGGTGACCCAGTATATGCCGGGTCAATTAAAGTATTATAGATAGACCAATATATATATATATATATATATATATATATATATATATATATATATATATACATACAGGGGCGTCAACAGCAGTGTAGACCCCTGGGCATAGCAATGTATTGGGGCCACTACTGATCCTCCAGCGGTAGGGTTGGGGGAAGCTTTGATGTCCCCCGTGTGGTAGGGGGTATTATATCACCCGCTCAGCATGTAGCGCCTGGATCAGTAATTTCCACTAATTACCCCTTTACTGCACAGATGGTGGGAGATGGGGTGGGAGAAGAGGGCATTGGGCTGAATAAAGGGGCCCTGACACATAACTTCCAGGGTGGTAGAGGATGTTTAATATGCAGAGGAGGGGTGTATAGTGGAGTGGGCATATTATCCATAATTTTCTGGTGGGAGGACAGCTTGCTTGACTGCAGATATATCCAGTTCCCAGAAATAGATTTATTAGATTTTAATGGAACTAAAAACTAGAGAATCCCACCTACCAAATGGTATTGGGGACTAGGGGATCAGAGTTCAGGAGGCAGAGCAATCTGCCAACGAGAATATAAAACTACATACCAGGTGTGTGGAGCTGGAGCAGTAACCAGCTGCTGGAAGGCTCATATCTCTGGTTCTGGGAACAGTAGAGACAAGATACTAGTGTCTTCCAATGGGGGAGAGTCCCAGCTTTTGGAATATACCCTCAGAGAAACTCTGAGTCAGACAGAACCTGAAATATCTGACTTGAAAGAGCAATTAACAGGCTTGGATGGGGACCACTGCTTTGAAGTCAGATATCTCCGGTTCCCAAGGGCCGATTTTTAAAATTCTTATACCCATGGAAAGAGGGGACCCTCAGCTTTCAGCCTAGTGCCCTTAGATTCCTGGGGGGTTTCTGGGTACCCAGAAACCCCCCCTGCGTGCGCTACTGGCATGTATCAGGCTTGTGTTACTGTGACCACCTCTGACAATAAAGATATATAGTAACACTTTTCCTACTGTCTCCTGTCACATAACAGTAGGAGTCGTGTTCTGTGTTGTATTCATCCGAGCTGCGCCTCTGGCTTTCGTCACTTGCCTCTTTTACGGAATACTGTTCCTCTTAATGTCCTGCATTTTAATTAGAAATGTTTCTTACGTGGTGATTTATATTCCTTTACTGTATATTATTCCCAGCAGATATTTTCTAGATAAGATTCTTACAAATATAATCTGTTTCAGTTTCAGTCTATATCAGTGGTGGTCAGTCAGGGCCCCCTCTAAACTTTAAAAGGGCCACGTATTATCCAGAATATCATTTACTAGTTAACCCGCTCCAAGCAAAAGCTTTGAAAGCTAGTCTGCTACCTTCTGTTTGTGCATGTGTGAGAAAGAGATGTAATTTCACTCTCTGCCAGCAGATGGTAGTGTTTCGGTGACTCACGGACACTAGACATATATATAGATGATACTGTAGTTTTTAACAATACATGTAATCACAGAAAGAGACACCTAAAGGATCATATTAACTTATCCAACGGCATTTTACATGAGTATTACAAACTACATCAAACTGAGGTCGTGCCGTGGGTATTTAACTACAAAAATATGGTTTGAGGTAACATGTTTAAAAAAGGGGGGCAGACTAGATGGGCCAAATGGTTCTTATCGGCTGTCAAATTCTATGTTTCTATGTTTAGTCACGCCCACTCCAAAATGAGGCCACGCCCACTCCAAAATGAGGCCCTGCCCCCTCTAGTGGCAGCATGTCCGTTTAACAGCCAAGCAGAGTTGGGAGGTATTAAAAAATGTATATAAAATATTTTGAATGCCCTCTGTATAATACCGTATATCAGACATTAGAATGCCCTCTGTATAATACTGTATATCAGACATTAGAATGCTCTCTGTATAATACTGTATATCAGACATTAGAATGCTCTCTGTATAATACCGTACATCAGACATTAGAATGCCCTCTGTATTATACCGTATATCAGACATTAGAATGCTCTCTGTATAATACTGTATATCAGACATTAGAATGCTCTCTGTATAATACTGTATATAAGACATTAGAATGCTCTCTGTATAATACCGTATATCAGACATTAGAATGCTCTCTGTATAATACCGTATATCAGACATTAGAATGCTCTCTGTATTATACTGTATATGAGTCATTAGAATGCTCTCTGTATAATACTGTATATAATACATTAGAATGCTCTCTGTATAATACTGTATATCAGACATTAGAATGCTCTCTGTATAATACTGTATATAAGACATTAGAATGCTCTCTGTATAATACCGTATATCAGACATTAGAATGCTCTCTGTATAATACCGTATATCAGACATTAGAATGCTCTCTGTATTATACTGTATATGAGTCATTAGAATGCTCTCTGTATAATACTGTATATAATACATTAGAATGCTCTCTGTATACTACTCTATTATATATCCAACGTTAGAATGCTCTCTTTATTGCATATTAGTCCCCTGGGTGCACTCTTTAGTGTATATTAGTAACTTAACTAGAATAATCTGTTTAGAAACCACCAGAATGCATTCAATTGAACATTGGTCACTGTGAAATCCATTCTGTTTAATACAGAAGTCACTGGAATATACTCTCTTATATACTGGTCAATAGAGTGCTCCCTTTGTGACATCTATACATATAAAAGGCAAACTACTCCTCACCTAGGTACCGCCAGTGACCACTAGACGGAGCAAATGACTCCTTTGTGTGTGTTAAAAAGATGTCATAACAGAAAGTGAAAGCAATTTTTACAGGGACACTGATCCGTTTCCACCTTGCTCGATATTGAGAGAAGGAGCTGTGAAGACAGATATTGGAGGAAGGAGCAGATAGGGACTGGGGGGTGGGGTGGAGAGTGTGTGGGCTAAAAAACGGTCACAGCTCAAAGTGAAAGTAAAAACTGTCACAGCTCAAAGTGAAAGTAAAAACTGTCACAGGTGAAAGTACATTGCAAAAGCCATCATTTTCGTCGGCATTTAACTAGTAGTCTACATTAAACCAACAGTCATCATCATCATCAACTTTGTCTGCACCACATAATAATTTAAAGCGTATGACTCTTATAACAGTATCTTCAGGCGGTGGGCATACAGCAGGTTGTATAAAGGCTGAGACACATACACTGCTTCTTACCAATACTCATTGCGTCATTTCTGGTACATTTCAGGGCTGTACTTTTTATTTTCAATGCTTCAAACTCTGCACATGGCAAATAATTGCAAACGGATTGATTTGCTCGTTTATATATAATGAACAATTTGTAGAGGACAAAAATGCTGTTTAGATATTTGTTATTCATGACAATGTTCTCCTGAAAGCATGCAAGTAAATAATCAAAATATCATCTCAATATGCAACGTGTTCCCCAAGCTCGCACGAAAAAAGATGGAGGCATCCAGTAACACAGATAAGAGTGTTCCTTATTCTTTTCTCATGTTACAGAACTTACCAATCTCTAAGTACATTTCAAGCACATTAGTCCTGATTCAGGCTGGCTCAGGAATCGTATCTTACCGAGCACATGAGACGCAGCCCGTCCGAAGGCCCGCCCCCCTTCTCCCCCCACCGATGCCGATTCCCCTCAGTAACATGCGAGGGGGTGCGTAACGAGAACACACTCCCTCGCCTGCCTCGGCTAGCAGGAGAATTGTCTGACAGGACGATGCCCGGCAGGCAACGTCCCGTCCGCGTATCCATGGGAATGCCCAGCGTTTTCATGGGGATGGCCATAAAACGCTGGGCTCTGCCGCGGTCCACCATTGTCATCATCCCCCGGCCCTCCCTCCCCACAACGAACGGCCCGGCGAGGGCGTAACTCGCCAAAGTAGTTCGTTGTCGGGGTCTGCACATGCGCAAATAACTGCTTGCACATGCGCAGACCCCTCAAACATCGGAACGGAGGTGAATACGCCATGTTCCGATTGAAGTTGAATCATGGCCATTGTTTCCCCCAGCAAACTGAATCACTGACCAGATTTAAAGACCACATAATAATAGAATTCAGAGATCTTGGTTACATATATAAGCCCCCAAGCCACATTCAAGGTTTGTCCGCTATGCCGCAACATGTAATGCCGCACACGTCATAAATCATTTTGCCGTTTCAGCAGAAATAAGGAAAAAACATGAAATCTACAAGTAAACAGTAAAGTCAGATATTGGTGCTCCGGCAGAGGCGCCCGGCATAGTGAGGGTATCAAGTTCCAGCTATCGCTTTTGTTATCAGATAAAAGATTTAATCACAGTGAAGGGTCATTGGGTCCAAGGTTTAACATCTGATTAGACAGCGTGGTGTCTCCCCCCCTCAGTGTGATAATGATCTGAATAATTTCACAACACGTTATCTCAGGGATCAGCATTCTCATGCGTACAATGATGTAAGGCAGAAAGACACACAGTGCTGGTGTCAGCGGGGCCTAGACACTGTGCAGAGGGCAAAAAAAAGCGATGGATTTTGTTGCTGTGGTAGGGCGGAAGGTGAACAACGTTGGGAGCAAATTGAAGGGGAGAGGGGGTGGCTGCAGCAGGGATATTGGGAGATTTCATGATAGATCACATCATTTTGGAAGAAGACAAGTAGGCCAAAGGATAGGAGAGGAGATGAGACTGCAAGAATGATTGCTCGGCAAGGGAGAGGGTGGAGCTCAGCCAACAGCGAGACTGCCTCCAGAGGTGCAAGCATTTTTGAAGGAACCAGGTCAGTTTCAAGTGCCATGGTTGGGGTTTCAAACATTGGAGGGGGACAATGTTGATGGGGCAATGGACCTATATGAGAAACCATGCAGATGGGTGAAGACATGGGAGTGGCTGAGACAATGGGTACGGGTGGGGGTCCATTGAGAAAGGAAATGGATAGGACAATGAAAGTGATATAAATAGGGTCATTAAAGTCCCCAAGAATGATGGAGCGGAGGTCAACAGAGAGAAAGTGGGGAAGCCAGGTAGCAAAGCTGTTAAACAATTAGGAATAAGAAGAGTCTGGGGGACGGTAGAGGATTGCACCAAGGAGATGACTGGGGTAGAAGATATGGATAGAATGGACCTTGAATGTGAATAAAAAAAGGAGGGCGCAGACAACACAAAGGTTTGGTGAGAGTTTCTGTTCACTGTTGCCCGGCATAGGAAAGCAGAAGTGAATGGGTGCTGAGCCCCACCTACCTCTGCATCTATCCAATCAAGGCAGAAAGCATCATCAGAGAGGCGTAGTCACATTTCAGGGCATCGCCAAGCGCTTCTAAAGACCTACAGTATCTTACCCATTACCACTCTCCTTCCACAAGACCTCTAATGACACATAAACGGAGGTGTGTGCTTCCAAGGTATGCTCCAAGGGACAATGCTGCCACATACTGTACTGTACATGGGGACATTTGGGAGATATGATGTAGTAATAGCTTATCGTGTTGTAAACTCTTTTCGATCGGACCTTATAAGCAATCTCTTTAAATGACAAAATAAGCCAATGAGACGTGTGAGCAGAGGAAGGGTTTGGGCATAAAGTACCAGGGCCCAGGCTTGCCATAGAGGAGCAGCCATGTCCCCAACATCCCCTGACCTTCTTACCATTGCATGACCTTTCTAGCGGAGACCCTGAAATTGAAAATAGATGAAACAACGGAACCCAACAAAAGCCAAATGCGAAGTTTTGATCATGCTTGAGACGGCTACCAGTTCTAGCCCCGGGGCAATGACCTAGGCTGTTGGGTGGCTATTCCGAGCTTACCCCATGGATCAGCCTTTTCGACTAAAGTTGCCTAAAGAAACAAAAACTAATAACAAGGAACCACACAACACGTCATCCTCGGCGCACCTTGCATTCATTTAAAGCATAACATTTACTTAGCGCATTACGATGCCAACATCTCCGATCAATAGAAGCGGAACAACTACTTGACATCAATAATGTTTGACATGTGAAAGGATTACGGCGGGTTTAGCTTCTAATGTTCAATAATAAATATCCCAGCTTGAACAAATACATTACAGCATGGAGAATATTGTGGTTTCAGCATCGTTCCACATTTTTGCTGATAAAAAACAGCTTTCGTGCAACGCTTTCCAGCGTCTAATAACTTTTTCCTCATTATCGCATGACGTTTACATGCAACAGATCCGAGGGTTACTGTGTGAGCGGCGCTGTGTGAGCGGCGCGGTCTGATATGCATAAACCGCTGGTTCTCGGCGAGATGGAAAATATTCAGGATTTACATATTGAATGGCTTTGCAAACCTTGGAGGAGGCTCTTTCATCTTATCCCCGACGACCCCTTTGGTCGGGCAGCCCTATGTATACACTGCTACTGGAATGCAGCCACAGCGGAGAGCTTCTAAATGTTTAGGAGGGAGAGTGATAAAGTGGATAGAGGGAGAGATAAAATGGCAGCCAATGAGATCCATGCGGCCATGTTACAGGTTGTGCTTGGAAAATGACAGTTGGGGACTGACTGGGTGTCACTTTTGGTCTGATTCTGGTTGAATCGGTAAGCTGCGAATCTACATCATGTGACGTCAGCCGCCCGTCACTGGCAGGCATAGGCCCGTCCGTGCACCCATGGAAACGCCCAGCCTTTTCATAAGGAAATTCATAAACCGCTGGGCCTTCCTATGGCCCAGTGCCGCCACCGCCTTCAACCGTCTCCGTCCCTCCCTCCCCGCTGTGAACGGCATGGTGAGTGAGTGACTCGCGATGGCTGTTAGCAGTTGGGGTTTGCACATGTGCAGAAATTCGCATGCGCAAATGGACAACTGCATCTTCCCAATGACCGGTGAACTGATCTGTGTCTAAAGGGAAGGGTTTCTCATGATATTGGGTGTATATATAAGAATATGGTCCAGTTTGGCTTGCTTTCCAAGTCCTGCCCTGACTAATAACATAACATATTTATCAATGAGTGATAAAACATTGCCTATGATAAATGGTGACCCAGACAATCAGTGTCCAGCTTCTAACTGTCATATATTTCAAAAATGAAAGTCGGCGCTCCACTTATCACACTCAACGAGTTCTGTCACACACCAGTTTGATCATTCGTTGATAAATGGGCCCCTCTGAAGACACAAGCATCCCATCATCACCTAGTAAAGAAAGATATTCCTGCGCATCTAGTTCTGTAGGTGCCAATTTATCACAAGGACGAGACTATGAACCACGGATGACCCAAAGGAAGATCTAGCATCTGGCAGTGATAAAGCTCAACGCTCATTGATGTCCTCCCACCAGGAAAGGGTTGGACTCATATGGTAGTAATACCATAAGCAATAAAAATTAGATTAAACCTGGTTAATTTGTGGCACCACCCTACCCAGCCCGCGTCTCTCTGTAGTTGGAAATGGATGGAATTTTCTTTGGGGAGGGCTCGGCGAGAGGGTGAAGTCCTGGTTTGTGTTTCATTATCACTTATTTCCACTAAGAAAGAATGACAGGTATTTACGCAGCAGTCAAACACAGAGAGGATACTGTCAGTGTGTTTTATACGGCTACCCCAAGCCTTTCCCGTTTGTGCCTCTGTCCTGCACAGAATTAGCTGAGGAATGTTCCAGGTCTACCAGTGGGAGATCAACGTCTCTCCGGGTTTCTGTAAGAATATTCTGTATGACCCACGTATGGTGCTCAGCTAATGAGCGGAGAAATGATTACTCCGCACAATTACCCATCTCCCATTACAAGGTCGCTATTGAGTTGCAGCAAGTTCAGGTTCCTCATTAAAGTTGCCAGGTGATCTATGGAACGGCCCCTGAATTAATTGGTCCCCACCGCAGGCTTATTAATAGGCATCATGGAATATGTGACTAGTGTAGCTCAAAACGAGACCATCCATTAAAATACCTGTATGGTTGTGTGTTGGGCTGTGTATGCTCGGCAGGGGATGGTAAAGGGTAACGCCGCTGGAAATAGGGCTATTACCAGAAATCATCTCTTAAAAACTCAAGAACACTCCGGAGGTCATTTACAAAGCAGGTCCGAAGCTCACTGCAGAAAACCTGGATTTTGACCTGATGCATCACAATGGTCTACAAGTCACACATAACGATCCATGACTCCTCCGCGCAGGAATGCAGAAAGTCCAATCCTCCTACACTATTAGGAGCACCCCTTTAAATTAAGTAAACTTTTAATTGCTCTCCCAAGTCATTTGACTTATGGATCATTGGAAAGCTCAGATTTTTTGCAGATTTTTTTCAAGAACACAATTGATAACGACACACCCCCCCCCCCCCCCCCCTGCGCGGCACATGCAGGGATACCCGCCCTAAGAAATGGCCAGCGTTTTTATGGGAACACCCTGGGCGTTCCCCTGCTCCAGCCCCCTGCGCTCCCCCTTCCCTCCAACTATGGATCGAATACATACCTCCCAACTTTGGAGGAGTCGGAAGTGGGGGGTGTGGCCTAATTTGGGGCGTGGCCTATGCTCGCGGCTCCCCCGCGAGGCCACGCCCCGTTTGGCCGCTATGGGGGCATGACCCAGAGGCTCTGTGAGCCTCTAGCCATGCCCCCAGCCCCCTGGCTATTTATTCCCTGCTGCTTAGCAGCCGACAGGGGGGACTCCCAACAGCCCCCCTCATCGCGGGACACTGCCGGCCGCGGGAGGGACAGCGGGACAGGCCCTGATAATCGGGACTGTCCCGCTGAAATCGGGACTGTTGGGAGGTATGCAATAGCTTGGTGCTTGTGAAACTTGCCAAAGCCGTTCTCTCACCAGGGTGCAAACTCCGACCATCGGGGAAGAATTCGCCCCTTAATTAACAGATCGGAATTGGCCCCTTTATGCGCAGAGGATCTCTCCAGCTGGTACATACCATCTCTATAACATTCTGCATCACTGCAAACAGTGGCCGCTGTCTTTTGGACAAATACAAGTTGACAGAATACTGGGTCCAACCGAGATGCAGTCAATATACTGACGCCGGCATCCCAAGTGCCGCCAGAAGAACAGCGCCGCATCCTTGGAACGATCAAGATGTCGACGCCAGAATAATGACAGCCGGCATCTCGATCTGTGAGCGGTCAGGGATAAGACCAAGATGGTGGCTTAGAGACACGTGCGGGGGGGGGGTGTTAGGTCTAGGCGGTGGGGTATGGGGGTCAGGCACTAGCAGGGAGGTTCAGGGGTTTAGGCTGGGTTAGGAGGAGACAAAGAGAGGGTAAGTATACTTACAGTATGTTACTATGTACATCCTTGCTGGCGGGTCGCCAGAACGTACGCGCTGGCGACCCGCCAGCAGCCTCGCCAGCGAGGAGACTGAGGCGCGACGGAAACCCTGTCCGTCTCCGCCTCAGGGAGACGGACAGGGTTAGGGGGGGTTAGGGGGGGGCGGGCAGGCGGCGGGGACCCCGGGTTACCGCCGGCAAGCCGGCGGGGACCCGGGGAACTGATGGAAGCGCCATCGGAAGGGGACGCGCGCGCCCTCTCGGGTGCGTGCGTCCCCTTCTCACCATCGCCATGGCGCTGGCGGGGGATGGCGGCTGGCGACGCCAGCGCCATCCCCTGCAAAGATGGGACCTGACCCATCTGGTACCTGTCCCCTGTCGGGATTCCCCCCTTCAGGATGCCGGCGTCGGTATATTAACCGCTGACATCCTGAAGGCTGGTCATCCGTACAGCATCAGAATTGTTTATGGTATAAAGAGACGACGGTGTCCAGGTCGACAGTCAATAAGTTGACACCAAATGGTTGCACAAGGTAAACACGATGGTAAAACACAAAAAATGTCCAAAAAGAAAGATTTTTTTTTTTCAACTCATGTCAATATTTTCATGTGTCGACAATTGTTACATCAACATTTGTGTCGGCCTTTGTATATGTCGACTTTGTGCATGTGGACCATTTGGGGTTGACATATTGACTGTCGACCTATCGATTGGATGCCATCTGAAGCATGGGGGGGGGGGGATTCAGACCTGATCACAGGTGATCAGGTCCGAATTTGCTCCCCCGGCCGATGGCGGGTTTTTGCACAGGCGCATGCGCTAATATGCGCATGGCAAACCCCCGGAGCGGAGCGAATGCCTTCAGCAAGTTATACTCGATGGGCAGGCAGTGGTCGAATGCAATGGACCGTCCAGTGTTTTATGGGCGTGCCCACAAAATTGGTGGGTGTGTCCATTGAAACGCATGTGGATCCACTGGCTGATGTCACAAGACGTCAGCACCCGCCCACAATTTGGCGGACATAAGAGGTGATTTGGTTGGAGGAGGGCTGGGGGGGGTGGATGTGTGCATTTGGCGGGGCGGCGTTTACCTGCTCCGAATCGGGCCCAGGCTTCGCAGTTATGAATCTAGTGCCAGAGATACGCCAGCCAGATGGAGTTATACTGAATTATGAAAGGTAAAACCAGTCTTTTCTGAACAAAACAGATTGCAGCTAAGGGGATTATATACCCGCCGTATCATTCCGCATGTAAGACCTAAATCCTCAGAACCGTTCTGCAACTTATAACGGATTTGCAATAAAGAAGAAACGCTCAGGCGCGCCGCCGCTGGTTACCGGCTTATCATGGAAGCCGAGGCTCTCGGGAAAGTTGCTAAAATGAAAAGAATTTGTGACTGAGTAAAAGCACTGACTTAATGTATTCTATAGAGCCCTCTAAGCCTTGTACATGAACGGTCAGTCTGGATGAATGATGTTACGTATCACAGGGTCTTATGGAACTATGATGTGTTACGGGGCATTCACACGGGAAGATTTCAGCTGGATTTGGGAGAAGATCTGATCAAACCTAGAAGTGAAGATTTTGCCCAATATATGTCGGCTAGGATTTTATATAATGTACTTAAAAGCTAGAAAACTGACAAAAATGATTGTTCGGATAACTTTGATAAATCAAATGGATTTAACCAATTTGTCTGAATTCCAGTGTTGGGGAGCAAATGGTTGATTCTCGCTTGCTGCCATACATTCCCAGATTTTTGTTCTCACCAGAGCAGAGAGATTGGACAGATAAATATTTAGGTGTATACCCAGCGTTAGATACAGTACGTCACCCAGCCCATACAATCATTGCTGACACAGGCAGATTTGACTATATGTTCAGATGACGGGGGGGGGGTTACCGACCATGGGATTACGCATCGTTAACAATATAGTGTAATGATATTGTTATCCTGCAAATCATTCAAACATATCTTATAGTGCGTGCGTACCTTTAGGAGTTTATTTACTAAGATGGGACTTCTATTTCAAGTGGGGTGTTGCTATGGGCAACCAACCAGATTCTTCTAGAAGGTGCTAAATAAAAAAGTAGAATCTGATTGGTTGCTATGGGCAACAACATCCCATCTTAGTAAATTTACTTCTTAGTATTTACTGAAAGGAGTATTTGAAAGAACGCTCCAGTTGCATTAAGGCAGGCTCGACAAACCCCGGGGGCCAAGTCGCCACGGCGATCAGATTCTGCCTCCTGGCGACCAAATATTTTTTTGGAGGAAGCAGAATCTGGTCGAGACCAGGTGTGCTTCCAGAGAGAGCTGGGCAGAGTGGTCGTCAGCCTCCTCATAGCAACTAGCATGTAGGTAAGCGTAACTTATGTGGCATAATAGGTAATAGGCATTATGGTGTTTGGTACCCCGCTTAATGGGCATTACGGCTTGTGCTATACTGTATGTAATGGGCATTATGGCGTATGGTATAATATGATATACAGTAGGTATTACGGTGTGGCATAATGTTTAATGGTCATTATGGCATGTAGTATAATATGTAATGGCTGTATGTACAGGCATTACGGCGTACATTGTTGCGCCGCGCACTGTCCCTATCTTTGGTATGTCTGGCTCCTACACTTTCATCCTGGCTCCCAGATTTTAACGAAATTTGTCAAGCCCTGCATTAAGTCCCTGAGTCACGCTCACTCGGAATGGGGCATATTTGGGCATGTGCACACCCCGACAACCAATGGTTACATTCTCATTGGGCCGTTCGTTGCGGGGAGGGCAGGCCGGGGGCGGTGGCGGCGGCGCTGGACAATGGGAATGTCCACCATTTTATGGGCGTCACCTTGAAAACGTTGGGCCATAAAACAAATGAGTACACGGGTGGGCACATGCCTGCTGGGGGACGTCACTGGGCGTCAGCTGCCCGCCCCATCTTTGTGGTGGCGTTTGTCGTAAATAAAACTCAGTTTTCACTGACTTTTATTTGCGATGGCAGGAGAAATCATTCGCTGACCATTAAATGAGGCATGGGAGGGGAGTTGTTCTCGTACACATCCCTTACCATGGTACCGAGGGGATTTGTGTGGGCGGCAGGTATTCCTCTCAGGCGCTTGGTAAGTTGCGATGCTTGTGCAGGGCCTAAGATACGTGCAGGGGGGGGGGCCTGCAGCGCTTGGTCTCAATGTGTGTTCCTATGATATACGTAAGATACAGGGCACTCATTTATCACCAGCGCTCCTCTGATACCCCCAGCCCTGTTGAGCTGTCACTTTAAAGGGGCAGGTCTTATCAATTAGCTATTAAGGGTTTTAAAAGCTTTTAAAGTGGCAAACATAAATCACTATTTAGACAGCCGAGAGCTTTGATTATCCCACTCCCAGTGTCGCTGTCAGTCTGATGGGTTACTGCGGCTTAAGTGTGATGATAGCTGAAGAAGCCAGTACATTAAGTGGAAGCCGTGTGCTCAGAGACGGATCATGTACTGATTAGGGGAGAGAACGGTCAGGCGTACAGGAGAGAGAGCGCAGATACCAGTCTGCGCTCAGCAGAAATGGCAGCTGATCATAACCTTGGCAGGTCTAGGTCGGCTGCGTGGAGCAATTCTTGTTATTCTAGAGCAAGGTGACGCAGTTAGAGGCAAAGGTGACGGACGCGGGGCCACATTTTGTCCAAAGTAAATATAGACTGTAAGCTCCTACAGGAGTGCACCGTCGTCGCTCCCCCACACACACGTCGTCCCCCATCTGTGCCCGAACTCTACCGAGCATACGAATGCACGAACACCCGAATCCATGAGCACCAAAGCGTGCCTGAACTTGGCCAACCACAACAAGTGCTTTACCACACCTAAGCACCCAAATACCTGAGCATTCAAACGTGTCTGGACACAATCGGATACCCAAATACCCAAATACCGGAATCTGTGAGCATCCGATCTCACCGAAACGTGCCCGAATACCTGATCGTTTGAATGCTGACGAATGCACCTGAACCTCTGAGCGCCCAAACGCACCCAAACCCATGAGCGTGAGAACGTGCCTGAGTGCACCAACTCCCAAATACCCAACCAGCGCAAATACGCCCAAGCTCCGGAATATTCCAGAATTCAAACGCGCCCGAACACCCGAGCTCCCAAACTCAGCTGAAAGCACCCCAATGCACCCGAGCGACTGACTCACAAATATATGAACGTACGAAGACCTGGTGGGGGTTCGTATTTTGTAGCATCAAACCAAAACCTGGGCCATGAAATCCGGATTGAGTCCTGGTCCGTATCTTCCAGTAGCTCGGAGTTCTGATATTATATCCAAATTGTAGGTTTTGGTTTGCAAAAATGACAGGACTAAAGCTTTTTTTTTATATATAAATTTTTTATCTATTATTATCATTTTTTTTAGATCAATTTTTAAACCAAAAACACTTGAGAGTATTCTTTCCAAAACCAAAACACAATGATAAATCAGAACCGAAACCAAACACATGATCAGCACACGCTTTCTAATTTAAACGCACACGAGTGTAGGCCCCAATAGACACCGTAAATATATATTTAAATTAGCTGTGAAAAGTTTTCGCAGGCATAAAAGTTATCTTGGAGAATTTGTCTTGAAGCTGCTGAGGCTGGGGGGAACCTTGGTAACTCCTGGATTCAGGCTAATTGGCTAACCCCACGGGATCAATTAGCCCACGATAATCTACTGCGGTTATTGGAGTTGTCCCAGATTGGATGATGATTATTATTGTTATAATGAGTCTCTACACAATGAATTCTCAATGGACCAGCGAAATCAATTGAAACTTAAATGTTAAAATGCAAAAATAGACAAATAAAACCGCATCCGATTGATAACGGCCGATTTGGTCGGAAATCCGTCAATCGTTCAAAAAAATCGTTCTAGTGTGTGGGTACCTTTAAGGTGCATACACACGGAAAGATTTAGTAAACGATCCGATCTCGTTAACGATTTCCTCAGAACTTCCTGCATAAACGATTTGGTGGCAAATGTTAAACGATTGTATGAACGATTGATCTTTAACGATGGCGGGGGGGGGGGGGGGGGAGTGGGAGCCAGTCAATCAGCTTTACCAAATTGTTCATCGTGCATACACATGAAATGATTGGTACACAAAAGATTGGTCTAGAACATAGTCCTCCATCGGCATTGATATCGTTCCTACACATGGAACGATTTGACCGATTGGTCGTTTACGTCGGAATCGGTCGGGAACGTTCAGATCTTTTGCCAAATCTGTCCATCTGTCCAAATCTACCTTTACTGTAGTGCACAAAGCATCTACCACTGGCCCCGAGTCACATGATCACCTCTTCTCGAGACTCTCTATACACCCAGTGACTCTGCCCAGAGCACTGTCAGGACGGCCTAGAACCGGACACCTAATAATTACAGTAACATATTACCAGGTTCACACTTCCAGCTTATAGCACCAATCAGTTATAATCCCCAGCGGTAACTGAAACCGCAGGAATGTCTAGATGACCCTTCAGTGCGGACGGATGGCTGATGTCATACATCAGGGGTATCTCTGTCATCTCTGACCCGGAGCCTGAGACAGTGACCCTGCATACAATGACACAACACTGCGCTCACTCAGTAACAATTGTGTAACATTACGGAATCGTTTTACCGGATACACAAGTGCTGAACAATGAAAGATCACCCGAAGTTCTCAAAAACAGAGATGGAAATATTGACATTCAGATAAAAACAAACATGGTCGCTGACCGCCAGTAAATTGACTGGGGACCCGGTCTTTTAGTCGACACAACTAAGGTCGACCACTGAAGTTCGACAGGCCTTAGGTCGTCGCAGACAAAAGGTCGACATGCCTAAAGTCGACAGAGTCATACAGCTGACACATGCATCAGGCCGACATTGGGAAGGTCGACATTCAAAACAGTCGACATGGGATTTTCATGGGTTTTTTGTCAGTTCAGACTTTATTTCCGAAGGGGAGAAAAATCATTTGATGATCTGTCACTAAACAAATGTTGGCAGTCAGTAAATTTTAGATGAAATGGTCAGTAAATAAATATTTGCCGGTGCTGCTACCGCCGGAGACAGACATCAGCTCGCACATGTCAGACAGATAAATGCTAATCCCCGCGTCAGGGTTATGCTCACCGTAGGCTGCAGGGGAGATTCATACCAATTTATGGGCCTGATTTAGCCGCGTGAAATGATGCTCTGTTTGCCTACAGTGTGAGTTATGATCTGTTTCCACATCTGTGGTTTTAATCGCACACATGTCAATACAAGGACAACTTTACATCTTTCATATACTATATGAGTCAGAGACAGGCGTAGTAGTGTCTAAAGCCCCATAAACACTGCCCCCCTCCGGTGCGAATAGTTAACGAGGGCAATACTGCAGAATGCCAATAGTTCTGGCGCATACCTGGCTGTAAGGGGATGTTTTTTTAGATCATTTAAATAATACAATAGGTGTAGAGCAAGGGATGGTCAAACCGGTCCTCGAGATCTACCACCGGTCCATGTTTTCCAGATCACCTAGCTGGTGCACTGGTGTAGTCATTACTAACTGTCACATTTCCCAGGTCACCTAGCTGGTGCACAGCTGTAGTCATTACTAACAGTCACATGTCCCAGATCACCTATCTGGTGCACAGCTGTAGTCATTACAGGTTGAGTATCCCCTATCCGAAATGCTCGGGACCACGAGCATTCCGGATAGGGGAATTTTTCGGTTTTTGGAATTTTTTTTTTAGGCATACTTACCTGTCCCCTGATGGTGTCCGGTGGTCCCTCGGCGTCCACAGCAGGCCTCCGGCATCTTCTCTGGGTCTCCAGCGGTCACAGGAATGCATTGCGCGAGTGTGCGCGCGCACCGGTGACGTCACCGGCGCGCGCGCACACTCGCGCAATGCATTCCTAGGACCGCTGGAGACCCTGGAGAAGATGCCGGAGGCCTGCTGTGGACGCCCGGGGACTTGGTAAGTATGAAAAGAGGGTTAGGGGGGTTAAAAATAAACACGGTTTTTGGAATAATTCGGATAAGGGATGTACGGATACAGGATACTCAACCTGTACTAACTGTCACATGTCCCAGATCCCCTAGATGGTGCACAGCTGTAGTCATTACTTACTGTCACGTCCCCCACATCCCATAGCTGGTGCACAGCTGTAGTCATTACTAACTGTCACATTTTCAAACCTGCTGCATTCATTCGTACTATAGATCCACAGGTTGCATGATACACATGAACTGTTGGTAGATCTTGAGGACAGGTTTGGTCACCCCTGGTGTAGGGAAACAATTAGGGGATTGTGAGATTCTTAAATTGTGAGATTCTTATGGCCTCTTTCTCTGTCTTTGTCGACCCCTACCAATAATGGGACGTATTTTGCACCTTACTGTGGTGGGTTGGCAGGCATCCAAAGTGTATGTTTAGCATACCTCCCAACTTCTGTGTTGGGGAAATAGGGACACTCGCACGAGCGTCCGAAAAGGGGGCGGAGCGTATGCAAATGAGGGCACGGCTTATGCTAATTAGCCGCAACCTCATTTTCATACGAGAATAGACGCTGTGCGCATGCGCACAGCGTCTATTCTATTAGATTGGGGGGTCTCCCAACTGCCACCCCCCGCAGCGGGACAATGCCTGCCGAAAATCGGGACTGTCCCGCTGTAATCGTGACAGTTGGGAGGTATGTGGTCAGCATTACTGCCTCACAGCGCTGAGGTCCTGGGTTCAATGCCCACCATGGCCCTAACTGTGTGGAGTTTGTATATTCCTGTGATTGCGTGGGTTTCCTCCGGGTACTCCGATTTCTTCCCACACTTCATTGGCTCCCAACAAAATTAACCCTAGTGAATGTGTACATGGAGCAGACTAGATGGGCCAAGTAGTTTTTATCTGCCATCAATCACAATGTTTCAAAGTGACACGTAGTGAAGTCCATCCTGCTGGATTTTTGGAGAAAAGTGATAGAGGTGATATTAGGATAAATTCTGAGCTTAATGTTTTTACTTTATTTAGGTGGACTCGTAACCCCTCAAAATTAGGCTTGTAATGAATTTCCGAGGACAGTTCCAGCACCGTTGACTACATATATATATTACTAGGGAATTCTTGCAGATCTGTGATCTGTATGTACACAGCCGTGTGTAGTACTGTATCACCCTCCTAGTTTGATTTACATTTATCTATATTTCTTATCCTCCTCTTTGAGAAATGAGCTGTAAACTGAGATCTAACCACAGCCACAGAGATAGCCCCTAATGCACAAACTGATAAATACATCCAAGAATTAAGTGAGTACAGATATAATGTGATCAGCCCTGCCAGCTACACGGATAGGAAAAGTGATCTGCTAAACAGAGAGGGAAAGGTGGGGAGAGATATTGGGGAAGAGAGAGACATTGGAAGATAGAGAGATTGGGGGAGTGAGAGAGAAGGGAGAGAGATATTGGGGGAGAGAGAGAGAGATTGGGAGAGAGGGGAATAGAGAGAGAGATTGGGAGAGGGGGGAGAGATTGGGAGAGGGTGGGAGAGAGATTGGGAGAGGGTGGGGGAGAGATTATAAGAGGGGGGAGAGAGAGATTGGAAGAGAGAGAGAGAAAGATTGGGAGAGAGAGAGGGAGAGAGATAAGGAGAGAGAGGTTGGAAGAGAGAGCTATTGAGAGAGAGAGAGAGAGAGATTGGGAGATAGATTGAGAGAGAGAGTGATTAGGAGATAGATTGGTAGAGAGAAAGAGGGAGAGAGATTAGGAGAGAGAGATATTGGGAGAGATAGATTGGGGAGATGGAGAGATAAAGGAGGTTATTCTGGTTGGTAATTTTCCGAATTCTTTCTGAGCGGTCCGCACGCTACGCTGTGCGGACATGGTACGAAGAAACGCCCACCGGTCCTCCGCATTCGGACGGACTCACACTTTAAGAAGAGGGCGTGTTTACGGACGACATCCAAACCTTGTGTGTGTGGTGGACACACACATATTCTGCACGGTCTTACCGCGTCAGAACGGACGGGAACATGGCCGTACGCACCGATGCGGTGTATTTCCGCAAAACATACTACTATCTTTTGATCACCAAATGTGTGCTGTTATTGGTAAATGTAAAAGTGACATGTATATTTATATTAGTGATAGCAAGTTCTGTCCATTGCTTGCAGTGTAAATGTGTGCAAATGCAGCCGTGCTTTCAGCATAGATTTGTGTGTTTAGTAATGGTCCATTTAAGCTGCAAAGTTTCCAATTGAAGCAATGCAAAGAGTGTAATTAATGAGTAATGAGTAGAGGAGTGGATTGTATTGCGTTCAGGTGACATTGGCTCAGGTGTGGGAGTACTAATTGGGCGATCCGAATGCCTAGCGCATGACCGAGTGGTGTCCGCAAAGAAATACTTGCTTATGGACACCGCATATTTCTTGCCTTTTGGTTCGTTTGCAGTCGGTGTTCAGTCCGAATGCACGCCTAACAGAATTAGTGCACTCCCTCGTGTACGCCCATGTTTACGCCCAGTTTAGCCCACTTTGAAACTACGCCCCTGTGTACTTCCGAATGACGCCCATAATACGCCCATATCTCCCGAGTGAATGCGGTGCACATTTCTGTACGGTATTAGTGAGAACAAGTACGTAGACCATGCGTGGCACATGCGCATAGCGTTGCGTACGCATGCGCAGACGGCTAAAAAACGCCATCCGAAAGAATTCGGAAATTTACGCATCGACCAGAATAAGGCCCAAAGAGAGGGAGAGAGAGAGATTGGGAGGGAGAAAGATTGAGAGAGAGAGAGAGAGAGAGAGAGAGAGAAAGATTGGAAGAGAGGGAGAAAGAAATAATGGGAGAGAGAAAGTGAGAGAGGGAGGGAGAGATTGGGAGAGAGTGATAAGGAGAGAGAGACTGTGAGGCAAAGAGAGAAAGATTGGGAGGGAGAGAGAGAGATAGAGTGATTGGGAGAGAGAGATTGGAAGAGAGGGAGAGACTAAGAGGCAGAGAGAGATTTGGAGGGATAGATAAGGAGAGAAAGAAAGATTGGGAGAGAGAGATAGAGCAATTGGGAGAGAGAAAGAGGGAGAGAGAGATAAGGATAGAGAGATAGAAAGTTTGGGAGAGAGAGATTGAGAGGGAAAGAGTGAGAGAGAGAGAGAAAGAGAGAGCGAGAGAGAAAGATTGATAGGCAAAGGGAAGAAAGAAGGAAAAACTTGCTAAAATACACTCACAAAATCTATATACAACATATAAAGCACCTACAGTTTCAGACAGGGCTGGAATATGGGAGGGTGGAGTTGGTGTGGGCCCCCACACTGCTCATTGGTGGTGTGGATCATTAGGTCAACAGTGTCTATGTCAGCAGGTCGACCACTATTAGTCGACATGCCGAAGGTCCCCAGGGCCCCCACAATCTGCCACTTGCTTTGACAATTATTAGTGGTCAGACAAACCCAAGCAGTTACCTAGTGCTATGACCATGAGTATCCGCACTTGCCGGCTCTCGCAGTGACGCAGCCCTACTTGGCCACCCAATTACAGAGCACATGTGGTCCAAGGGGGCCGGATGACGTAATTTGCTGAATCCCATCTCAGTTGTCCCGCCCTCTCTTATACAATGCCAGTAATATCGGCATTGTATAGTGAACGCCACGCCCCCTGTACTGCCTCCCACACCATGCCCCCTATGCCACGTCAGGCTTCTCTGTCCCACCCTCTGCTGCACTCCCGAAGGCGGCAGCTGGAATGTCGGCAACCCTGCATGTAAGTGCTCTTATAAATAATGAATGATACTGATAATAATACTAATACTAACAGGCTGGGCCATAATAATGTACAGGCAAACAGGGCATATGCCCAGGGCCTCACAATTCAAGGGGCCTCCAAACAGGGGTGGGCGGTGGTCACATAATCAGGGAAGCCTAGCCGCATCCTCTACCGGCCAACCAGCGTACAGCCAGACAGTGAATGGCTGTCATAGAAAATTGTGAAGTTGGTTTACAATAAGGCGCAAAAGATACTTAGAGATACAACAAGATGTGATCTTCCTTTTGCTGTAAGAGATCTTTTTCAGTGGAATTTAGGGTCCGGACCGTTTTTTTCTCGTTGCCGGTATTGATCCCAAAAAATAAAACAATAAAGAATATTTTAGCAATGTGTACAGTGTCTATTACAAATATTTCTTTAGAATATAAGCGTGCTTTTGGTTGAAGAACAAAGTAGTGTGTGCGTACCAAACTCACGTTTGTATACGCTGATGTAAAGCTTATCAAGGTATCTTTCTTGGTGATATTCAAAAAGCGGAGGATTTTTTGCTTGAAGCAAATAGTGATTCTTCCAAATTGTGCTCAAGAAAAAAGGAGACAAGACGAAAAGTGCAATGTGTAGATCTGTTGTATATCTATGGAGCGTGCACAAATGTGTGTGAGGAGCTGAATTAGCGTACCTCACTCACCAATAAGTGATGACAAAAACATGTATAAAGGTTTCTTTTATGGAAAATTGGCGTACCCCAACTCACGATATTCAAGGTGTTATTCAGGCACATAGGGGTATCTTTATATCTCCTCAGGTTTTTACAGGAAACAGGAGATTATATTGCTTGAAGCAGAAGGTGATTCTTACAAATTGTGCTCGGAAAGAAGAAAAAGTGCAATATGTAGATCTGTTGTATATATATATCGGACGTGCAGAGTTATATGTGAGGAGCTGAATTAGCGTACCTCACTCACCAATAAGTGATGAAAAAAACATATATAAAGGTTTCTTTTATTGAAAAAATGGGCGTACCCGAACTCACGATAATCAAGGTGTTTTTCAAGCGCATAGGGGTATCTTTTCGTCTCCTCGGGATATTGTACAGACGTCCCTCGATTAATCTCGGAGAGAAGTTTTGGTATACCAAAAATCAGGATTTATCACAACTGCACAATCTTAGTTTATAAAAGAAAACATTTGTATGGGGCAGGCGTACCAATCTCACACTTTGTGTGTTGGGCAGTCCACTCATAAAGGTTTCTTTAAATTCACCAGGGTATAGAGCTGATGGGTACTGTCACCATATGTTGTCCAGGGAACATATAAAGAAAAAATATATCCCCAATGTAGACACAACCACAATAGATATAGGTTTAGATTCAACCAAGGGTACGTGGCGTACCTTACTCACCACTTTAGGTGGTGGCACTAAGCCTGTAGCGGTTTCTTTATAGCTTTCCAACCAAACAGATATCAGTAGGCGAAGTTTTTTTATAAAGGTAAAAAAGAGCTTTAATCCAATGAATCCACATAAAACAAGAAATGGCCCACCATGGGCTCGAAAAAGTATTAAAAACAGTCCAATGGAACACCACAGGGGTGTAAAAACACAATTAAAAACAAAACAGAACTAAGTCTGATACATACATCCAGGGGGGTAGGTGGCTGTTCACTCCTCTCCA
Organism: Crinia signifera; assembly: GCF_055691185.1. Taxonomy (NCBI): domain Eukaryota; kingdom Metazoa; phylum Chordata; class Amphibia; order Anura; family Myobatrachidae; genus Crinia; species Crinia signifera. The sequence continues at coordinate 461,468,762 of NC_139217.1, forward strand.
ATATCATCAACGCGTTTCGGTCGAAGACCTTTCTCAAGAGAAAGGTCTTCGACCGAAACGCGTTGATGATATTGGAGAGGAGTGAACAGCCACCTACCCCCCTGGATGTATGTATCAGACTTAGATCTGTTTTGTTTTTAATTGTGTTTTTACACCCCTGTGGTGTTCCATTGGACTGTTTTTAATACTTTTTCGAGCCCATGGTGGGCCATTTCTTGTTTTATGTGGATTCATTGGATTAAAGCTCTTTTTTACCTTTATAAAAAAACTTTGCCTACTGATATCTGTTTGGTTGGAAAGCTATAAAGAAACCGCTACAGGCTTAGTGCCACCACCTAAAGTGGTGAGTAAGGTACGCCACGTACCCTTGGTTGAATCTAAACCTATATCTATTGTGGTTGTGTCTACATTGGGGATATATTTTTTCTTTATATGTTCCCTGGACAACATATGGTGACAGTACCCATCAGCTCTATACCCTGGTGAATTTAAAGAAACCTTTATGAGTGGACTGCCCAACACACAAAGTGTGAGTTTGGTACGCCCGCCCCATACAAATGTTTTCTTTTATAAACTAAGATTGTGCAGTTGTGATAAATCCTGATTTTTGGTATACCAAAACTTCTCTCCGAGATTAATCGAGGGACGTCTGTACAATATCCCGAGGAGACGAAAAGATACCCCTATGCGCTTGAAAAACACCTTGATTATCGTGAGTTGGGTTACGCCCATTTTTTCAATAAAAGAAACCTTTATATATGTTTTTTTCATCACTTATTGGTGAGTGAGGTACGCTAATTCAGCTCCTCACATATAACTCTGCACGTCCGATATATATATACAACAGATCTACATATTGCACTTTTTCTTCTTTCCGAGCACAATTTGTAAGAATCACCTTCTGCTTCAAGCAATATAATCTCCTGTTTCCTGTAAAAACCTGAGGAGATATAAAGATACCCCTATGTGCCTGAATAACACCTTGAATATCGTGAGTTGGGGTACGCCCATTTTTCCATAAAAGAAACCTTTATACATGTTTTTGTCATCACTTATTGGTGAGTGAGGTACGCTAATTCAGCTCCTCACACACATTTGTGCACGCTCCATAGATATACAACAGATCTACACATTGCACTTTTTTCGTCTTGTCTCCTTTTTTCTTGAGCACAATTTGGAAGAATCACTATTTGCTTCAAGCAAAAAATCCTCCGCTTTTTGGATATCACCAAGAAAGATACCTTGATAAGCTTTACATCAGCGTATACAAACGTGAGTTTGGTACGCACACACTACTTTGTTCTTCAACCAAAAGCACGCTTATATTCTAAAGAAATATTTGTAATAGACACTGTACACGTTGCTAAAATATTCTTTATTGTTTTATTTTTTGGGATCAATACCGGCAACGAGAAAAAAACGGTCCGGACCCTAAATTCCACTGAAAAAGATCTCTTACAGCAAAAGGAAGATCACATCTTGTTGTATCTCTAAGTATCTTTTGCGCCTTATTGTAAACCAACTTCACAATTTTCTATGTTTGTATGGTATTTTAAGTGTGGGTGACACTTACGTGAGTTGTTACATCAGGGCAGCACTGCGCCATATATTATTTCTGTCATCCCCAGTTGTCTAGTGAATGGCTGTCAGCATGCTGATTGGTAGATGACAGTAGCTATCCACCAATCAGAGTGCAGGCAGCTATCCCTGTATAGAAGCATGTTGAGAGAGGCTGCAGGGCCGCAGGAGGGACAAGTTATGATTTTCGTTTTTATTGGGACCTGTTAATGGGTGGGAAGGGCACTGAGTACATTGTTTTGCCCAGGGTCTATGGGATGCAGTCAAAAACCCGACGGTCAAAATCCCGAATGGGTCATAATACCGACAAGGACAAAATCCCGACAAGGACAAAATCCCGACAAGGACAAAATCCCGACAAGGACAAAATCCCGACATTTAAAATCCCGACAAGGTCAAAATACCGACATATACAATGTACAGGTAAAACAGTCAACATGACTTTGTGTCGACAGGTCGAGAGGTCGACATGTTTTTTTTCACTGTTTTTTGACCCGACATGTGCCGACAGGCAGTATTTCATGCCCTACCATCCACTAGGGCGTGGTGGGAGAACGCAGCGAGCTAAGCGAGTGATGCGAGGGGCTGCGGTTCACTTCAAACTGTGTCCATGTCGACCGTGTCACCTGTACATTCTATATGTCGGTATTTTGACCTTGTCGGGATTTTAAATGTCGAGATTTTGTCCTTGTCGGTATTATGACCAATTCGGGATTTTGACCCTGTCGGGATTTTGACCGTCGGGGTTTCATACCGAATCCGGGTCTACAACGATGGTAACATTACTACAGTGCATATCCCTAACTGCCTATAGGAATGAGAGACAGGAAAGACTTCACAGTCGGAGCAGTATAGGGTGGTCCCAAATCTAACAGGACACAAAGGGTTAACCCGAACGTGCAGCAACGCTTCCCAGAATTTCTGAAAATCCAGTTGAAGCTCTATTAATGATTCTCCCTGTAGGACGCACTACAAGAGCGAGCAAGCCCTAGGGAGTTACTGGAGACCAGTGTACTTGCTAAGCCCGGGAACAATACTATGTAAGCCAGTCAGTTTAGGCTGATTGAGATAATGTGACAGATGGACTTATTTGACTGAAATCAGAGAACAATCATGTCATTGAGTTAAAGAGAACCATAATGTATAATTATCTGGCCTCGGAATGAGTCCCGTCAATCTACAGAAGTTCTTGTGTACAAACTTCTCTAGCTTATGACATCCAGATCATCATTAGCTCCATCATTATTATCCTCATCAGTCAGAACAATGGCAATTATGAAGCCCGTACAGGGTCGCCGCATGTCTCTCCTGCAGACTTTGCAGACCTAGAATGGATCCGTCACTGAGGCCATAGAGAACCTCAGCAGCATTTAATACTAAAAGAATAATCCGGGATGCCGTCACTGGGGGTAATGACGAGAGGCGGCACACAGGGCAAATCAGTAGGACAAATGCCCCGTCCAGGATGCAGTCACTGGGGGTAATGACGAGAGGAGGCACACAGGGCAAATCAGTAGGACAAATGCCCCGTCCAGGATGCCGTCACTGGGGGTAATGACCAGAGGCGGCACACAGGGCAAATCAGTAAGACAAATGCCCCGTCCAGGATGCAGTCACTGGGGGTAATGACGAGAGGAGGCACACAGGGCAACTCAGTAGGACAAATGCCCCGTCCGGGATGCAGTCACTGGGGATAATGACGAGAGGCGGCACACAGGGCAAATCAGTAGGACAAATGCCCCGTCCAGGATGCAGTCACTAGGAGTAATGACGAGAGGCGGCACACAGGGCAAATCAGTAGGACAAATGCCCCATCCAGGATGCAGTCACTAAGGGTAATGACGAGAGGCGGCACACAGGGCAAATCAGTAGGACAAATGCCCCGGCCCATTCACATGTAAGTGAGTGGTAAACTTTTGATGGCAGAACACTTCCTGGGCCTGATGGGCAGTGGAACGCGGTCAACAGTTTTCAATATTCATTAATGAACCATCGATGGTGATGGTTGATAGACATCGATGGTCCCTATCTTGTTTTATTTTGTTTGGTTTCTTTCTCATCGGCTGTACAGAACGGTTCACTGGGCCTGATTCAGACGCGATTGCTAGGCTGCAATTTCACACCCTGAGTGATTATCGAATGACCCCCTGAAAACGAAGCCATAGGTCAAAACGTGCAAAAGGTCAGCATGAAAAGGGTTGAAACGGACATCGTGTAAGTGTACCGCGTCCCATCGCATGGCTCGCTGTGCCCGCCATGCTTTGTGCACGGTGCCCCACTGCTCTTGGCACACTGTTATATTCCCCCGGAACGTCCACTGGGATGATAAATTATGAACAAGTCCTTTTTTGGGAAAAAAATAAAAAGTCTCTTTGTCAGTCTTTTTCATGTCGACCTATCGCTTTAATTCGGCCTTTTGACCAGGTTGACCAATCAGCCAATAGTGGTGGACCTCATGACTGTTGGTCTAGATCAGTCGGTGGTTCTGGTTGCCAGGATCACAGAGACCCAGAGCACAGACTGACGGGCAGTTTACTAACGGGCACCAATCACTTCTTCTACCTGATCGTTACTCTAACAATTTATTACAGCAATTACACGGAGACACTGAGACTATTCTAACTGGTCCATAAGGCGGCGGTGGGATGACATCGCTCGTTCCCTCGGAGAAGCTTGTAAATGGAGAAGATAGAATTCCGGAATGCATCTGATGAGCAGCAGATCCACCATTTAGCACATTAACTCCTCGCGCACCCGACCCGGTCACTGTGGGAGACCCACTGGGACCTGTGACTGGCGGCTGAGCATGGCATCCGAGATTCACCTTCAGCGTTCTTATTAAAGACCCCATTTGTTCCCCACATGAGTATACTGTACAGGAATACTGTATCCTGGGCTTCCCAGCGTTGTGACCATATTGTAGGCATTAGGGAAGATTTACTAAGCCTTGGGGAGAGGGAATAACTAGCTCCCAATCACAGCCTGTAACATGGCAGTTAGGAGCTGATTGGATGGTACTTTGAGCCTGATTCACACATGTTGGCAGACTGCGTATGTTCGCCTTGGTAACATGCGAGGCATTGTGTTCCCTCACACACCCCCTTACATGCAGCCGAATGGGAGAGAAATCATTGGATTGGATTGGATTTTTCTTCACTTTGGTAATAAAAGTCAGTCGAGTTCTAATTGATCCTGGGAGCGCTGCCCGACCGCCCGCATAAACCGTACTCTCGCGTCCTGCCCGGCTCCCGGAGGAACAGCCCACCCACCCGGCTCCCGGGCAGCATCGCCCGCACTCCCGGCCGGGGCGTGTTTTTTTTTTTTAAATGAGGGAATCCAATCCCGGGATCCTGGGAATCCCGTGATCAAGCATTTTTCTATCCCGAATCCCAGGATTTAAAAAAAATGCCCCGGCATTGGCTTCCCTATCTGTAGCCTATGGCTGCACAGGCTGTAATTATATGTACAATGAAATGCCACATAGCCGGGAACTCTATAACACAACGGTCATCGCTACTGACAACTACTGTGGTGCCGGCATGCGGATGCTGACAGGTGTGATGCGCCATTCCGGAACCGCACACGTATCAATGTCCCATTCTGGAACAACATATCATATCGGTGTGGGGGGCTCAATTCTTTTCCCCCATAGGGGTTTGGGTCCATGGGTCGACCCAATTTAGGTCAACATGCACTGGGTCAACCACTGAAGGTCGACAGGCCTCAGGTCGACACCTGAAATTGGTCAACGTGGCTAAGGTTGACAGGGTGGGATGGTAGACACAGGCATTAGGTCGACAATGGTCAACAGCCACAAAGGTTGACATGAGGTTTTCACTTTTTTGTTCTGAATGTCGACATGGTCGACATGGACACAGTGTAAGTGTACCGCATCCCCTATTCGCTCACCACCCCCTAGTGGTTATTCTTACAGGGCAATTTAGATTTCAGTTTCAACACACCCCACCCAAATCCATACCTCCCAACAGGTGAGGGACGGAAGCGGGATGGGTGACATTTTTGGGGCGTGGCCTAGCAGCAAGGGTGCATGGCCTATACTCGGGATGCTACCGCTCTGTTGGGCCATGCCTCCAGCACCTGTGTCCCCAGCAGAGCAGCACCGTGCGGGGGGGGATACCAATTGCCCCTCACCGCGAGACACTGCCGGCCCAGAGGGGGACGCAGGACCATCCCCAAAAAAACGGGATGGTCCTGCGAAAATCAGGACAGTTGGGAGGTACTGTATGCCAAATCTAGCCCTCTGCACATGTTACATCTGCCCCACCTGCAGTGCAGCATAGTTGTCCTGCTAACAGGTCTGAATGAGGCCCCAAGTTTGGGGACCTCTGGGGAAACTCTCCTGTTGTTTCTTTATCAGATGTCAGCAAGAGATCGTATTTCATGTACAATGTCATTTGTGAGACTTTAAATAAGCCTCCGGATCACAGAGGTTAATTGCAAACGCCTCCTGGCGCTTCTGGAACAGCAGAGCGCTTTCCCTCCACTCTAAAGTCTCCAGAGAAGCAGGACGGGTTGTTTTACCAAAAAGTGTGAGATTAGTAATCAGCGGTGGAACAATAAATGCGGGAGCCAGGTACGTCCCAGGTACAAGCACCACTTACAACAACACATAATAAATCACTGTATAGGCCCCCTTACATTTGTCCGACTTGTCATAACGACAAGTCGGACCCGATTGTCCCAGCAGCTCCCCGGGAGGGATCACATGCGATGGCACTTCATGTGCCAAGTTTTGCATGTGATAAATCGCATGCGATTTATCACATGCCACTCCCGGGGAGCTGCAGTGACAATGGGAGCGGGGGACAGCAGCAGGAATATGCCCGCAAACAGAGAGTGGGCAGGGGGGGGGGGGGTCGGGGTGCAGGGAGCCGGGCAGGAAGCCGCTGGGCAGGGAGCAAGGGGGGCGGCGGCGCAGAGTACCAGGGAGCCGGGCAGGAGAACACGATGCAGCAGCAGCACTTCCAAAAAAAAAGAAAAACCCCATACAAACGAATAGGAAGCCATTGATTGGCTGAGACCTCTCTCAGCCAATGAGCGATTGGCTGAGAGAGGTCTCAGCCAATCGCTGATTGGCTGAGAGAGGTCTCAGCCAATGAATGGCTTCCTATGCGTTTGTATGGCCCTTTTTTTTTTGAAGTGGTGCTGCTGCAGCGTCTTCTCCTGCCCGGCTCCCTGGTACTCTGCGCCGCCGCCCCCCCTGCTCCCGCTGATGCTGCCCGGCTCCCTGCGCCTGACTCTGGTAGGTCCCCTGTTGTGGGGGAGCACGGCTCCGGCAGCACATAAGATTTAGCAAATCTTATGTGCAGCCCGTCCGACCTCCCATCTCCGATCCGATGCGCACGGGGCCGTGCATCAGGTCGGAGGGGATGTCACCATATGCGATTTGGGACGATTTCACGGTCCGATTCATCCGAATCGGGCAAAATCGTGCCCAAATCGCATAATGTAAGGGGGCCTTATTGGTGTGTACACACGTTAGATGTGCCTTAAGATCCAATCCACGATCTGATCAGATAGGATCGTGGATAGGATCTTAAGGCACATCCGATTTGCATCCAATCTTGACTATATAGTGCAGATCTGCACTATATAGACAAGGCAGCCAAGACTTTCTGGCTTCCGATACGTGAACGCGCATCAGGATCGGATCGGGATCGCAAGGTTTAAAAACCTTGCGATCTGCATCCGATGCCGATCCGATGTTGACTATATCGTCAACATCGGAAAGGAAATCGGACCGTGTGTACACAGCATATGACTTATCAGGGTGGGTGCTGGTTGTGGCTATCAGGCTATGGTGGAGCGAAAGCTTATTCTACTCTAGTATTGCTTTCAGACCGCAAATGCAGGGTCTCAAAGGGAATTTTAAATGGTTCAGTCCCGGTACGACCCTGCATGTTCAGATCACGTCATGTGGGGGCCCGGCGGATCATTGGAGCGTCATCGGGGGAGGGGCAGGGGCAAGAACCAGTAAGAACCCTTCTTCTTATCCGGTTCAAATTGCTGTGTTGCTACCGGTTAGCTGTACCGGTTATTGAACAAATTACCGGGTCCAAAAAAGGGGTATACGTGTAGGTCTTCCTTATTAGTGTAATCCTCAGTTAGCTGATGCTTTCACTTTCTGTTATGACAGCAAAGGAGTTATTTGGAGTGCAGTGGTATACATGTCGATTGTGTCGACATTCAGGACAAATACCGTGAAAAACACATGTCAACCTTTTGGATGTTGACCAACAGATGTCGACCTTTTCACTGTAGACCTAGACGTTGTAGATCTAATATACCGTAACCGTACCATTCCACTGATTGTGGTCACATATAATGAAACTAGGTGATTCATCGCGCCCTACGGGCGCTCTTCACACCGGCGTAAGGGGCTACGCCCCTTAATTTGTGAACATTTTTATTGTGAGAAATATGGTTAGAATTGTATGAAAGATGCCTGTATTGCAGCTTCTGGCAGTGGGTGAGGGTCCAGCGTGGCAGCACAGGAGTACCGGACGGTGGCCCTGAGTCAGTGTCTCCTCCTACTGGGTGGGAGTTAGGGTGCATGAGAGCAGGAGGCTGGGATATGAGGCATGATAGGGGTATGTGGGCAACACAGCGTCAGCGATTACCCAGTGGTGGAAGTTACGGTTCAGGAGAGCAGGAAGCTGGGTAGTGATAGGGGTGTGTGGGCATACGGGGGACTAAAGAGGGTGGTGGACACTGTGCAGCTTCTGCCAGTGGGTGAGGGTCCAGCGTGGCAGCACAGAAATACAGGAGTCAGTGTCTCCTCCGACTGGGTGGGAGTTAGGGTGCATGAAAGCAGGAGGCTGGGCGGTAAAGCATGATAGGGGAATGTGGGCAACACAGGGTGAGCGGGTCTCCACTGGCGGAAGTTACGGGGCAGGAGAACAGGAGGCAGGGCAGTGTCCTCCCACATTGATGGCAAAAGTATTCAACATCGGCCATAAACCATCGATTATTTGAAAATCATTGATGGTCGATGGGCATCCCTAGAACTGGAGGAGGGTGGGGGACAGTATGCAGCTCCCGGCAGTGGGTGAGCGTCTCCTTCCACTGGGAGGGAGTGAGCGTACATGAGAGCAGGAGGCTGTATAATAGTGGTATGTGGGCAAGACATTGATAAAAGTTGTGGCGCTGGTGCAGAGGGCAGTGGGGAAACCTGCAGTGCGGCAGCCAGGGCCGGATTTCCCACCTAGTGGCGGTACCTGCTTGTGGTGGTACAGGATCCCCCATTGTCACGGGGGTACGTGAAATGCGGGAGCGGGGGCCGCGGTGGTCCGCTGGGGGGTGGAATTGCCGGAAGGGGGTCTGGGAGGTCTGCAAATTGCGGGAGGGGGGGTGGTGTGTGGGGATCCGTGGTTAGCGGGAGGGGGCGGGGGTCCGCAAATCGTGGGCGGGGGCGCGGGGGGGCTTGAATCGTGGGAAGGGGGGTCCGCAAATTGCGGGAGGGGGGTTGTCGGGGTTAGTGAATTGCGGGAGGGGGGGTTGCGGAGGTCCGTGAATTGCGGGAGGGGCGCGTGGGGTGCCGTGAGTCAAGGGGGGGGTGGTGCGGGGGTCCGTGAATCACGGGAGGGGTCATGAATCGCAGGAGGCGGGGGTCGTGGGGGGGCTGCGAATCGCAGGAGGGGGGGTGTGGGGGGTTGCCCTGAATTGCATGAGGGGGGCGTGAATCAAGGGAGGGTGGGCGCAGGGGGGTGGTGCGGGGGTCCGTGAATCGCGGGAGGGGGCATGAATCGCGGGAGGGGGGGTCGTGGGGGGTTCCGAATCGCAGGAAGGGGGGTATGGGGGGTGCCGTGAATTGCGTGAGGGGGGCATGAATCGCGGGAGGGGGGGTCCCCGAATGTGTGAATTACGGGGCGGTCGCAAATCGCGAGAGGTGCCGAGGGGGCCCGCAAATCGCGGGAGGGGGGCGCTACGGGGGGTTTCGTGAATCGCGGGAGGGGGGGTCGTAGGGGGTTGCGAATCGCAGGAAGGGGGGTGTGGGGGGTGCCGTGAATTGCGTGAGGGGGGCATGAATCGCGGGAGGTGGGATCCCCGAATGTGTGAATTAGGGGGCGGTCGCAAATCGCGAGAAGTGCTGAGGGGGCCCGCAAATCGCGGGAGGGGGGGCGGTACGGGGGGTTCCGTGAATCGCGGGAGGGGGCGGCGCGAATTGCGGGAGGGGGGTCGCAAATCACAGTAGGGGGGGGGGGGTGCCGTGAATCGCGGGAGGGGGGGTCGCGGGGGGCCCTTTTAATGCCGGGAGGGGGGGTCGCAGGGGTCCCGCGAATCGCGGGAGGGGAGGATGCAGGGGTCCTGCGAATCGCGGGAGGGGGCTCGCGGGAGGGAGGGGTCGCTGGGGTCCCGCGATTTGCGGGAGGGTCGCGGGGGTCCCGCGTTTCGCGGGAGAGGGTGGTCGCGGAGGTCCAGCGAATCACGGTAGGGGGTGGTCGGGTCTGGGACGGATATTAGACAGCACTTACATCGACAGCATTAGTTCGACAGCTCAATAGGTCGACATGGTTTTAGGTCGACAGCTCATTAGGTCGACATGTCATTATGTCGACAGCTCATTAGGTCGACAGCTCATTAGGTCGACATGTTTTTAGGTTGACACTGCCGTTAGGTCGACAGAGTCTATGTCGACAGTCAAAAGGTCGACATGGGTTTTTTCACTGTTTTTTGGCCGAAATGTCGACACAGTCGACATGGACACAGTTTGAAGTGTACCGCAGCCGCTCGCTATGCTTCGGGCACGGTGCCTCGCTGCGCTTGGCACACTATTTTATTCTCCCACCATGCCCTAGTGGATAGTAGGGCATGAAATACCGCCTGTCGGCACATGTCGGCTCAATAAACAGTGAAAAAACCCATGTCGACCTTTTGACTGTCGACATAGACACTGTCGACCTAATGGCAGTGTCGACCTAAAAACATGTCGACCTAATGAGCTGTCGACCTAATGAGCAGTCGACCTAATGAGCTGTCGACATAATGACATGTCGACCTAATGGTATGTCGACCTAAAACCATGTCGACCTATTGAGGTGTCGAACTAATGGTGTCGATGTAATGGCTGTCGATGTAAGTGCTGTCTAACAATAGTCCGGATACCGGGGTGGTCGCGGGGGTCCCGCGAATCGCGGGAGGGGGGTCGCGGGGGTCCCGCGAATCGCGGGAGGGGGGTCGCGGGGGTCCTGGCAGAGGGTAGGGATGTGCAGGAGTAATGGTGGATGGTGGATGGTGGCTGTGGAGTAATGGTGGATGGTGGGCGTGTACTGTAGCCCTGGCTGGGCGGGGGGAGGTGATGTCAAGGGGGTGGAACGTCAGACACATGAAAGTGAAACTGTTCTACACAGGAACGTTCTCCACAGGGGTTGAGTGACAGATCTGGCTAAATATATAAGAGATATACTAAATAACACCCAAAAAAAGTGGGTAAAAAAAAACAAAAACCCTTATGTCAACGATTTCTGTGTCATGTCTACCTTTTTACCTGTTGACATTTTGTCTCTGTTGACCTCTTGACCCTGTCGACCTAATGCGTGTCATTCATATGGGGTCAACTTGTAGATCTTCTATACCACTCCCGCAGAACGTCATCATGGCAACCCCGTATCAGGGAGCAAGGTGGATAAGGTCACATCTGTAGGAGCTCCGCCCTAGTGGTCGATTCCTAAACTGCAACTGAAATGTCATCTTTCTTTTCATTAATACAATCTACTGTAAATGCTTTTATGCAACATCTGCACTTTTAATATACAAATATTGTCCGTTTTCAGCTTTATTAAAACTTCTATAAGGGGAAAATGCAACTTATACCCCTTTTACACCGCCGAAAAATCCGGGTCAGCGGCGGGTCAGACCCGGATCTTCGGCGGTGTAAATCCCTAACGCCGTGTCCCTTTACACGGGACTTCTACCCAGGTCCTGACCTGGGTAGAACACGGCTAGGACCTGGGTAGAGGGCGGTGTAAATGGGAACGCCGGGTCGGATGACCCGGCTCCCATCTACATGAATGGGGAACGTCCAACCTGCGGACCGCAGCGTCCGCAGGTTGGACGGGTTGTCAGCCTGACAGTCACTGACAGCCGGCGCTGCTGTCTGCTATACCCTGCAGACAGCAGCAGCAGCGGTGGTGGGGGAGGGAGGTGAACGGATGCCTGTGTGCGGCATCCATTCACCTCCTGTGCGACGGCGGGGGGAGTGTGCGCGGGGACTGGGGGCAGCCCAGCAGCTTACCTTAGTGCTGGGCTGCCCCAGCAGCGTTCCGGTCCGGCGGTGGCGCGCGGCGGTGATAGGCGCTTGGAGATGACATCGCGCTGTCATCTCCAAGCCCCGGGGGGGGCGGGCGCGGGTGCGGGTCGGGCTGTCCGCCCGGTGTAAATGGCACTAAACGCCGGGTCGCACCCGGCTTGAAACTGGGTCTAAAAAAGCCGGGTGCGACCCGGCGTTTTGGTGTAAAAGGGGTATAATTTAGGGCCAGATTCTCTAAGCTTCAAAAGTGATAAAATGGAGAGTGATAACCAGCCAGCCAATCAGCTCTTGCCTGACTGAGTTTTCAAACACAGTCTGTGACATGGCAGGTAGGAGCTGATTGGCTGGCTGTTTCTCACTCTCCATTTTATCACTTTTGAAGCTTAGTGCATCTGGACCCCTGTCTTTTAACTCAAGGAAATTTGGAGTTTGTTAATTAAATCCCTTGTTGCACTGTATAACGATAGATAACCCAGACTGCACAGTTATAAGAACACCCACACCCGGACTTGTTACACACAGTGGCAGACCACCGGAGGAGCCATAGATTAGCACAGATGCTATATCAGGCATTTGTTAAGTATACACAAGATGTAAGGAGGAGTAATTGGTGGATGTGCATCGTTATCAGCATGTACAGTATAAATAGATGATATAAACACGACTCAGCATTAACATAGAATAATAGTAGCAAATACAATATACAATAGTGCAGGTTGGGATCATTTGGTCTACAGCATGATGGTCCCAAGTCATTAGGTCATCACCATTAGGTCGACATGGGAAAAGATCGACATGGGTCTAGGTCGACATGGTTCTAGGTTGAAAGGGCATTAGTTCGACAGGTCGTTCGTTCGACAGGTCATTAGTTCGACAATGTCTGTGTCGACAGTCAAAAGGTCGACATGGGGTTTTTCACTGTTTTTTTACCTGAATGTCAACACCGTCGACATGGACACAGTTTAAAGTGCACCGCATACCCTCGCTATGCGTCGGGCATGGATTTATTCTCCCACCACGCCCTAGTGGATGGTAGGGCATCAAATATCGCCTGTCGGCACATGTCGGCTCAAAAAACAGTGAATAATCCCATGTCAACCATTTGACTATCGACCTAGTCACTGTCGAACTAATGACCTGTCGAACTAATGACCTTTCAACCTTTTCACAGGTCAACATTTTCCCATGTCGACCTAATGGGGTCGACCTAATGACTGTCAACCATCATGCTGTAGACCAAATGACCGCATCCCAATGGTGCAACCATGAGGCACGCGGTAGGAATTTATACATTCATGAGGATGTACAGAAAGTTCTAAGACTGGTGCAACCGCCAAGTGTTTCCAACGTTGCTCTTGGGAGTAAATTTATGGAGTATTTAAGAATGAATAAGATTAACAGAAACTCTTTGAGAAAGATACAATGATTATGGGACAGAGAGGAGAACAATGGCTCTAACCATGCATATTTAGCTGTCTATACCTAATATAGCGCATAGTTGCCAACTCCGGGAGAGAACAGACGGGACGACTCTGCAGTGGGGAGCTGTGGGGTGGATGATGCATCACAGGGGGTGGCAGTGGAGGGGGAGGGTACAGTGGCAGTTAAGATGGGGGCGTGGCTACAAATTACGTGCATAGCATCATCAGCCACCCGGATGGATCAGTTTACCCGCGAGGTCCAGGGATGCTGAGAGGTTGGGAGAGTTTTCTACCCTTCTAGGGATTGGGAGGGTCACCCGATTTTCAGGAGCCTACCGGCCTATCCTGGAGAGTAGGCAAATGTGATATAGCATTAGCAGGAGCGAGGTAAAGTTGTGAAATGTACAGTACATGAATATAAAGGGAAGACAATGGTCTATTTACTAAGCATCGGAGAATAATAAAGTTTATGGAGATAAATTACCAGCCAATCAGCTCCTAATTGTCTTTTTTCAAACACATTATGTATTATGGCAGTAAAGGTACCCACACGCGGGGGATGCGGTCATTCGTCAGACTGCATTTAGGTCTACAGTCATTAGGTCGACCCCACTAGGTCGACTGGCAGGAAGGTCGACCTGACTTAAGGTCGACATGGGCCAAGGTCGACATGACTTAAGGTCGAATTTGCATAAAGGTCGACATGTGGAAGGTCGACTGGTCATAAGGTCGACATGGGTTTTTCACTGTTTTTTGAGCCGACATGTGCCGACAGGCGGTATTTCATGCCCTACCATCCACTAGGGCGTGGTGGGAGAATAAAATAGTGTGCCGAGCGCAGCGAGGCACTGTGCCCGAAGCATTGCGAGGGTCCGATTCTCATTGCCAACTGTGTCCATGTCGACTGTGTCGACATTCGGATCAAAAAACAGTGAAAAACCCATGTCGACCTTATGACCAGTCGACCTTCCTCATGTCGACCTTTATGCAAATTCGACCTTAAGTCATGTCGACCTTGGCCCATGTCGACCTTAAGTCAGGTCGACCTTCCTGCCAGTCGACCTAGTGGGGTCGACCTAATGACTGTAGACCTAAATGCAGTCTGACGAATGATCCCATTCCACACGCGGTATATAGGGGCAGATGTACTAACCCCCCTTAGTGCTTCTCAAATAACGGGTCCCGCTTCTCCTGCATAACGAGGAGAAGAGTGCACCCATTATTGGCTAATGCATTTACCCCCAACAAACCGATAAGGAGAGCCGTTATGCCCAGAGTTAACGGTTCTCCTTATCGACTCTCCCAGTGTCCTGCGCATGCGAGATCCGCCTTCCTCCCCCCCCCCCCCCCCCCTTCCCCGGGCTGTCTGGGTGCGCGAGATCTCCAGAGCAGCCCGAGTCAGAAGCAGGGCTAGTGTTGTTCCCGCAGTGGGGGATAGGACAACGGTAGCCCTGGCCGCTAATCACTGGGGGGGGGATTACAGTGGACAGCCCCACCGAGCCTAACTCGGCGGTCTGTCACAAGCGCACGTTAGGTGCACTAGTAATACATTGGGGAAAATGTAATCCCCCCCCCCCCCCCCCGAGTTAACCAGCGTTAAGTGCAACCCTGCCGCAACCCCCATTGCTTGCAGGAGGTTTCAAAACTCTTATTCAAATGAATGGGAGGACGCTGATTCATTTGAACAGGAGTTATGAAATTTGCTGCCCGCTGCCGGCCTCTCTCCACCTGCAAGCGGCGGGGGGTGCGGTGTAAGTGCGGCAGTGGAGCGGCGGGGGGTGCGGCGTAAGTGTGGCAGTGGAGCGGCGGGGCAGGGGGAGGGAAGCAGCAGGAACTACATCTCTTTCTCACAGAGGCAACTTGCTTTTTTTTTAGCTTCGAGCGGGCTTACTAGTATCAAAATATGTTATAATGTTATGTTCTTCAAAGATAATGCTGCAGTCTCCAATCTTTTGGAGGTGCGGCGAGTAGCAGTGAGGATGCATAATAAGGGGCCCAGGGGCATACTGTAAATTGGGGGGAAACTGGGGGCATGATGTGGCATAAGATTAACTGGGGGCACTACAGTATAGCATTATGTGGACTGAAGGCTCAGGGGAATCATTTAAACTGATGGAGCCGGGGGGGCACTGCATTAACCCCAGTGCCGGGGGCACTTCTACCTCGATTAACCCCTGATAATGAAACTGGAGGCAAGTACAACTTTGTACTTTACCTGCCGGGTGGAGTTGTCCTATAATAATCAGTCCTTGACCTTTTTCAAGCACTTCCTCAGTCTCCAGTGTTGCCCAATGTACCGGGTCAGGTGGTGTAACGCAGGGAAAACACCCCCCTGACCCCAGGTCGCAATGACTTGGAGCAGTTACTAGGAACACATTCTTACTTTCATGGTTTACAATATAACTTGTATTTCTTATCGCTGCAACTGGCTGAAAACAGCTTTGGAAACAGTCCTATCTCCGAACAAACAGTCTATTTCCGTGCGATGAAAGTTCTCCCTGGTAGAAAGCGCTTTCTTGCAAATACGCCCCAGGAAGGTTATCAATCAGGCCGCCTGTAACATGAAAGAAAGATAAGGGGAGCGCTGGAAGCCTACCAGACTCGTCACCTTGGTTATAAATGTATATATTTTATAGAGATGCCATCAATCTCCGCATAATGTGATAGTGACAGCTCCAGGTTAGACGCTTAGGAGTTATCTTTACTACAGTACTTCTAGTTTTCATACAAAGTAGTGTACAGCCGGGAAGCGGTCATCTATTAGAATGAACTTAGGTCTACAGTCATTAGGTCGACCCCACTAGGTCGACTGGCAGGAAGGTCGACCTGACTTAAGGTCGACATGGGCCAAGGTCGACATGACTTAAGGTCGAATTTGCATAAAGGTCGACATGAGGAAGGTCGACTGGTCATAAGGTCGACATGGGGTTTTTTTACTGTTTTTTAAGCCGACATGTGCCGACAGGTGGTATTTCATGCCCTACCATCCACTAGGGCGTGGTGTGAGAATAAAATAGTGTGCCGAGCGCAGCGAGGCACCGTGCCCGAAGCATTGCGAGCGAAGCGAGCGATGCGAGGGTCCGATTCTCATTGCCAACTGTGTCCATGTCAACTGTGTCGACATTCGGATAAAAAAAACAGTGAAAAACCCATGTCGCCCTTCCTCATGTCGACCTTTATGCAAATCGGACCTTAAGTCATGTTGACCTTGGCCCATGTCGAACTTAAATCAGGTCGATCTTCCAGCCAGTCGACCTAATGGGGTTGACCTAATGACTGTAGACCTAAGTTCATTCTGACAGATGTACCGATTCCATACAGCCCGCGTCCTGCGTAATGCAAGGAATGTGTCTCAGGAGCTGCACTTACCCCTGTAACACAACCACACACACACACACACAATTATGATCTCATCTGAACATCAGAATTTATCACATACATCTTGTACCTTGACAGCTAAGAGCCGATTGGCAGCTAGGTTAGGTTTATCCACCAAGATTTGGTACATCTCCCCCATATGAGACAGATGGAACCCCGAGGTGTATCTGTGACTACACATTCCACTGGAGACAGGTTTGGTTTGCAAAAGCAGACTCCTTCTTTAATGGATAAAACCATGCTGCACACTGCAGGAGGGGCAGATGTAACATGTGCAGAGAGATTTACATGGGGGTGAGTTATTTTGTTTCTGTGCAGGGTAAATACTGGCTGCTTTATTTTTACACTGCAATTTAGATTTCAGTTTGAACTCACCCCACCCAAATCTAACTCTCTCTCTCTCTGCACGTTACATCTGCCCCATCTGCAGTGCAGCATGGTTTTGTCCATTAAGGAAGGAGTCTGCTTTTGGAAAGCAACCTGTAAATCTACTGCAAAAAAAACCTGGGGTGAAATGTAATAGGATGAGAGAATCAGAAAGTGAGAGATTTGGTAAGAAATCTCCAGTTTTTTTAAAGCGGCAATCATTTACACGGCAAAATCAGTTTGATTGTGGAGCATAAATGATTGCTGCTTTAAAAAAACTGGAGATTTCTTACCGAATCTCTCACTATCTGATTCTCTCATCCTATTACATTTCACCCCTGAAGTTAGGGGTAGTCATCGGTGCTATCACCATTCGATTGGCCATCGAAAGCAAACAGTCATCGATGGCAGAATAATATCTAATGGATGACTATCGATGTTTTTGCCTATCAATGGTCATCTATTTTCTTTGATTGACTGGCCCAAGGGCCAATCAGAACCTGGGGGAGGGGCTTTATGGGTTCTGGGGTCAGAGTTCTGCTCTGTGTCCCTGCACCTTTGGGAGAAAAAAAAACACTATTTGATGCAGTGTCATCGATGGGGAGAACCAAAACTATTCTACATCGGTCTTAAGCCATCGATGATTTGGAATCATTGATGGTCGCTGGCGATCCTTACCTGAAGCACTATTATATATATATATATCATTGGTAAAAATTCCTGGAGATTTATTTATTACCAGTTATTTATATAGAGCACACATATTCCGCAGCACTTTACACATCAGTCCCTGCCCCAGTGGAGCTTACAATCTATATTCCCTACCACATGTACACGCACACACAGACATTCTAGGGTTAATTTTGCTGGGAGACAATTAGCCTACCAGTATCTTTTTGGATTGTGGGAGGAAACCGGAGTGCCCGGAGGAAACCCACGCAACCACTGGGGAGAATATACAAACTCCACACAGTTAGGGCCATGGCGGGAATCCAACCCATGACTTCAGTGCTGTGAGGCAGTAACGCTATCTATTGTAAGACAATTATGCTCACCACTGTGCTATCACGTCACACACATGTATTAATAACCACAGTCGTGTTAATAACGTTGTCATTTTTACAAATTTACTTAAATTGGAGTACTATACGAGGCTGGACCGGTCTTCGGGAACCAATGACAACGCTGAAGACCGGTCCACTTAATATTTGGCACCGTAAAAAAATCCTGTATGTTACTTGGTCATCAATAATGGACTATTCTCATGGATACTGAATACTGGAAAAACAGCAGATAGCAGAGAACACAAAATAAAACCAGGAATGTCCCCGATTCACCTTTATAAAGAACACAATTATCTCACATCACTGACATATATGGGGGCGCTGTACTTTCTCTCTTCTGTGTCTAACATCACTGACAGTCTCCTAATGAACGGCTATAGCCAATATAATATAATATAAGTGCATATCACGTATCAGACTGCATCTAGGTGAAACCCAGTATATGGGAGTCTGGTAACGCTACACCAGCAATCTCCACAAAAGGTCCAAAAATGATCACATAGGGAATATTAATATAATTCTTTCTCTATATAAGAGTCAGATTATGACGGGGATTTTTTATTTTTGTATTTTGTGCTCTGGTTTTCTGACAATACCTAATAAATACAATACAGGGAGAGAACTCCTTATAAAAGCTCACGGTATATGCAAGCGCGGCGATGGCCAAAAATACACAGATGATCTGCAATAATAGTATGTACAGTACATGCAGGATATTCTGTATACTAATACTACACCCACACATGCCGTGTCTGCAGCGGTGCATTACCCAGGAAGTGTCTGATCTCACATCGGTAACACATTAATACACAGATGATCTGCAATAATAGTATGTACAGTACATGCAGGATATTCTGTATACTAATACTACACCCACACATGCCGTGTCTGCAGCGGTGCATTACCCAGGAAGTGTCAGATCTCACATCGGTAACACATTAATACACAGGTGATCTGCAATAATAGTATGTACAGCACATGCAGGATATTCTGCATACTTGCCTACTTTTGAAAAGCAAAATGAGGGAGATTTTAGATGCTAGCAAAATGCACCGAGAGCAGCGTCGCGCACCATTGAAGGGGTGTGTCATGTTTCAAAGGGCATGTTTAGTGACACATACTGTATGCGTATATATATGCGTATCTATGCTGTTAATAGGATATTTATCATGGTGCTGTGCCTATTAAACTGTGGCCTCATTCTGTCTCCCCCATGCCAGGTCTCGGTTAACGTATCTGTTCCTAAATAATCTTGGGGAGCTGTCCCTATTTGGAGACCTGAATCAGCCACTTGAGTGCTACTCCCATGTAGAGGGACTGCCGTCAGGCACCTCTTTACTGCAAATGTGTGGTGCCACCCTCACTGATAAATCCCTACCACCTACAGAAAGCAACCAAGCCACAGGGATTCACATATACACAGGGATATATATATATATATATATATATATATATATATATATATATATATATATATATATATATATATATACACACACACACACACACATACACACACACACACACAGTGCTTGAAGTGGAAATTTGAAAGTGGGGGTATGGAAAAATAAAGGATTTATTTATGTGCGCGCCGTAGGCGCGCGCTCTGGAAATGGGGGTGTGTACCACACCACATACCCCGTATACACATTATACACCACATTAGTGGGACCCCTTATACTATCTAGTACTAGTGCCCTTTACAGATTGTGCTACAGCAAATCCAAAGGGACAGGGAGAGTGACAGCAGAGAGAGACTGACAGTGGGAACAGAGAGAGAGAGAGAGAGACAGCAGGGACAGTGTGTGGCATATGTATAATGGGTATCACGGTGTGGGGCATATGTATAGTGGGCATCATAGTGTGGGGCATATGTATAATGGGCATCACGGTGTGTGGCATATGTATAATGGGCATCACGGTGTGTGGCATATGTAACATTCAGAGATCCTTACCTTCTGATGTGTGGGGTGTCAAAGAGATGCAGTTTGTGGTTCTTGGGGTGTGGGGTGCCTAGGCAGTCATAGATGGTTGAGCTGGGTCCCTCCTGCTGAGGTCTGCAGTAGTCTCCATGTAATCGGGCTGGAGAAGAACCATTTCCCTCCTCGTCCTCCTCCCAGTTCTGGATCTTTGGGCTCTCATACTGCGTTCGGTCGCTGGGGAGTTGGACTCCTAGAAGGCCTCTAGTCTTTTCCCGTGCTGTCCACCTTCTCACAATCACTGTGGGATAAGAGTGCAGGGGAAGGCATGAAGCACGGATGTCAGTGGAGCACACTGAGGAATACGTGCCCAGTTGGCATGGATGTGGACGTCTGCCCCACAGAGCAAATGTGCTGTGTGCTCAGCACCATCTGCACCAGCCTAGTTACAACTCTGGGATAGACTGAGTATGGACAGAGTGCATAGGTGACTGGCTGTGACTGGTGGGTAGTGGGTGACAGTCTGTGAGTGGGAAGGTAGGTGTAGTTGGTGTAGGTGAGTGGAGACAATGGGTGTGGGGTGATGTGCTGTGACTAGTGTGTATATGCTGTGGAATAGCAGGTACTGACAGGCTGTGTTTGGAGTGGGAAGGTGGGGGTAACAAGTGGGGGGTGACAATGGATTTTGGGTGACTGGCGGGTAGTGGGTGTGGGGTGACAGTCTGAGCAGGAAGGTGGGGGTAACAGGTGTGGGGTGACAGGAGGTGTGGGCACAATGGATGTGGGGTGACGGACTGTGACTGGTGGGTAGTAGGTGTGGGGTGACAATCTGTGAGTGGGAAGGTTGGGATTAAGGGTGTGGGGTGGCAGACTGTGGGCAGGAAGGTGGGGGGTAATGGGTGTAGGGTAACAGCAGAAGTGGGGACAATGGTGGGTAGCAGTGGCAGAAATTCGTCCATGTCACCCAGAGGCAAGATAAAAGATGGTGCCCCCCATAGATAGATAGATAGCTAGAGAGAGGGAGAATTATAAATAGGGGGAGAGAGAGAGATAGAGAATCACGGAGAAAGAGAGAAACAAGAGTGTCAGAGAGAAAGAAATAATGTCAGGGGTAGAGGGGTGCATCAGGGAAAGTGAGGAAATTAGACGGAAGAGTGAGAGAGTGCCAGGAATAGAGAGGGTGTCAGGGATAGTGATAAGGGGGTGAGAGGATTTAAGGGTAAAAGAGAGGGGTTACTGTAGGTACAAAAAGAGAGGGTGAGAGGGGAGGTCAGGCAGAGGGGGGGGGGGTTATGGGAGAGAGAGTGAGAGTGGGGTCAGGTGTAGCAAGGGATGGGGTGAGAGGGGGGGTTATATGCACATATACATATGCACACACATATATATATAATATATATATGCACACATATATACACATACATATGCACACACATATATATATATATATATATATATATACATACATATCTATATATATACATATCTTTTAAGTGTCCCTTGTAGGAAGGCAGGCAGGCAGCTAATAAATTGTCTTGGGTGCCAGTCAGGGACCAGTCGTGGGGGGGAGGGAGGATCAATAAGCAGCAGGCTTAGTGGGTGGGGGGAGAGAGGTACGCTGTTACAGTCACATAGTTATACTTACTGCAGCTGCCGCTCCTCACACAGCTGAGTCCACTCTGACTGACAGTTGTGCTTCCTGCCTCCAGTCCCGGCCAGCTCCCGCTGCCCGACTCACTGCCTCAGGCCACTGCCGCTCCTGATGCCGGACCACACAAGTTCACCGGCCAGCACTATCCTCACAGCCCCGCGGTGGCCATCATAATGACGTCAGGACGTCGCGCATTTAGGCCACGCCCCCGCAATGACGCGTTCGCGCATGCGCAGTCACTTTTTTTGGGCAGAGGGGACGAAAAACCGGGAGGACCCAAGGGATTTGCAGGGGGCCGGGAGAATGATTGACAAAGCGGGAGACTCCCGCTAAATGCGGGAGGGTAGGCAAGTATGATATTCTGTATACTAATACTACACCCACACATGCCGTGTCTGCAGCGGTGCATTACCCAGGAAGTGTCTGATCTCACATCGGTAACACATTAATACACAGGTGATCTGCAATAATAGTATGTACAGCACATGCAGGATATTCTGTATACTAATACTACACCCACACATGCCGTGTCTGCAGCGGTGCATTACCCAGGAAGTGTCTGATGTCACATCAGTAACACATTAATACACAGATGATCTGCAATAATAGTATGTACAGCACATGCAGGATATTCTGTATACTAATACTACACCCACACATGCCGTGTCTGCAGCGGTGCATTACCCAGGAAGTGTCTGATGTCACATCGGTAACACATTAATACACAGGTGATCTGCTATAATAGTATATACAGTACATGCAGGATACAGGTCGAGTATCCCGTATCCGAATATCCGTTATCCAAATTATTCCGAAATACGGACATTCCAGAAAGTGAAAAAAATTTTTTTTTTTTGCTAAAAACTCACTGGGGACATTTGTAACAGCATCACTGGGGACATGATATGTAACTGGCACTATATATGTGCAAGACAATGATTGCTTGGCATTCAAATTCAGTGCTGAGATAGTACATACATTTTGTTGCACATTTTTGAAACCTTGTTTTTTGAACAATTAAAATATATTTGTGTGTATTTTATGTGGTAATAAAATATATTTGTGTGTATATTATGTGTTTATACAGCATAAATGCAAGATACTTCAAAATACATCATTGAAATATTAAAATATTCCGAAATACGGAATAATCCGTTATCCAAAATTCTCCTGGTCCCGAGCATTTTGGATAAGGGATACTCAACCTGTATTCTGTATACTAATACTACACCCACACATGCCGTGTCTGCAGCGGTGCATTACCCAGGAAGTGTCTGATGTCACATCGGTAACACATTAATACACAGGTGATCTGCAATAATAGTATGTACAGCACATGCAGGATATTCTGTATACTAATACTACACCCACACATGCCGTGTCTGCAGCGGTGCATTACCCAGGAAGTGTCTGATGTCACATCGGTAACACATTAATACACAGATGGTCTGCAATAATAGTATGTACAGTACATGCAGAATATTCTGTATACTAATACTACACCCCCACATGCCGTGTCTGCAGCGGTGCTTTACCCAGGAAGTGTCTGATCTCACATCAGTAACACATTAATACACAGGTGATCTGCAATAATAGTATGTACAGTACATGCAGAATATTCTATATACTAATACTACACCCACACATGCCGTGTCTGCAGCGGTGCATTACCCAGGAAGTGTCTGATCTCACATCAGTAACACATTAATACACAGGTGATCTGCAATAATAGTATGTACAGTACATGCAGAATATTCTGTATACTAATACTACACCACACATGTCGTGTCTGCAGCGGTGCATTACCCAGGTAGTGTCTGATCTCACATCGGTAACACATTAATACACAGGTGATCTGCAATAATAGTATGTACAGTACATGCAGGATATTCTGTATACTAATACTACACCCACACATGCAGTGTCTGCAGCGGTGCATTACCCAGGAAGTGTCTGATGTCACATCGGTAACACATTAATACACAGGTGATCTGCAATAATAGTATATACAGTACATGCAGAATATTCTGTATACTAATACTACACCCACACATGTCGTGTCTGCAGCGGTGCATTACCCAGGTAGTGTCTGATCTCACATCGGTAACACATTAATACACAGGTGATCTGCAATAATAGTATGTACAGTACATGCAGGATATTCTGTATACTAATACTACACCACACATGCCGTGTCTGCAGCGATGCATTACCCAGGAAGTGTCTGATCTCACATCAGTAACACATTAATACACAGGTGATCTGCAATAATAGTATGTACAGTACATGCAGAATATTCTGTATACTAATACTACACCACACATGTCGTGTCTGCAGCGGTGCATTACCCAGGTAGTGTCTGATCTCACATCGGTAACACATTAATACACAGGTGATCTGCAATAATAGTATGTACAGTACATGCAGAATATTCTATATACTAATACTACACCCACACATGCCGTGTCTGCAGCGGTGCATTACCCAGGAAGTGTCTGATCTCACATCAGTAACACATTAATACACAGGTGATCTGCAATAATAGTATGTACAGTACATGCAGGATATTCTGTATACTAATACTACACCCACACATGTCGTGTCTGCAGCGGTGCATTACCCAGGAAGTGTCTGATCTCACATCAGTAACACATTAATACACAGGTGATCTGCAATAATAGTATGTACAGTACATGCAGGATATTCTTTATACTAATACTACACCACACATGCCGTGTCTGCAGCGGTGCATTACCCAGGAAGTGTCAGATCTCACATCGGTAACACATTAATACACACGTGATCTGTAATAATAGTATGTACAGTACATGCAGGATATTCTGTATACTAATACTACACCCACACATGCAGTGTCTGCAGCGGTGCATTACCCAGGAAGTGTCAGATCTCACATCGGTAACACATTAATACACAGATGATCTGCAATAATAGTATGTACAGTACATGCAGAATATTCTGTATACTAATACTACACCACACATGCCGTGTCTGCAGCGGTGCATTACCCAGGAAGTGTCTGATGTCACATCGGTAACACATTAATACACAGATGATCTGCAATAATAGTATGTACAGTACATGCAGAATATTCTGTATACTAATACTACACCCACACATGCCGTGTCTGCAGCGGTGCATTACCCAGGAAGTGTCTGATCTCACATCAGTAACACATTAATACACAGGTGATCTGCAATAATAGTATGTACAGTACATGCAGAATATTCTGTATACTAATACTACACCCACACATGCCGTGTCTGCAGCGGTGCATTACCCAGGAAGTGTCTGATCTCACATCGGTAACACATTAATACACAGGTGATCTGCAATAATAGTATGTACAGTACATGCAGGATATTCTGTATACTAATACTACACCCCCACATGCCGTGTCTGCAGCGGTGCATTACCCAGGAAGTGTCTGATGTCACATCGGTAACACATTAATACACAGGTGATCTGCAATAATAGTATGTACAGTACATGCAGGATATTCTGTATACTAATACTACACCACACATGCCGTGTCTGCAGCGGTGCATTACCCAGGAAGTGTCTGATCTCACATCGGTAACACATTAATACACAGGTGATCTGCAATAATAGTATGTACAGTACATGCAGGATATTCTGTATACTAATACTACACCCACACATGCCGTGTCTGCAGCGGTGCATTACCCAGGAAGTGTCTGATGTCACATCGGTAACACATTAATACACAGGTGATCTGCAATAATAGTATGTACAGTACATGCAGAATATTCTGTATACTAATACTACACCCACACATGCCGTGTCTGCAGCGGTGCATTACCCAGGAAGTGTCTGATCTCACATCGGTAACACATTAATACACAGGTGATCTGCAATAATAGTATGTACAGTACATGCAGAATATTCTGTATACTAATACTACACCCACACATGCCGTGTCTGCAGCGGTGCATTACCCAGGAAGTGTCTGATCTCACATCGGTAACACAGTAATACACAGGTGATCTGCAATAATAGTATGTACAGTACATGCAGGATATTCTGTATACTAATACTACACCACACATGCCGTGTCTGCAGCGATGCATTACCCAGGAAGTGTCTGATCTCACATCAGTAACACATTAATACACAGGTGATCTGCAATAATAGTATGTACAGTACATGCAGGATATTCTGTATACTAATACTACACCACACATGCCGTGTCTGCAGCGGTGCATTACCCAGGAAGTGTCAGATCTCACATCGGTAACACATTAATACACACGTGATCTGCAATAATAGTATGTACAGTACATGCAGGATATTCTGTATACTAATACTACACCCACACATGCCGTGTCTGCAGCGGTGCATTACCCAGGAAGTGTCAGATCTCACATCGGTAACACATTAATACACAGATGATCTGCAATAATAGTATGTACAGTACATGCAGAATATTCTGTATACTAATACTACACCACACATGCCGTGTCTGCAGCGGTGCATTACCCAGGAAGTGTCTGATGTCACATCGGTAACACATTAATACACAGATGATCTGCAATAATAGTATGTACAGTACATGCAGAATATTCTGTATACTAATACTACACCCACACATGCCGTGTCTGCAGCGGTGCATTACCCAGGAAGTGTCTGATCTCACATCGGTAACACAGTAATACACAGGTGATCTGCAATAATAGTATGTACAGTACATGCAGAATATTCTGTATACTAATACTACACCCACACATGCAGTGTCTGCAGCGGTGCATTACCCAGGAAGTGTCTGATCTCACATCGGTAACACATTAATACACAGGTGATCTGCAATAATAGTATGTACAGCACATGCAGAATATTCTGTATACTAATACTACACCCACACATGCCGTGTCTGCAGCGGTGCATTACCCAGGAAGTGTCTGATCTCACATCAGTAACACATTAATACACAGGTGATCTGCAATAATAGTATGTACAGTACATGCAGGATATTCTGTATACTAATACTACACCCACACATGCCGTGTCTGCAGCGGTGCATTACCCAGGAAGTGTCTGATCTCACATCGGTAACACATTAATACACAGGTGATCTGCAATAATAGTATGTACAGTACATGCAGGATATTCTGTATACTAATACTACACCCACACATGCCGTGTCTGCAGCGGTGCATTACCCAGGAAGTGTCTGATCTCACATCGGTAACACATTAATACACAGGTGATCTGCAATAATAGTATGTACAGTACATGCAGGATATTCTGTAGACTAATACTACACCCACACATGCCGTGTCTGCAGCGGTGCATTACCCAGGAAGTGTCTGATCTCACATCGGTAACACAGTAATACACAGATGATCTGCAATAATAGTATGTACAGTACATGCAGGATATTCTGTATACTAATACTACACCACACATGCCGTGTCTGCAGCGGTGCATTACCCAGGAAGTGTCTCATCTCACATCGGTAACACATTAATACACAGGTGATCTGCAATAATAGTATGTACAGTACATGCAGGATATTCTGTATACTAATACTACACCCACACATGCAGTGTCTGCAGCGGTGCATTACCCAGGAAGTGTCTGATGTCACATCGGTAACACATTAATACACAGGTGATCTGCAATAATAGTATGTACAGCACATGCAGGATATTCTGTATACTAATACTACACCCACACATGCCGTGTCTGCAGCGGTGCATTACCCAGGAAGTGTCTGATGTCACATCGGTAACACATTAATACACAGATGGTCTGCAATAATAGTATGTACAGTACATGCAGAATATTCTGTATACTAATACTACACCCCCACATGCCGTGTCTGCAGCGGTGCTTTACCCAGGAAGTGTCTGATCTCACATCAGTAACACATTAATACACAGGTGATCTGCAATAATAGTATGTACAGTACATGCAGAATATTCTATATACTAATACTACACCCACACATGCCGTGTCTGCAGCGGTGCATTACCCAGGAAGTGTCTGATCTCACATCAGTAACACATTAATACACAGGTGATCTGCAATAATAGTATGTACAGTACATGCAGGATATTCTGTATACTAATACTACACCACACATGCCGTGTCTGCAGCGATGCATTACCCAGGAAGTGTCTGATCTCACATCAGTAACACATTAATACACAGGTGATCTGCAATAATAGTATGTACAGTACATGCAGAATATTCTGTATACTAATACTACACCACACATGTCGTGTCTGCAGCGGTGCATTACCCAGGTAGTGTCTGATCTCACATCGGTAACACATTAATACACAGGTGATCTGCAATAATAGTATGTACAGTACATGCAGGATATTCTGTATACTAATACTACACCCACACATGCAGTGTCTGCAGCGGTGCATTACCCAGGAAGTGTCTGATGTCACATCGGTAACACATTAATACACAGGTGATCTGCAATAATAGTATATACAGTACATGCAGAATATTCTGTATACTAATACTACACCCACACATGTCGTGTCTGCAGCGGTGCATTACCCAGGTAGTGTCTGATCTCACATCGGTAACACATTAATACACAGGTGATCTGCAATAATAGTATGTACAGTACATGCAGGATATTCTGTATACTAATACTACACCCACACATGCCGTGTCTGCAGCGATGCATTACCCAGGAAGTGTCTGATCTCACATCAGTAACACATTAATACACAGGTGATCTGCAATAATAGTATGTACAGTACATGCAGAATATTCTGTATACTAATACTACACCACACATGTCGTGTCTGCAGCGGTGCATTACCCAGGTAGTGTCTGATCTCACATCGGTAACACATTAATACACAGGTGATCTGCAATAATAGTATGTACAGTACATGCAGAATATTCTATATACTAATACTACACCCACACATGCCGTGTCTGCAGCGGTGCATTACCCAGGAAGTGTCTGATCTCACATCAGTAACACATTAATACACAGGTGATCTGCAATAATAGTATGTACAGTACATGCAGGATATTCTGTATACTAATACTACACCCACACATGTCGTGTCTGCAGCGGTGCATTACCCAGGAAGTGTCTGATCTCACATCAGTAACACATTAATACACAGGTGATCTGCAATAATAGTATGTACAGTACATGCAGGATATTCTTTATACTAATACTACACCACACATGCCGTGTCTGCAGCGGTGCATTACCCAGGAAGTGTCAGATCTCACATCGGTAACACATTAATACACACGTGATCTGTAATAATAGTATGTACAGTACATGCAGGATATTCTGTATACTAATACTACACCCACACATGCAGTGTCTGCAGCGGTGCATTACCCAGGAAGTGTCAGATCTCACATCAGTAACACATTAATACACAGATGATCTGCAATAATAGTATGTACAGTACATGCAGAATATTCTGTATACTAATACTACACCACACATGCCGTGTCTGCAGCGGTGCATTACCCAGGAAGTGTCTGATGTCACATCGGTAACACATTAATACACAGATGATCTGCAATAATAGTATGTACAGTACATGCAGAATATTCTGTATACTAATACTACACCCACACATGCCGTGTCTGCAGCGGTGCATTACCCAGGAAGTGTCTGATCTCACATCAGTAACACATTAATACACAGGTGATCTGCAATAATAGTATGTACAGTACATGCAGAATATTCTGTATACTAATACTACACCCACACATGCCGTGTCTGCAGCGGTGCATTACCCAGGAAGTGTCTGATCTCACATCGGTAACACATTAATACACAGGTGATCTGCAATAATAGTATGTACAGTACATGCAGGATATTCTGTATACTAATACTACACCCCCACATGCCGTGTCTGCAGCGGTGCATTACCCAGGAAGTGTCTGATGTCACATCGGTAACACATTAATACACAGGTGATCTGCAATAATAGTATGTACAGTACATGCAGGATATTCTGTATACTAATACTACACCACACATGCCGTGTCTGCAGCGGTGCATTACCCAGGAAGTGTCTGATCTCACATCGGTAACACAGTAATACACAGGTGATCTGCAATAATAGTATGTACAGTACATGCAGAATATTCTGTATACTAATACTACACCCACACATGCCGTGTCTGCAGCGGTGCATTACCCAGGAAGTGTCTGATCTCACATCGGTAACACATTAATACACAGGTGATCTGCAATAATAGTATGTACAGTACATGCAGAATATTCTGTATACTAATACTACACCCACACATGTCGTGTCTGCAGCGGTGCATTACCCAGGAAGTGTCTGATCTCACATCGGTAACACAGTAATACACAGGTGATCTGCAATAATAGTATGTACAGTACATGCAGGATATTCTGTATACTAATACTACACCACACATGCCGTGTCTGCAGCGATGCATTACCCAGGAAGTGTCTGATCTCACATCAGTAACACATTAATACACAGGTGATCTGCAATAATAGTATGTACAGTACATGCAGGATATTCTGTATACTAATACTACACCACACATGCCGTGTCTGCAGCGGTGCATTACCCAGGAAGTGTCAGATCTCACATCGGTAACACATTAATACACACGTGATCTGCAATAATAGTATGTACAGTACATGCAGGATATTCTGTATACTAATACTACACCCACACATGCCGTGTCTGCAGCGGTGCATTACCCAGGAAGTGTCAGATCTCACATCGGTAACACATTAATACACAGATGATCTGCAATAATAGTATGTACAGTACATGCAGAATATTCTGTATACTAATACTACACCACACATGCCGTGTCTGCAGCGGTGCATTACCCAGGAAGTGTCTGATGTCACATCGGTAACACATTAATACACAGATGATCTGCAATAATAGTATGTACAGTACATGCAGAATATTCTGTATACTAATACTACACCCACACATGCCGTGTCTGCAGCGGTGCATTACCCAGGAAGTGTCTGATCTCACATCGGTAACACAGTAATACACAGGTGATCTGCAATAATAGTATGTACAGTACATGCAGAATATTCTGTATACTAATACTACACCCACACATGCAGTGTCTGCAGCGGTGCATTACCCAGGAAGTGTCTGATCTCACATCGGTAACACATTAATACACAGGTGATCTGCAATAATAGTATGTACAGCACATGCAGAATATTCTGTATACTAATACTACACCCACACATGCCGTGTCTGCAGCGGTGCATTACCCAGGAAGTGTCTGATCTCACATCGGTAACACATTAATACACAGGTGATCTGCAATAATAGTATGTACAGTACATGCAGGATATTCTGTATACTAATACTACACCCACACATGCCGTGTCTGCAGCGGTGCATTACCCAGGAAGTGTCTGATCTCACATCGGTAACACAGTAATACACAGGTGATCTGCAATAATAGTATGTACAGTACATGCAGAATATTCTGTATACTAATACTACACCACACATGCTGTGTCTGCAGCGGTGCATTACCCAGGAAGTGTCTGATCTCACATCGGTAACACATTAATACACAGATGATCTGCAATAATAGTATGTACAGTACATGCAGGATATTCTGTATACTAATACTACACCCCCACATGCCGTGTCTGCAGCGGTGCATTACCCAGGAAGTGTCTGATCTCACATCGGTAACACATTAATACACAGGTGATCTGCAATAATAGTATGTACAGTACATGCAGGATATTCTGTATACTAATACTACACCCACACATGCCGTGTCTGCAGCGGTGCATTACCCAGGAAGTGTCTGATCTCACATCGGTAACACAGTAATACACAGGTGATCTGCAATAATAGTATGTACAGTACATGCAGAATATTCTGTATACTAATACTACACCACACATGCTGTGTCTGCAGCGGTGCATTACCCAGGAAGTGTCTGATCTCACATCGGTAACACATTAATACACAGATGATCTGCAATAATAGTATGTACAGTACATGCAGGATATTCTGTATACTAATACTACACCCACACATGCCGTGTCTGCAGCGGTGCATTACCCAGGAAGTGTCTGATATCACATCGGTAACACATTAATACACAGGTGATCTGCAATAATAGTATGTACAGTACATGCAGAATATTCTGTATACTAATACTACACCCACACATGCCGTGTCTGCAGCGGTGCATTACCCAGGAAGTGTCTGATCTCACATCAGTAACACATTAATACACAGGTGATCTGCAATAATAGTATGTACAGCACATGCAGGATATTCTGTATACTAATACTACACCCACACATGCCGTGTCTGCAGCGGTGCATTACCCAGGAAGTGTCTGATATCACATCGGTAACACATTAATACACAGGTGATCTGCAATAATAGTATGTACAGTACATGCAGGATATTCTGTATACTAATACTACACCCACACATGCCGTGTCTGCAGCGGTGCATTCCCCAGGAAGTGTCTGATGTCACATCAGTAACACATTAATACACAGGTGATCTGCAATAATAGTATATACAGTACATGCAGGATATTCTGTATACTAATACTACACCCACACATGCCGTGTCTGCAGCGGTGCATTACCCAGGAAGTGTCTGATCTCACATCAGTAACACATTAATACACAGATGATCTGCAATAATAGTATGTACAGTACATGCAGGATATTCTGTATACTAATACTACACCCACACATGCCGAGTCTGCAGCGGTGCATTACCCAGGAAGTGTCAGATCTCACATCGGTAACACATTAATACACAGGTGATCTGCAATAATAGTATGTACAGTACATGCAGGATATTCTGTATACTAATACTACACCCACACATGCCGTGTCTGCAGCGGTGCATTACCCAGGAAGTGTCTGATATCACATCGGTAACACATTAATACACAGGTGATCTGCAATAATAGTATGTACAGTACATGCAGAATATTCTGTATACTAATACTACACCCACACATGCCGTGTCTGCAGCGGTGCATTACCCAGGAAGTGTCTGATCTCACATCAGTAACACATTAATAAACAGGTGATCTGCAATAATAGTATGTACAGCACATGCAGGATATTCTGTATACTAATACTACACCCACACATGCCGTGTCTGCAGCGGTGCATTACCCAGGAAGTGTCTGATCTCACATCGGTAACACATTAATACACAGGTGATCTGCAATAATAGTATGTACAGTACATGCAGGATATTCTGTATACTAATACTACACCCACACATGTCGTGTCTGCAGCGGTGCATTACCCAGGAAGTGTCTGATCTCACATCGGTAACACATTAATACACAGGTGATCTGCAATAATAGTATGTACAGTACATGCAGGATATTCTGTATACTAATACTACACCCACACATGCCGTGTCTGCAGCGGTGCATTACCCAGGAAGTGTCTGATATCACATCGGTAACACATTAATACACAGGTGATCTGCAATAATAGTATGTACAGTACATGCAGAATATTCTGTATACTAATACTACACCCCCACATGCCGTGTCTGCAGCGGTGCATTACCCAGGAAGTGTCTGATGTCACATCGGTAACACATTAATACACAGATGATCTGCAATAATAGTATGTACAGTACATGCAGGATATTCTGTAGACTAATACTACACCCACACATGCCGTGTCTGCAGCGGTGCATTACCCAGGAAGTGTCTGATCTCACATCGGTAACACATTAATACACAGGTGATCTGCAATAATAGTATGTACAGTACATGCAGGATATTCTGTATACTAATACTACACCCACACATGCCGTGTCTGCAGCGGTGCATTACCCAGGAAGTGTCTGATATCACATCGGTAACACATTAATACACAGGTGATCTGCAATAATAGTATGTACAGCACATGCAGAATATTCTGTATACTAATACTACACCCACACATGCCGTGTCTGCAGCGGTGCATTACCCAGGAAGTGTCTGATCTCACATCAGTAACACATTAATACACAGGTGATCTGCAATAATAGTATGTACAGTACATGCAGGATATTCTGTATACTAATACTACACCCACACATGCCGTGTCTGCAGCAGTGCATTACCCAGGAAGTGTCTGATCTCACATCAGTAACACATTAATACACAGGTGATCTGCAATAATAGTATGTACAGTACATGCAGGATATTCTGTATACTAATACTACACCCACACATGCCGTGTCTGCAGCGGTGCATTACCCAGGAAGTGTCTGATCTCACATCGGTAACACATTAATACACAGGTGATCTGCAATAATAGTATGTACAGTGCATGCAGAATATTCTGTATACTAATACTACACCCACACATGCCGTGTCTGCAGCGGTGCATTACCCAGGAAGTCTCTGATCTCACATCAGTAACACATTAATACACAGGTGATCTGCAATAATAGTATGTACAGTACATGCAGGATATTCTGTATACTAATACTACACCCACACATGCCGTGTCTGCAGCGGTGCATTACCCAGGAAGTGTCTGATCTCACATCAGTAACACATTAATACACAGGTGATCTGCAATAATAGTATGTACAGTACATGCAGGATATTCTGTATACTAATACTACACCCACACATGCCGTGTCTGCAGCGGTGCATTACCCAGGAAGTGTCTGATCTCACATCGGTAACACATTAATACACAGGTGATCTGCAATAATAGTATGTACAGTACATGCAGAATATTCTGTATACTAATACTACACCACACATGCCGTGTCTGCAGCGGTGCATTACCCAGGAAGTGTCAGATCTCACATCGGTAACACATTAATACACAGGTGATCTGCAATAATAGTATGTACAGAACATGCAGGATATTCTGTATACTAATACTACACCACACATGCCGTGTCTGCAGCGGTGCATTACCCAGGAAGTGTCTGATCTCACATCGGTAACACATTAATACACAGATGATCTGCAATAATAGTATGTACAGTACATGCAGAATATTCTGTATACTAATACTACACCCACACATGCCGTGTCTGCAGCGGTGCATTACCCAGGAAGTGTCTGATGTCACATCGGTAACACATTAATACACAGGTGATCTGCAATAATAGTATGTATAGTACATGCAGAATATTCTGTATACTAATACTACACCCACACATGCCGTGTCTGCAGCGGTGCATTACCCAGGAAGTGTCTGATCTCACATCAGTAACACATTAATACACAGGTGATCTGCAATAATAGTATGTACAGCACATGCAGGATATTCTGTATACTAATACTACACCACACATGCCGTGTCTGCAGCGGTGCATTACCCAGGAAGTGTCTGATCTCACATCGGTAACACATTAATACACAGATGATCTGCAATAATAGTATGTACAGCACATGCAGGATATTCTGTATACTAATACTACACACACACATGCCGTGTCTGCAGCGGTGCTTTACCCAGGAAGTGTCTGATCTCACATCAGTAACACATTAATACACAGATGATCTGCAATAATAGTATGTATAGTACATGCAGAATATTCTGTATACTAATACTACACCACACATGCAGTGTCTGCAGCGGTGCATTACCCAGGAAGTGTCTGATCTCACATCGGTAACACATTAATACACAGGTGATCTGCAATAATAGTATGTACAGTACAGGCAGAATATTCTGTATACTAATACTACACCCACACATGCCGTGTCTGCAGCGGTGCATTACCCAGGAAGTGTCTGATCTCACATCGGTAACACATTAATACACAGGTGATCTGCAATAATAGTATGTACAGTACATGCAGGATATTCTGTATACTAATACTACACCCCCACATGCCGTGTCTGCAGCGGTGCATTACCCAGGAAGTATCTGATCTCACATCGGTAACACATTAATACACAGGTGATCTGCAATAATAGTATGTACAGCACATGCAGGATATTCTGTATACTAATACTACACCCACACATGCCGTGTCTGCAGCGGTGCATTACCCAGGAAGTGTCTGATGTCACATCGGTAACACATTAATACACAGGTGATCTGCAATAATAGTATGTACAGTACATGCAGAATATTCTGTATACTAATACTACTCCCCCACATGCCGTGTCTGCAGCGGTGCATTACCCAGGAAGTGTCTGATCTCACATCAGTAACACATTAATACACAGGTGATCTGCAATAATAGTATGTACAGTACATGCAGGATATTCTGTGTACTAATACTACACCCACACATGCCGTGTCTGCAGCGGTGCATTACCCAGGAAGTGTCTGATGTCACATCGGTAACACATTAATACACAGATGATCTGCAATAATAGTATGTACAGCACATGCAGGATATTCTGTATACTAATACTACACCCCCACATGCCGTGTCTGCAGCGGTGCATTACCCAGGAAGTGTCTGATCTCACATCGGTAACACATTAATACACAGGTGATCTGCAATAATAGTATGTACAGTACATGCAGGATATTCTGTATACTAATACTACACCCACACATGCCGTGTCTGCAGCGGTGCATTACCCAGGAAGTGTCTGATGTCACATCGGTAACACATTAATACACAGGTGATCTGCAATAATAGTATGTACAGTACATGCAGGATATTCTGTATACTAATACTACACCACACATGCCGTGTCTGCAGCAGTGCATTACCCAGGAAGTGTCAGATCTCACATCGGTAACACATTAATACACAGATGATCTGCAATAATAGTATGTACAGTACATGCAGGTTATTCTGTATACTAATACTACACCACACATGCCGTGTCTGCAGCGGTGCATTACCCAGGAAGTGTCTGATCTCACATCGGTAACACATTAATACACAGGTGATCTGCAATAATAGTATGTACAGTACATGCAGGATATTCTATATACTAATACTACACCCACACATGCAGTGTCTGCAGCGGTGCATTACCCAGGAAGTGTCTGATGTCACATCGGTAACACATTAATACACAGGTGATCTGCAATAATAGTATGTACAGTACATGCAGGATATTCTGTATACTAATACTACACCACACATGCCGTGTCTGCAGCATTGCATTACCCAGGAAGTGTCAGATCTCACATCGGTAACACATTAATACACAGATGATCTGCAATAATAGTATGTACAGTACATGCAGGATATTCTATATACTAATACTACACCCACACATGCAGTGTCTGCAGCGGTGCATTACCCAGGAAGTGTCTGATGTCACATCGGTAACACATTAATACACAGGTGATCTGCAATAATAGTATGTACAGTACATGCAGGATATTCTGTATACTAATACTACACCACACATGCCGTGTCTGCAGCGGTGCATTACCCAGGAAGTGTCTGATCTCACATCGGTAACACATTAATACACAGGTGATCTGCAATAATAGTATGTACAGTACATGCAGGATATTCTGTATACTAATACTACACCACACATGCAGTGTCTGCAGCGGTGCATTACCCAGGAAGTGTCTGATCTCACATCGGTAACACATTAATACACAGGTGATCTGCAATAATAGTATGTACAGTACATGCAGGATATTCTATATACTAATACTACACCCACACATGCAGTGTCTGCAGCGGTGCATTACCCAGGAAGTGTCTGATCTCACATCGATAACACATTAATACACAGGTGATCTGCAATAATAGTATGTACAGTACATGCAGGATATTCTGTATACTAATACTACACCCACACATGCCGTGTCTGCAGCGGTGCATTACCCAGGAAGTGTCAGATCTCACATCGGTAACACATTAATACACAGGTGATCTGCAATAATAGTATGTACAGTACATGCAGGATATTCTGTATACTACACCCCCACATGCCGTGTCTGCAGCGGTGCATTACCCAGGAAGTGTCTGATCTTACATCAGTAACACATTAATACACAGGTGATCTGCAATAATAGTATATACAGCACATGCAGGATATTCTGTATACTAATACTACACCACACATGCCGTGTCTGCAGCGGTGCATTACCCAGGAAGTGTCTGATCTCACATCGGTAACACATTAATACACAGGTGATCTGCAATAATAGTATATACAGTACATGCAGGTTATTCTGTATACTAATACTACACCCACACATGCCGTGTCTGCAGCGGTGCATTACCCAGGAAGTGTCTGATCTCAGGCACAGCTTCCACATCGGTAACACATTAATACACTCTGGGGCAACGCTCAGCAAACCACCAAAAACCAGAACACGCTTTACAATGACCTATGTGTATGAAATGCAGATGAAACATTCATTGACAAGGTCATAAAAACAGCTTCTTAGGGGATTATTCACTAGAGTGCGGCTTTAAAGAAGGTATAAGTTTGACACATATAAGGTTGACATGCATTGAAGGTTGCCATGGATTAGGTAAACACATTAAATAGGTCGACATGGCTAAGGTCGACAGGGTTGAAAGATCGTCACCAATGGCTAGATTGACAGTAAAAATGTGGACATGGGGGTTTGAGCCGACATGTGCCGACAGGCGGTATTTCATGCCCCATCGTCCACTAGGGCATGGAGGGAGAATAGAAAAGTGTGCCGAGCACACCGAGGCACTGCGCCCGAACCATGGTGAGTGCAGCGAGTTCGATATAGACACTGATACGGTGTCCATGTCGACCATGTCGGCATTCGGGGGAAAAGAGTGGAAAACTCATGTTGACCTTTTTGACTGTCGTCCTAGCAATTTCCGACCTAATGCTTTTGTTGACCTTCCAACCATGTTGACTATCTCATGTGTTGACCTAAGCCATGTCAACCTTTAGTGGTCAACCAAATGCAGGGCGACCCAATAAACCATACCATTATATAGGTAGAGATGTTTCCCTTAGCAACCAATAAGATTCGAGTCAACAATAGTATTTATTTTAGATCCAGATGATAGGTCGACAGTGTATAGACAAAAGGTTGACGCATATAAAAGTCAACCTGAGTTTTTTTTTTACTCGATTAGGAACGGTACACTAATTTGGGGTCTGTGTCCTCAGGTGTTGACATTGACACCCCCCAAAAAAAGTGAAAAAACCTCATGTTCACCTTTTCATGCGTTGACCATTTCTGTGTCGTCCTTTTGCATGTGTCGTCCTTTTTTTTAATGTCAACCTTTTGGTATTGACCTACTGACTGCCAGCCTGGATACTGTTGACCGTATGATCCATACCCATTTATTTAGCATCTTCAAGAGGATAATACCCAGAACCTAACTGGTTGCTATAGGCAACAACACCACTTCAATAAACCGCACTTTAGAAAATATACCCATTAGGGGCACATTTACTATGTGCCCACAGCAACCAATCAGATTCTCTCTACCATCTTGCAGGATGCAATAAAGAAGCGATAGACAGAATCCGTCGTGGTTGCTATGGGCAACAACTTTTCCGTTTTAGAATGTTTTATTTCAGATTTAATGTTGCTATGGGCAATCAATCTATTATATCTTCTAGAATGTGCTAAATAAACAAGAAGTAGATACTGATTGGTTGCCAATAGCAACATCCCATGTGAGAGAGAACTCCCATCTTAGTAAATACACTGAAAAACTATTTTCCATTTGAGCAGCGGTCATAAAGAAAATCTAAAACACAGAAATCTAACTAGCAAAAGAAAATCAATTCGTAAAAATCTATTTCTCAACAGGATAAACATAACTTTATTGAACTCAGAATTCGAGAACAAAAATAACTGACTTATAATAGTAATAATATGACAAACTAACGACGTATTCTGTCTTTATACCAATGTCGTGGTTACAGAACACTGCGAGATATGATGCAATGAACACATTTTAAACGCACTTTTGTGAAGACGCAGATTTCATTTCAAAACACCGCTGCTACGGCAGAACGTCGCATAAAGGGTTAAAATCAAACAGGTGTCACATAACCGAGATGCCTTCAATTTTAAACCATGTACTTCCAGTGCGTCTAACGGCGTCTACAGTATGTGCTTCACCATAAAACATAAGATACATCGATGACAAACTTGCCGCGATTCCCAGAGCAGGTGCCAAAAGCTGTAGTGGGAAGGATTCGGAGCGTGCAAATGACTCTGCTGGTGCCACCCTGATACCCGGGTAATCTTGTACATCACAGCATCGCGCTTATCAGCAGTCATTATCAGACAAGTTAAGCCAAGCGAAGAGACTCACCTGAAGCATGTAGTCAGCTCTCCGGACGTCTTCAGGCAGGGGTACTTTGTGGTGGTGATTTTATTCTCGGAGCACAGTTCCCTGTAGGGCGGAACAGCAATGACAAGAAATAGAATTATTTTTTATATCTGATTGGAAGATTTTATAGGGCTGCATGGATACATCGGGGTATGTTAGTTCTCCGTACCGGTCACACTGTGAACCTGTCGTCACTGTTACACAAATGTTGTGCACACAAGGATATGACTTCTACACTACACAGTGACATTCTCCTACTCTTAACTCTATCAAATATCCCCAGTTTTTCCCCATAAATCAGAGTATTAACCCCACACTTTACGGTTGACTAACTCTTTAACCCTATTAGTTAAAAAATATCGCCACAGTTTAATCCAATGTTCCAAATAGTATCCATTAGTGTTTCAAAAATGTATGCGGAAAAATTAGGTGTCCAAAATGTACACCCAATAGGTCAAAGTTTACCCACAGTTTAACCCTATAAGTAACACTGTCCAATAGTTTAACCCTACAGGTTAAAGTTTACCCATAGATTAACTTTGTAAGTTAAAGTTTTCCCAAAGTCTCACCCTATAAATTCAAATGTTCCCATAGTTGAACCTTGATAGTAATTCCGTAGTTATCCACATACGTTAACAGCTGTCCGATAATTAACCCTATCATTTTCTTATAGTTCAACCCTAGAAACTAAAATAAATAAAAAATTGCTCATTGTTTAACCCTATAATTTAGTGTTCCTTTAGTTTGAAATACATATTAACAATATCCAAAAGTTTAACCCAGTTTCCCAAACATTGTCCAACAGTTTAACCCTACAGTTATCCATATAGTAGTTTATCTCTGTCAATTCAATTGTTCCCATAGTCTAACCCTGTTTTTTTTTGCAAAGTTTGACCCCCTAAATTATAGTTGTCCGATCATTTAACCCTTTATTTTAACGTTTTCCCATAGGTTTAACCCTTTGATGCCACTGCATCTGTTGCTGGTTGACAATCATGCAGCAATTAGGATGACTGTACATAATAACTGTCAGGGATCAATGAAAAAGAGCCATCTGTTTCCAAAACGCCTTCAGCTTATTCTATGCCCTTTGAGAGACACCCAGGGGGTTGTGTTACCAGCACAGGTGAGGTCAGGAGGAGGGTGACAGACAAGACCTCACCTGAAGGGAAACCCAATCCCATAGAGAGGTTTAATATAGCAGTAACCTGAAGTCACCCACCTGTCTGCCTCCAGCTCCTCCCTGTATGTCCAAGCCAGCCCCAGGGACAGCAGCAGAAACAGGCAGCCCAGGCGCAGGCAGAGCCTCCGGGCCCCTCTCTCACACATTGGCCCCTTCTCCTTGCCCTTCTGTGTCAAGTCTTCTGGTCGTGCCCCTCCACCACCTCTGCAGCTCTCCTCCAAGCACCCAGAGAAATGCGGAGAGAGGGACGGCCTCCAGGGGGCGCTCAGGAGACGGTGAGAGAGCTGTGCAGAACCTGGAGCAGAGATCTGCTGGTGACTTGGTTGAGTGTGGACTCAGACAGCTGCAGCTCAGCCCGGGGTATAATACTGGAGGCGGAGTCCTCATGCAGAGAGCCCCCAGACCTCTGGAAGACACGCGAAGGACACTCTCTCAGCCTGATCTGTCCAGGAGATCCCTCTGTATGGATCTACTAGATCTCTCCATGCAAGCAGCTACTGTTTACAGTCCTTGTAGGCATCTCCAGATCTCCTTTGTGGATCTCGCGTGTCACTGGATTCCTTCTCCTTGCAGAACTTTCTTTGCTGTGAGTTGCTGTGAGTTGCTGTGTGAGGTTCCCTGTGATCTGTATGTTATATATGTATATATG
The DNA here is from genome assembly GCF_055691185.1 of Crinia signifera. Lineage (NCBI taxonomy): Eukaryota > Metazoa > Chordata > Amphibia > Anura > Myobatrachidae > Crinia > Crinia signifera. The sequence continues at coordinate 461,510,483 of NC_139217.1, forward strand.
GTGTATTATCTTATATGTTTATTGTAGATGGTTCTGTAGACCTGTTTCTGAAATGCTGACACCCCCTTTCCCTCCTCCCTGTTGGTTCCTCCCCCCAATAACTGATTGTTTTGAACAGTAATAAAAATATTTGTAAACAAATAAGTTTATCGGACACTTTGTAACTTCTTCGCTTCCTCTGCAAGTTCTTGTCTGATTCTGTCTGCGACCCCCTGCATGTGGGATACAGCCCCCCTTCCTCTCCCTAAATCTCAGTGGAACTATCTCTGCACCCCAGTCCTGGAGGAGAGATGTGTATGTAATGCAGTGTCACCTTATTCTATATGTGGGCTTTATACCCCTCCCTGCTCAGCTCCCTGCCCCTGTCATTCTGCCCTGCTCCTCTGTCTTTGCCCCTGTGCTGCTATTGCCCAAGGAGTTGCACTGTGAGGTGAGGCTGGTCTCATACACATGACAGGTTTGGATTGTTCTCTACATGGGATATAGCACAGGGGTTAGTGATCAGAGAGGGAGGGTCTGTGCCTGGTATGTACTGACAGGGGGGCTGCAACTCTCTAATTATATACCAAAACTCATCATTCTATCACACAGCAATTCAGGATTGTACTTACTGCCTAGATAAGGCTGACTGCAGGAGTGCTGCCAATACTGGGGGGATCGCTGTGTTCTCTGTATAGGAAGCAGTGCTGGCACAGTGGTATACAGTGTATATACTGTATATAGGAAGCAGTGCTGGCACAGTGGTGTACATACTGTATATAGGAAGCAGTGCTGGCACAGTGGTATACAGTGTACATACTGTATATAGGAAGAAGTGCTGGCACAGTGGTATACAGTGTACATACTGTATATAGGAAGCAGTGCTGGCACAGTGGTATACAGTGTACATACTGTATATAGGAAGCAGTGCTGGCACAGTGGTATACAGTGTACATACTGTATATAGGAAGCAGTGCTGGCACAGTGGTATACAGTGTACATACTGTATATAGGAAGCAGTGCTGGCACAGTGGTATACAGTGTATATACTGTATATAGGAAGCAGTGCTGGTACAGTGGTATACAGTGTATCATTGTGTATATATAGGAAGCAGTGCTGGAACAGTTGTATACAGTGTATACTTGTGTATATAGGAAGCAGTGCTGGAACAGTTGTTTACAGTATAATAAATGTGTATATAGGAAGTTGTGTGGGACAGTTGTATACATTGTATAACTTTGTATATAGGAAGCAGTGTGGAACAGCTGGATAAAGTGTATACTTGTGTATATAGGACGCAGTGTGGAACAGTTGTATACAGTATAGTAATTGTGTATATAGGCAGCAGTGCTGGAACAGTCGTATACAGTGTATAATTGTGGATATAGGAAGCAGGGCTGGAACACTTGTATACAGTTTGTACTTACAGTATGTATATAGGAAGTGGTGCTGGAACAGATGTATACAGTATAATAAATGTGTATATAGGAAGTTTTGTGGAACAGTTGTATACATTGTATAACTGTACAGTATATACTGTAGGAAGCAATGTGGAACAGTTGGATACAGTGTATACTTGTGTATATAGGAAGCAGTGCTGGAACAGTTGTATACAGTGTATAATTGTGGATATAGGAAGCAGGGCTGGAACACTTGTATACAGTTTGTACTTACAGTATGTATATAGGAAGTGGTGCTGGAACAGATGTATACAGTATAATAAATGTGTATATAGGAAGTTTTGTGGAACAGTTGTATACATTGTATAACTGTACAGTATATACTGTAGGAAGCAATGTGGAACAGTTGGATACAGTGTATACTTGTGTATATAGGAAGCAGTGTGGAACAGTTGTATACAGTATAGTAATTATGTATATAGGCAGCAGTGCTGGAACAGTCGTATACAGTCTATCATTGTGTATATAGGCAGCAGTGCTGGAACAGTTGTATACAGTGTATAATTGTGGATATAGAAAGCAGGGCTGGAACAGTTGTATACAGTTTGTACTTACAGTATGTATATAGGAAGTGGTGCTGGAACAGATGTATACAGTAAAATAAATGTGTATATAGGAAGTTTTGTAAAACAGTTGTATACATTGTATAACTGTATATAGGAAGCAGTGTGGAACATTTGGATACAGTGTATCATTGTGTATATAGGCAGCAGTGCTGGAACAGTTGTATACAGTGTAATTATTGTGTATATAGGAAGCAGTGCTGGAACAGTTGTATACAGTGTATACTTGTGTGTATATAGATAATAATGCTGGAACAGTTGTATACATTGTATAATTGTGTATATAGGAAGCAGTGCTGGAACAGTTGTATACAGTGGACGCAGTGCTGGAACAGTTGTTTACAGTATAATAAATGTGTATATAGGAAGTTGTGTGGGACAGTTGTATACATTGTATAACTTTTGTATATAGGAAGCAGTGTGGAACAGTTGGATACAGTGTATACTTGTGTATATAGGAAGCAATGTGGAACAGTTGTATACAGTGTATCATTGTGTATATAGGCAGCAGTGCTGGAACAGTTGTATACATTGTATAACTGTGTATATAGGAAGCAGTGCTTGAACAGTTGTATACAGTGTTCCCTCTAAGCTGTGCGTGCGCACACACCCACAGACATTACAACTGAGCGCACAAAGCAGCAGTGGTCCCTTTTTGCAGTTGTGGACTCAATTAATGTGTGTTTCACCCATTAACTACATTAACTACATTGTGTACTGTATTTTGAATGTTTAAATGTTTAAAATAATTTTGAATTAAAGTTAACACAAATGCTGAACGTCATTTTCCAGTTATATATAAGTGACGCACAAAAATGTAAATTTCATTCCAAAGTTGCACAGCCAAAATCTTTAGCCGCACAAAGCCTTCGTAAAATTAGAGGAAACATTGGTTGTATACATTGTATATCTTTGTATATAGGAAGCAGTGTGGAACAGTTGGATACAGTGTATACTTGTGTATATAGGAAGCAGTGTGGAACAGTTGGATACAGTGTATCATTGTGTATATAGGCAGCAGTGCTGGAACAGTTGTATACAGTGTAATTATTGTGCATATAGGCAGCAGTGCTGGAACAGTTGTATACATTGTATAACTGTGTATATAGGAAGCAGTGTGGAACAGTTTTATACATTGTATAACTGTGTATATAGGAAGCAGTGTGGAACAGTTGGATACAGTGTATACTTGTGTATATAGATAATAATAATGCTAGAACAGAAGTTTACAGTGGGGGAAATTTACTGAGAATACGAATAAGTTGTATTCGGATTCTTAATACGAATGAATATGACTGGCGTATTTTTTTAACAAAATAAGTAAATAGGACAGATTTACTAAGCTGCCCTATTTACGAATTCATATTTGGTCGGTGGCGTAGACAGCCGTATTCTGGCCGATGCAAATTCATATATATACGGCCGCTAAATACAAATTCGAGTCATCAGCCTACCCCGATCAGTCAGATCTGTGCAGGCTGTAGTGTAAAAAAATAGAAAAAATAAATCATTTTAAAAAATGGCGTGGGGTCCACCCCATGGGCATAACCAGCCCCAGGATCAAAGAGCTGGTCTTGGTTTTAAAAAATCAAGGAACAATAGAAATAGGAGTTCCCCGTATTTTTTAAAACCCAGGCCCAAGGGCCGGTCCTGGTTCCCAAACTACAGGGGACAAAACGTAAATGGGTCCCCCATATTTTGTGAAGCAGCACCAGGCCCAACCAGCCAGGAGGGTAATGCCACGGCTGTAATACCAAAGCATTAACCCCCTGACTGCTCAGCCTGGGCAGGGGTCCTAGGGAAGTAGGGACCCCCCACTGGAGGCCCCCTCCAGAATTTACCTGCCCAGGCTGAAGCCTGGGGCTGTCCCAGGTGGCCCTGGGGTGGTGGCCACCGGGCTGATTAAATGTGTAAAAAATAGAGAAAAAAAAACTATTGAGTTCTGCTGTGGCCGCATACGGGGACTTGGAGAACTACAAGTCACAGCATGCAGCCCATTAATGGGCTTGGTGGGACTCAGTTCCACAGCCGAACCAATAGATAAATAAATAAATACACACACACACACAGGCACACCAGAAAAAAAACTTTGGTACTTGTTTCCTAGAACGGCCACAACGATTTAGATCGTTGTGGTCGTAAGATAAAAAATCGGATCGGTCGCATCGCATGCGATTTGGTCGCATACGATGCGACCGATCCGATCTGCCGATTTTTCACCCGATTTTTTTTTTTTTTACACCAGATTTGTTTAAATTGCCCCCCCAAATGTTAATAAGTGTGCTAGACCCCACGATAGACGTGAACCCGAAGCGTGGCGAGCGCAGCGAGCCCGCGAGGGGCGGCGGTGCGCGTCCTCCGACCTTTTCATTCCCCTACTATCCACTAGGGCGTGGAGTGAGAATATAATAGTGTGGCGAGCGCAGCGAGCCACCGAGCCCGAAGCGTGGCGAGCGCAGCGAGCCCCGCGAGGGGACGCGTCTCACTTCACAGGTATACGCGTCCCCTCGCGGGGCTCGCTGCGCTCGCCACGCTTCGGGCTCGGTGGCTCGCTGCGCTCGCCACACTATTATATTCTCACTCCACGCCCTAGTGGATAGTAGGGGAATGAAAAGGTCGGAGGACGCGCACCGCCGCCCCTCGCGGGCTCGCTGCGCTCGCCACGCTTCGGGTTCACGTCTATCGTGGGGTCATGGCGGGCACATAAAAAATGTGAAATGGGTCATATTGGCCCATTTCACCTTTTTTATCATTTTTCCCTATGTGAGATGGACTTAATCAAGTCCATCTCATCTTGTGCCATTATAATGGCACAAGACCAACCGATTTCAATGTTAAAAGATTTTTTAACATTGAAGTCTATGGAAAAATCGGGTCAATCGGTCGGTCGCATCGCGGCCGATTTTAATTGGTCGCGACCGACCGATTGACCCGATTTCTGTCAATCAAAGTGAAAAAATTGTAAAAAATCGGCCACATCGTGAGGATCGTGTCCCTTAATTAAGAGCCACGATCACTCACGATTGTGGCCGTTCTAGGAAACAAGTACCAAAACTTTATTACACTCAGAGCCCATTCATACAGATACTTACCTATCTTGACACATACAGTAGGTAGGTCTCCATCCATCCGATGGTCCTGAATAAATCCAAGGTACCTGTGGAAGGAATCCATACTCACAGGGGTCCTCCGGCATAGATAGCGTCCTAACAGCCTAGCTACTACTGATTGGCCGCTAGGTGGCCAATAGCGGTATTCGGGAGGAGGAGCCAAAGGATGTAAACACATCCTGCGTCTCCTCCTGACAGTTCGTAATGATGCCGGGTGATTAATTTTGTTTTTTTGTTACATGGAATGAAGAGGACGCTATCTATGCCGGAGGACCCCCGTGAGTATGGATTCCTTCCACAGTTACCTTGGATTTCTTCGAACCATCGGATTGATGAAGACCTACCTACGTGTCAAGATAGGTAAGTATCTGTATGAATGGGCTCTGAGTGTAATAAAGTTTTATTTTTCTTGTGTCAGTGTGTATTTATTTAACTATTGGTTCTGCTGTGGAACTAAAAGTCCCAGCAAACCCATTAATGGGCCGCATGCTGAGACTTGTGGATGAGCATGATGGCATACTCGTAATACCCATTACACATGATGGCACACACTGAAAGCTCTCAGCGGCATGTCAGCGCGGTAGGGGGGCAGCATAAGGGCGCACAGCGCCACATACAGAAAGGGCAGGATGCATTTGAAGTTTTAAAAATGGGCAGGGTGAGGCACCCCGCAAGAGAAGCTTAGAGGGAACACTAGGTTTTACACCGCAATATGCCCCGTGGTAACCTGCGGCATGTGAGGGTTGTACACAGCAATATGCCTCGTGGTAACCTGCGGCATGTGAGGGTTGTACACAGCAATATGCCTCGTGGTGACCTGCGGCATGTGAGGGTTGTACACAGCAGGACGCCCCGTGGTGACCTGCGGCATGTGAGGGTTGTACACAGCAGTACTCCCCATGGTGACCTGCGGCATGTGAGGGTTGTACACAGCAATATGCCCCCTGGTGACCTGCGGCCTGTGAGGGTTGTACACAGCAGGACGCCCCGTGGTGACCTGCGGCCTGTGAGGGTTGTACACAGCAGGACGCCCCGTGGTGACCTGCGGCTTGTGAGGGTTGTACACAGCAGGATGCCCCGTGGTGACCTGCGGCATGTGAGGGTTGTACACAGCAGGACGCCCCGTGGTGACCTGCGGCATGTGAGGGTTGTACACAGCAGGACGCCCCGTGGTGACCTGCGGCATGTGAGGCTTGTACACAGCAATACGCCCTGTGGTGACCTGTGGCGTGTGAGGCTTGTACACAGCAGTAAGCCCCGTGGTGACCTGCGGCCTGTGAGGGTTGTACACAGCAGGACGCCCCGTGGTGACCTGTGGCATGTGAGGGTTCTACACAGCAGGACGCCCCGTGGTGACCTGTGGCATGTGAGGGTTGTACACAGCAATATGCCCCGTGGTGACCTGTGGCATGTGAGGGTTGTACACAGCAGTATGCCCCGTGGTGACCTGTGGCATGTGAGGGTTGTACACAGCAGGACGCCCCGTGGTGACCTGCGGCATGTGAGGGTTGTACACAGCAGTACGCCCCATGGTAACCTGCGGCATGTGAGGGTTCTACACAGCAATATGCCTCGTGGTGACCTGTGGCATGTGAGGGTTGTACACAGCAGTATGCCCCGTGGTGACCTGTGGCATGTGAGGGTTGTACACAGCAGTATGCCCAGTGCTGACCTGTGGCATGTGAGGGTTGTACACAGCAGTATGCCCCGTGGTGACCTGTGGCATGTGAGGGTTGTACACAGCAATATGCCCCGTGGTGACCTGCGGCCTGTGAGGGTTGTACACAGCAATATGCCCCGTGGTGACCTGTGGCATGTGAGGGTTGTACACAGCAATATGCCCCGTGGTGACCTGTGGCATGTGAGGGTTGTACACAGCAGGACGCCCCGTGGTGACCTGTGGCATGTGAGGGTTGTACACAGCAGGACGCCCCGTGGTGACCTGTGGCATGTGAGGGTTGTACACAGCAGTAAGCCCTGTGGTAACCTGTGGCATGTGAGGGTTGTACACAGCAGTACGCCCCGTGGTAACCTGTGGCATGTGAGGCTTGTACACAGCAGTATGCCCCGTGGTGACCTGTGGCATGTAAGGCTTGTACACAGCAGTAAGCCCTGTGGTAAACTGTGGTATGTGAGGGTTGTACACAGCAGGAGGCCCCGTGGTGACCTGCGGCCTGTGAGGGTTGTACACAGCAGGAGGCCCCGTGGTGACCTGTGGCATGTGAGGGTTGTACACAGCAATATGCCTCGTGGTGACCTGTGGCATGTGAGGGTTGTACACAGCAATATGCCCCGTGGTGACCTGTGGCATGTGAGGTTTGTACACAGCAGTATGCCCAGTGGTGACCTGTGGCATGTGAGGCTTGTACACAGCAGTATGCCCCGTGGTGACCTGTGGCATGTGAGGTTTGTACACAGCAGTATGCCCAGTGGTGACCTGTGGCATGTGAGGTTTGTACACAGCAGTATGCCCAGTGGTGACCTGTGGCATGTGAGGGTTCTACACAGCAATATGCCCCATGGTGACCTGTGGCATGTGAGGGTTGTACACAGCAATATGCCCCGTGGTGACCTGTGGCATGTGAGGCTTGTACACAGCAGTACTCCCCGTGGCGACCTGCAGCATATGAGGCTTGTACACAGCAGTATGCCCCGTGGTGACCTTTGGCATGTGATGGTTGTACACAGCAGTACTCTCCGTGGTGACCTGTGGCATGCGAGGCTTGTACACAGCAGTAAGCCCTGTGGTAAACTGTGGTATGTGAGGGTTGTACACAGCAGGAGGCCCCGTGGTGACCTGTGGCATGTGAGGGTTGTACACAGCAATATGCCCCGTGGTGACCTGTGGCATGTGAGGGTTGTACACAGCAGGACGCCCCGTGGTGACCTGTGGCATGTGAGGGTTGTACACAGCAGGACGCCCCGTGGTGACCTGTGGCATGTGAGGGTTGTACACAGCAGTAAGCCCTGTGGTAACCTGTGGCATGTGAGGGTTGTACACAGCAGTACGCCCCGTGGTAACCTGTGGCATGTGAGGCTTGTACACAGCAGTATGCCCCGTGGTGACCTGTGGCATGTAAGGCTTGTACACAGCAGTAAGCCCTGTGGTAAACTGTGGTATGTGAGGGTTGTACACAGCAGGAGGCCCCGTGGTGACCTGCGGCCTGTGAGGGTTGTACACAGCAGGAGGCCCCGTGGTGACCTGTGGCATGTGAGGGTTGTACACAGCAATATGCCTCGTGGTGACCTGTGGCATGTGAGGGTTGTACACAGCAATATGCCCCGTGGTGACCTGTGGCATGTGAGGTTTGTACACAGCAGTATGCCCAGTGGTGACCTGTGGCATGTGAGGCTTGTACACAGCAGTATGCCCCGTGGTGACCTGTGGCATGTGAGGTTTGTACACAGCAGTATGCCCAGTGGTGACCTGTGGCATGTGAGGGTTGTACACAGCAATATGCCCCGTGGTGACCTGTGGCATGTGAGGGTTGTACACAGCAATATGCCCCATGGTGACCTGTGGCATGTGAGGGTTGTACACAGCAATATGCCCCGTGGTGACCTGTGGCATGTGAGGTTTGTACACAGCAGTATGCCCCGTGGCGACCTGCAGCATATGAGGCTTGTACACAGCAGTATGCCCCGTGGTGACCTTTGGCATGTGATGGTTGTACACAGCAGTACTCTCCGTGGTGACCTGTGGCATGCGAGGCTTGTACACAGCAGTACGCCCTGTGGTGACCTGTGGCATGCGAGGCTTGTACACAGCAGTACGCCCCGTGGTGACCTGTGGCATGCGAGGCTTGTACACTGCAGTATGCCCCGTGCTGACCTGTGGCATGTGAGGCTTGTACACAGCAGTACGCCCTGTGGTAACCTGTGGCATGTGAGGCTTGTACACTGCAGTACGCCCCATGGTAACCTGCGGCATGTGAGGGTTCTACACAGCAATATGCCTCGTGGTGACCTGTGGCATGTGAGGGTTGTACACAGCAGTATGCCCCGTGGTGACCTGTGGCATGTGAGGGTTGTACACAGCAGTACGCCCTGTGGTAACCTGTGGCATGCGAGGCTTGTACGCAGCAGTAAGCCCTGTGGTAACCTGTGGCATGCGAGGCTTGTACGCAGCAGTAAGCCCTGTGGTAACCTGTGGCATGTGAGGCTTGTACACAGCAGTATGCCCTGTGGTAACCTGTGGCATGTGAGGGTTGTACACAGCAGTATGCCCTGTGGTAACCTGTGGCATGTGAGGCTTGTACACAGCAGTAAGCCCTGTGGTAACCTGTGGCATGTGAGGCTTGTACACAGCAGTACGCCCTGTGGTAACCTGTGGCATGTGAGGCTTGTACACAGCAGTAAGCCCTGTGGTAACCTGTGGCATGTGAGGCTTGTACACAGCAGTAAGCCCTGTGGAAACCTGTGGCATGTGAGGCTTGTACACAGCAGTATGCCCCGTGCTGACCTGTGGCATGTGAGGCTTGTACACAGCAGTACGCCCTGTGGTAACCTGTGGCATGTGAGGCTTGTACACTGCAGTACGCCCCATGGTAACCTGCGGCATGTGAGGGTTGTACACAGCAATATGCCTCGTGGTGACCTGTGGCATGTGAGGGTTGTACACAGCAGTATGCCCCGTGGTGACCTGTGGCATGTGAGGGTTGTACACAGCAGTACGCCCTGTGGTAACCTGTGGCATGCGAGGCTTGTACGCAGCAGTAAGCCCTGTGGTAACCTGTGGCATGCGAGGCTTGTACACAGCAGTACGCCCTGTGGTAACCTGTGGCATGTGAGGCTTGTACACAGCAGTAAGCCCTGTGGTAACCTGTGGCATGTGAGGCTTGTACACAGCAGTACGCCCTGTGGTAACCTGTGGCATGTGAGGCTTGTACACAGCAGTAAGCCCTGTGGTAACCTGTGGCATGTGAGGCTTGTACACAGCAGTAAGCCCTGTGGAAACCTGTGGCATGTGAGGCTTGTACACAGCAGTATGCCCCGTGCTGACCTGTGGCATGTGAGGCTTGTACACAGCAGTATGCCCCGTGCTGACCTGTGGCATGTGAGGCTTGTACACTGCAGTATGCCCCGTGATGACCTTTGGCATGTGATGGTTGTACACAGCAGTACTCCCCGTGGTGACCTGTGGCATGTGAGGCTTGTACACAGCAGTAAGCCCTGTGGTAACCTGTGGCATGTGAGGCTTGTACACAGCAGTAAGCCCTGTGGAAACCTGTGGCATGTGAGGCTTGTACACAGCAGTATGCCCCGTGCTGACCTGTGGCATGTGAGGCTTGTACACAGCAGTACGCCCTGTGGTAACCTGTGGCATGTGAGGCTTGTACACTGCAGTACGCCCCATGGTAACCTGCGGCATGTGAGGGTTCTACACAGCAATATGCCTCGTGGTGACCTGTGGCATGTGAGGGTTGTACACAGCAGTATGCCCCGTGGTGACCTGTGGCATGTGAGGGTTGTACACAGCAGTACGCCCTGTGGTAACCTGTGGCATGCGAGGCTTGTACGCAGCAGTAAGCCCTGTGGTAACCTGTGGCATGCGAGGCTTGTACACAGCAGTACGCCCTGTGGTAACCTGTGGCATGTGAGGCTTGTACACAGCAGTAAGCCCTGTGGTAACCTGTGGCATGTGAGGCTTGTACACAGCAGTACGCCCTGTGGTAACCTGTGGCATGTGAGGCTTGTACACAGCAGTACGCCCTGTGGTAACCTGTGGCATGTGAGGCTTGTACACAGCAGTAAGCCCTGTGGTAACCTGTGGCATGTGAGGCTTGTACACAGCAGTAAGCCCTGTGGAAACCTGTGGCATGTGAGGCTTGTACACAGCAGTATGCCCCGTGCTGACCTGTGGCATGTGAGGCTTGTACACAGCAGTAAGCCCTGTGGAAACCTGTGGCATGTGAGGCTTGTACACAGCAGTATGCCCCGTGCTGACCTGTGGCATGTGAGGCTTGTACACAGCAGTATGCCCCGTGCTGACCTGTGGCATGTGAGGCTTGTACACTGCAGTATGCCCCGTGATGACCTTTGGCATGTGATGGTTGTACACAGCAGTACTCCCCGTGGTGACCTGTGGCGTGTGATGGTTGTACACAGCAGTACTCCCCGTGGTGACCTGTGGCGTGTGATGGTTGTACACAGCAGTAAGCCCTGTGGTAACCTGTGGCATGTGAGGCTTGTACACTGCAGTATGCCCCGTGCTGACTTGTGGCATGTGAGGCTTGTACACTGCAGTATGCCCCGTAATGACCTGTGGCATGTGAGGCTTGTACACAGCAGTATACCCCGTGCTGACCTGTGGCATGTGAGGCTTGTACACTGCAGTATGCCCCGTTCTGACCTGTGACATGTGAGGCTTGTACACAGCACTGTATCTCAGTGCAGCAGTGTCCTTTTCTTAGCTGCCCAGTCAGGTGCGGAGTAAGAGAACATAAAGGGATCTTTCTCCCAGCAGTAATTGGACAGGATGGCAGAGAACGTAAGGTGCACTGAGTTCACATCTTCAGGTCTATGTTACTGTAATTGGTTACCGTAACTGGAAATGCAGATCTTTCCGTGTAGAATGCTATATAAGAGCACAGTGTAAATGTCTGTATCTTGCTAATGACTCTTATGCAGAATGTGTCACCTCATTTCATCCTTTCATTATCTCTCCAGATCGATCTATGAATTGAGGAGTCAATGACCAGTTTGTAAATGATATAATAAGACTCCTTTATAAAAGGGCGAAATGCAAAAGCGGGTCATGTGCTCTCTACTGTAAATTATAAAGTGACCTAATAATATATGACATTGACAGTTATTACTCCAGTGAATGTGATATCGGAACTTCTTGTTTACACAGATATTATTTGTAGTATCCGGATGGCCGACAGACAAGGGCGAGGCCAACACCAACGGTCAATATGTACAATGTTGCCATTCAAAAATGTTGACGTGGCAATGGTCGAGACAAAAAAGTTCAACATGAGTTTTTCATGATGTTTTTAAAAAATTTAGGATTTTTTCACGCCCTTACCATCCACATGGACTCCTCCTAACCCAAATATGTATGCGGTATGGGTATGTGTCAATAAATCGACAGGCCATAGGTCGAAACATGAGAAAGGTTGACATGGTGAAACGGTTGACATAATCATTGTGTCGACGTGAAAAGCTCTTCATGAAAAAGGTCAACGTGAATTTTTGTTGGTGTCTATGTTGACCTAGGTCTATATGGACCCCGTATAAGTGAGCCGCACCCCCTCGGATGGCTTGTTGCGCTCGCCCTGCATCGGGCTCGGTGCCTCGCTACGTCTGCACACCATTAGGATCTTACTCTACGTCAACTTGAAAAAAGTCCTGTTTTTGAAAAAAAAAGAGTGAAAAACTCATGTTGACCTTTAGGATGTCGACCTTTTCCACATTGACCTATTGCTCGTGTTGACCTTTTGACCATGTCAATTTAAGCCATGTCGACCTTTTTCATGTGGCGATCTATGGCCTGTCAAGCTAGTGACTGTTGACCTTAATTGTGGCGAGCTGCCGACTGTGCGTCACTCTTTGTACGGTGTCGATACTGAGTCCCTGTCAGTCACGGAGAAGCCGGGGGCTTGGGGGATTGGGGGGTTTGAGGTGTTATTATTATTACTTATTCCTATGGTGCCACAAGGTTCTGCAGCACCTAACAAAGGGGCCGACTCAGACCGAATTCGTCCCTGTCCCTGATGGTCGGGGTTTGCGTACGCACATGTGAAAACCCCAGGAATGAACGACTCTGGCAAATTTCACACTTGCCACACCATTCGCTTCAGGAGGGGGGGAAGGTGGCGAGGGGGGCAGGGGAACTCCCAGTGCTCATAAAAATACTGGACGCTGCCCTGCACATGTAGGCGTGTTGATGCCTGTTTGGGGCAGGCGGCTGACATCACATGACAAACATCAAATTATTTCCCCCCCGTACATGCGCATGCGAATGTGGCTGTTCCCTCGGGGAAGGGGGTACATAACACAGTACATGGCCATGATCTAGTGGGGGGTGGTATGATCTAGTCGGGGGGGGGGGTGGTATGATCTAGTTGGGGTGTGGTATGATCTAGTCTGGGGAGGGGGTGGTATGATCTAGTGGGGGGGTGGTATTATCTACTGGGGGTGTGGTATGACCTAGTGGGGGGGTGGTATGATCTAGTGGGGGTGTGGTATGATCTAGTCGGGGGAGGGGGTGGTATGATCTAGTGGGGGGGTGGTATGATCTACTGGGGGTGTGGTATGATCTAGTGGAGGTGTGGTATGATCTAGTCGGGGGGAAGGGGTGGTATGCTCTAGTGGGGGTGTGGTATGATCTAGTGGAGGTGTGGTATGATCTAGTCAGGGGGAAGGGGTGGTATGATCTAGTGGGGGTGTGGTATGATCTAGTGGGGGTGTGGTATGATCTAGTGGGGGTGTGATATGACCTAGTCAGGGTGTGGTATGGTCTAGTGGGGGTGTGGTATGATCTAGTAGGGGTGTGGTATGATCTAGTGGGGGTGTGATATGACCTAGTCAGGGTGTGGTATGATCTAGTGGGGGGGAAGGGGTGGTATGCTCTAGTGGGGGTGTGGTATGATCTAGTAGGGGTGTGGTATGATCTAGTGGGGGTGTGATATGACCTAGTCAGGGTGTGGTATGATCTAGCGGGGGTGTGGTATGATCTAGTGGGGGTGTGGTATGATCTAGTTGGAGTGTGGTATGATCTAGTGGGGGTGTGATATGACCTAGTCAGGGTGTGGTATGATCTAGTAGGGGTGTGATATGACCTAGTCAGGGTGTGGTGTGATCTAGCGGGGGTGTGATATGACCTAGTCAGGGTGTGGAATGATCTAGTGGGAATGTGGAGGAGGTGCATTTATTTATTTATATATTGTTTTTGTTTGTTTATATGATTTATTGTGTTAATAAATGATGCTAATTGTTTTATTATCATAATTATTTCTTATGTATAAGTGAGCGCCACATGGCCGGTAATTTCTCTGGCTGTGTTTTTGGAGGCCCTGTTCTTGGAGCCATACGCCGGCCCTGTTCTTGGAGCCATACGCCGGCCCTGTTCTTGGAGCCATACGCCGGCCCTGTTCTTGGAGCCATACGCCGGCCCTGTTCTTGGAGCCATATGCCGGCCCTGTTCTTGGAGCCATATGCCGGCCCTGTTCTTGGAGCCATATGCCGGCCCTGTTCTTGGAGCTATACGCCGGCCCTGTTCTTGGAGCCATACGCCGGCCCTGTTCTTGGAGCCATACGCCGGCCCTGTTCTTGGAGCCATATGCCGGCCCTGTTCTTGGAGCCATATGCTGGCCCTGTTCTTGGAGCCATATGCCGGCCCTGTTCTTGGAGCTATACCCCGGCCCTGTTCTTGGAGCTATACGCCAGCCCTGTTCTTGGAGACATACGCCGGCCCTGTTCTTGGAGCCATACGCCGGCCCTGTTCTTGGAGCCATACGCCGGCCCTGTTCTTGGAGCCATACGCCGGCCCTGTTCTTGGAGCCATACGCCGGCCCTGTTCTTGGAGCCATACGCCGGCCCTGTTCTTGGAGCCATACACCGGCCCTGTTCTTGGAGCCATACGCCGGCCCTGTTCTTGGAGCCATATGCCGCAAATATAGGTCAGGAATGATTTTTTGCCCTGTACGCTCCCGTGCGAATGTATGTTTATGCTAAACATCCTTTCGCATTGCGGCGGGGATGTTCGTGTGGCGGCGGGGGTGGGTATTCATTCACCCTGCGGCCGGCGTCGGTGGGCTTGCTACGCAGCAAGCCTTAATGAATGACAGCTCCTGTTCTGTAGGGGCCGTCTGTACTACATTTTCTGAATGACCTGCAAAGCAGTGAAACCACTTTGGGAGCTGCGAGCAGCAGCAGCAGCAACATCACTTCATTACATATTTGCACGTCTATGGGAGCTGGTTCGTTCCTGCTTTAATTAGAAAACAATTACCTATTGTGTCTCATACCCTTTGCCACCAATTATGTGTAGTGTATTTGCCTTTGTCGTGACCCCAAAGACCTTTAAAGTGCAAGTAAAACAACGGCGTGACAGATATGTCAGGGTGTGACATGGGTTTATTTGGCGCTTGAACTGGCGTTTTGAGACGCACATGAAACCTCCGTGGTTAATGCTTCACACTGCAGAAAAGTAGATGATAAAATGTGTTTATTATTAAAAAGTCATCTGTATTATTAAAATATCCAACAATATTTGCAAATCATTTCCGAGAAAATTACTTTAAGGAGAAGAACCGTAAAGGTTTGGAATTTGCGGTATGTACGCACGGTAACTGCAGGCTCCAGTATTGTGGTTGTCCTGATTAGGAGGCAGGGAATCGCCTTCCTGGAAACGCTCTTCTCTTTCATTGCGTGACTTCCCGTCACTTTCCCGTCACTTTCTCCCTCCGTGGACACCCATAGAGGGAGAATAAATTAGTGTGCTGAGAGTAGCGAGGCACCAGGCCCGCTGCATGGTGAGCGCATCGAGTCCGCAAGGGGGGCGATCCAGGTCCCCCCCATGTCGGGATTTCGGCGTTGGGATTTTGAACGTCGGGATTCCGAACGCCGGGATTTCGTATCAAACCCCGTTTATGAACATGCAAAGTTGAACTTTGAAGTTGTGTGTCTATTACAGCCCCCAGACAGACCATCATATCGGCAGAACCGAGTGCCGGTTTATCTTGCTGTGGGCAGCATGGAACAGCGCTGCTGTAAGGACGTGCTCCTGTGGATAAACTAGATGGAGGCTAAGGCACGTATACAAATACTGGGCCTCATTCTGGTATTTTGGTAACGGAATGCTTATGCTTGTCTTCATGCGCAGGCATCGTGCCACCCAAATATATTCCATTCGCAGGCACAGCCGCATCACCATTACTGACACTTACTCCGGAATGCGGTCCCTGGGTCCACAATGTCTAGGTCGACCACTAATGGTGGACACCTTAGAATGGTTGACATACCATACAGAATGTTGACACAAGCTTAATGTCGACATGAGTTTTTCATAATGTTTTTAAAAAATAAGTAAGATGGTTTTTCATACGTAACTATTCAAGTGGGCAGAGAGTGAGAATAAAATAGTGCGCTGAGCGCAGTGAGGCACCGCGCCCGAAGCAACACTTGTATGGTGTACATGTCGACACACAAAAAACATGAAAACCGCATGTCGATCTTATTAATGTCGACCTAAAACTTGTGTCGATCTTCTGTCATTATCGACCTAGGGAATGTTGGTCAGTGGTCGACCTAATCATTGTCTATCAACTGTACGGTAACCTTTACCCCTACCCAGTGCTGTGTGAGATAGGTGTGCCATTGGCATAGGCATCTCACAGGAGGAGGCATGGAGATGTGATTGCACCATCAAGAAACAGCAAAATGTCGACATGGAAAAGGTCAGAGCATGAAAAGGTCAACATGAGTTCTCCACTTTATGTGTCACTGTCGACATGGACCCCAATTAGTCTAGCGCATACCCTCCAATGGCACGCTTCGCTCACCGTGCTCTCGGCATATCACCATTCCCAACTGTAGTCCACATGGATGCTAAATTATGAAAAAGTCCCAAAATTTTTTTACAAAAAATTCACGTTGACCTTTTGCTTGTGTGGATCCTGTGTGAACGTTGACCTTTAGACTGTGGCCCTATCATCCGGATACCATCTGTAGCACATGCACAGATGTGGCCAATTCCCTGATTTATTTTTATGAGCATCCAAAAGTTTCTTGTAGTTGATCGGCCTTTGCAACTTATGCTGAACATGAGTAAACATGGACAAGTACTTTTTGGATTTACTGACTGTTTGCATAACTAATGAGCATCCCCAGCAGTTACTGTACGGAGCTTTGCTGCAGCTGACATCACACAACATCAAAGGAACTTGTAATTACTCCCTAAGGACAAGAAAGCAATTATGAAAGAGAATTACTCTGCTGCTACTGCGTTAATGTCATTGGTGAAAACATACATGCTGTCACACATGGTTGCTCCAATATTCACATTAACACGTAGGAAAGGACGGTGGGAAAAAAAGTTTACTGACACAGGAGACTTATGACATGGACAATTAAAACCAGTAAAGAAGAAAGTCACTCTCACAACAAAGAGAGACTCCACAGTGAATAAGCTAGGAAGCAGCGCCACCTACTGTCCCTCCTGTATAGTCACTCAGATAATAATTAGTCCAAAGTTGCTGTATTCTAGAACCCCATCTCAACAACTGAGACTAAACCCATTTTTCTTAATAGCTAGTGGTGTCTTTCTATTAAGGATAATGGTGGAGATGTACTAAAGGGGATATGGGGTAAAAACCCTGTTATCAAAGTCGTATTTCCCCATGCATTATAAAACCCGATCGCCAGATTTTCGCACTATAGGTTAATGCCAGAAAAAAACTGGAATTACTCTATATAAGTGTATGGGCTTCTCTCCGTCACGGATCCCTCCCAGCATGCCCCGTGGCAAGTCGGCAGCAACAGGCGTATGACTATGTGCCTCAACAGCAACCAATCGTAACATTGCAGGGGATCCCCAGCCCATGATGGCATAGAAAAGTGTAAAAAATAGAAATACATGTTGAGTATCACTTATCCAAAATGCTCGGGACCAAAAGAATTTTGGATAACGCATTATTCCGTATTTTGGAATATTTTTATATTTGGTAAGGTATCCTGCATTTATGTGGTATAAACACATGAAACACACAAAATATATATTTTGTGTGCATGAAACAAAGTTTCTGTACTATCTCTGTACACCACTGAATGTGGTGCTAAGCAATCATTCTATTGCACATATTTAGTGCCAGTTACATATCATGTCCCCTGTAGTGCCAGTTACATATCATGTACCAGTGGTGCCAGTTATAGATGTACCCAGTAGTGCCAGTTACATATCATGTCCCCAGTAGTGCCAGTTACATATCATATCCCCAAATGTGCCAGTTACAGATGTCCCCAGTAGTGATAGTACTCACAGTATCATGTCCCCAGTAGTGCCAGTTACAGATGTCCCCAGTAGTGCCAGTTACATATCATGTCCCCAGTAGTGCCAGTAACAGATGTGCCCAGTAGTGCCAGTTACATATCATGTCCCCAGTAGTGCCAGTAACAGATGTACCCAGTAGTGCCAGTTATATGGTATATCATTTCCCCTGTAGTGCCAGTTACAGATGTACCCAGTAGTGCCAGTTATACTGTATATCATTTCCCCAGTAGTGCCAGTTACAGATGTCCCCAGTAGTGCCAGTTACATATCATGTCCCCAGTAGTGCCAGTTACAGATGTCCCCCATAGTGCCAGTTACATATCATGTCCCCAGTAGTGCCAGTAACAGATGTATCCAGTAGTGCCAGTTACATATCATGTCCCCAGCAGTGCCAGTTACATATCATGTCCCCAGCAGTGCCAGTTACATATCATGTCCCCAGCAGTGCCAGTTACATATCATGTCCCCAGTAGTGCCAGTTACATATCATTTCCCCAGTAGTGCCAGTTACAGATGTCCCCAGTAGTGCCAGTTACATATAATTTCCCCAGTAGTGCCAGTTACAGATGTACCCAGTAGTGCCAGTTACATATCATGTCCCCAGTAGTGCCAGTTACAGATGTCCCCAGTAGTGCCAGTTACAAATCATGTCCCCAGTAGTGCCAGTAACAGATGTACCCAGTAGTGCCAGTTACATATCATGTCCCCAGTAGTGCCAGTTACATATCATTTCCCCAGTAGTGCCAGTTACAGATGTACCCAGTAGTGCCAGTTACATATCATGTCCCCAGTAGTGCCAGTTAAATATCATGTCCCCAGTAGTGCCAGTTACAGATGTCCCCAGTAGTGCCAGTTACATATCATGTCCCCAGCAGTGCCAGTTACATATGTCCCCAGTAGTGCCAGTTACAGATGTACCCAGTAGTGCCAGTTACATATCATGTCCCCAGTAGTGCCAGTTACAGATGTCCCCAGTAGTGCCAGTTACAAATCATGTCCCCAGTAGTGCCAGTAACAGATGTACCCAGTAGTGCCAGTTACATATCATGTCCCCAGTAGTGCCAGTAACAGATGTACCCAGTAGTGCCAGTTATATGGTATATCATTTCCCCTGTAGTGCCAGTTACAGATGTACCCTGTAGTGCCAGTTATACTGTATATCATTTCCCCAGTAGTGCCAGTTACAGATGTCCCCAGTAGTGCCAGTTACATATCATGTCCCCAGTAGTGCCAGTTACAGATGTCCCCCATAGTGCCAGTTACATATCATGTCCCCAGTAGTGCCAGTAACAGATGTATCCAGTAGTGCCAGTTACATATCATGTCCCCAGCAGTGCCAGTTACATATCATGTCCCCAGCAGTGCCAGTTACATATCATGTCCCCAGCAGTGCCAGTTACATATCATGTCCCCAGTAGTGCCAGTTAAATATCATTTCCCCAGTAGTGCCAGTTACAGATGTACCCAGTAGTGCCAGTTACATATCATGTCCCCAGTAGTGCCAGTTAAATATCATGTCCCCAGTAGTGCCAGTTACAGATGTCCCCAGTAGTGCCAGTTACATATCATGTCCCCAGCAGTGCCAGTTACATATGTCCCCAGTAGTGCCAGTTACAGATGTACCCAGTAGTGCCAGTTACATATCATGTCCCCAGTAGTGCCAGTTACAGATGTCCCCAGTAGTGCCAGTTACAAATCATGTCCCCAGTAGTGCCAGTAACAGATGTACCCAGTAGTGCCAGTTACATATCATGTCCCCAGTAGTGCCAGTAACAGATGTACCCAGTAGTGCCAGTTATAAGGTATATCATTTCCCCTGTAGTGCCAGTTACAGATGTACCCTGTAGTGCCAGTTATACTGTATATCATTTCCCCAGTAGTGCCAGTTACAGATGTCCCCAGTAGTGCCAGTTACATATCATGTCCCCAGTAGTGCCAGTTACAGATGTCCCCCATAGTGCCAGTTACATATCATGTCCCCAGTAGTGCCAGTAACAGATGTATCCAGTAGTGCCAGTTACATATCATGTCCCCAGCAGTGCCAGTTACATATCATGTCCCCAGCAGTGCCAGTTACATATCATGTCCCCAGCAGTGCCAGTTACATATCATGTCCCCAGCAGTGCCAGTTACATATCATATCCCCAGCAGTGCCAGTTTCATATCATGTCCCCAGTAGTGCCAGTTACATATCATTTCCCCAGTAGTGCCAGTTACAGATGTACCCAGTAGTGCCAGTTACATATCATGTCCCCAGTAGTGCCAGTTAAATATCATGTCCCCAGTAGTGCCAGTTACAGATGTCCCCAGTAGTGCCAGTTACAGATGTACCCAGTAGTGCCAGTTACATATCATGTCCCCAGTAGTGCCAGTTACAGATGTACCCAGTAGTGCCAGTTACATATCATGTCCCCAGTAGTGCCAGTTACAGATGTCCCCAGTAGTGCCAGTTACATATCATGTCCCTAGCAGTGCCAGTTACATATCATGTCCCCAGTAGTGCTAGTTACATATAATTTCCCCAGTAGTGCCAGTTACAGATGTCCCCAGTAGTGCCAGTTACATATCATCCCCAGTAGTGTCAGTTACAGATGTCCCCAGTAGTGCCAGTTACATATTGTGTCCCCAGTAGTGCCAGTTACATATAATTGCCCCAGTAGTGCCAGTTACAGATGTCCCCAGTAGTGCCAGTTACATATCATGTCCCCAGTAGTGCCAGTTACATATCATGTCCCCAGTAGTGCCAGTTACAGATGTCCCCAGTAGTGCCAGTTACATATCATGTCCCCAGTAGTGCCAGTAACAGATGTACCCAGTAGTGCCAGTTACATATCATGTCCCCAGTAGTGCCAGTAACAGATGTACCCAGTAGTGCCAGTTATATGGTATATTATATCCCCTGTAGTGCCAGTTACAGATGTACCCAGTAGTGCCAGTTATACTGTATATCATTTCCCCGGTAGTTCCAGTTACAGATGTCCCCAGTAGTGCCAGTTACATATCATGTCCCCAGTAGTGCCAGTTACAGATGTCCCCCATAGTGCCAGTTACATATCATGTCCCCAGTAGTGCCAGTAACAGATGTACCCAGTAGTGCCAGTTACATATCATGTCCCCAGCAGTGCCAGTTACATATCATGTCCCCAGCAGTGCCAGTTACATATCATGTCCCCAGCAGTGCCAGTTACATATCATGTCCCCAGTAGTGCCAATTACATATCATTTCCCCAGTAGTGCCAGTTACAGATGTACACAGTAGTGCCAGTTACATATCATGTCCCCAGTAGTGCCATGTAAATATCATGTCCCCAGTAGTGCCAGTTACAGATGTCCCCAGTAGTGCCAGTTACATATCTTGTCCCCAGCAGTGCCAGTTACATATGTCCCCAGTAGTGCCAGTTACAGATGTACCCAGTAGTGCCAGTTACATATCATGTCCCCAGTAGTGCCCGTTACAGATGTACACAGTAGTGCCAGTTACATATCATGTCGCCAGTAGTGCCAGTTACAGATGTCCCCAGTAGTGCCAGTTACATATCATGTCCCTAGCAGTGCCAGTTACATATCATGTCCCCAGTAGTGCTAGTTACATATAATTTCCCCAGTAGTGCCAGTTACAGATGTCCCCAGTAGTGCCAGTTACATATCATGTCCCCAGTAGTGCCAGTTACATATCATGTCCCCAGTAGTGCCAGTTACAGATGTCCCCCATAGTGCAAGTTACATATCATGTCCCCAGTAGTGCCAGTAACAGATGTACCTAGTA
Source organism: Crinia signifera (assembly GCF_055691185.1). NCBI lineage: Eukaryota > Metazoa > Chordata > Amphibia > Anura > Myobatrachidae > Crinia > Crinia signifera. The sequence continues at coordinate 461,532,359 of NC_139217.1, forward strand.
GTGCCAGTTACATATCATGTCCCCAGTAGTGCCAGTTACATATCATGTCCCCAACAGTGCCAGTTACATATCATGTCCCCAGTAGTGCCAGTTACATATCATTTCCCCAGTAGTGCCAGTTACAGATGTCCCCAGTAGTGCTAGTTACATATCATGTCCCCAGTAGTGCCAGTAACAGATGTACCCAGTAGTGCCAGTTACATATCATGTCCCTAGCAGTGCCAGTTACATATCATGTCCCCAGTAGTGCTAGTTACATATAATTTCCCCAGTAGTGCCAGTTACAGATGTCCCCAGTAGTGCCAGTTACATATCATGTCCCCAGTAGTGCCAGTTACATATCATGTCCCCAGTAGTGCCAGTTACAGATGTCCCCCATAGTGCAAGTTATATATCATGTCCCCAGTAGTGCCAGTAACAGATGTACCTAGTAGTGCCAGTTACATATCATGTCCCCAGTAGTGCCAGTTACATATCATGTCCCCAACAGTGCCAGTTACATATCATGTCCCCAGTAGTGCCAGTTACATATCATTTCCCCAGTAGTGCCAGTTACAGATGTCCCCAGTAGTGCCAGTTACATATCATGTCCCCAGTAGTGCCAGTAACAGATGTACCCAGTAGTGCCAGTTACATATCATGTCCCTAGCAGTGCCAGTTACATATCATGTCCCCAGTAGTGCTAGTTACATATAATTTCCCCAGTAGTGCCAGTTACAGATGTCCCCAGTAGTGCCAGTTACATATCATGTCCCCAGTAGTGCCAATTACATATCATGTCCCCAGTAGTGCCAGTTACAGATGTCCCCCATAGTGCAAGTTACATATCATGTCCCCAGTAGTGCCAGTAACAGATGTACCTAGTAGTGCCAGTTACATATCATGTCCCCAACAGTGCCAGTTACATATCATGTCCCCAACAGTGCCAGTTACATATCATGTCCCCAGTAGTGCCAGTTACATATCATTTCCCCAGTAGTGCCAGTTACAGATGTCCCCAGTAGTGCCAGTTACATATCATGTCCCCAGTAGTGCCAGTTACAGATGTCCCCAGTAGTGCCAGTTACATATCATGTCCCTAGCAGTGCCAGTTACATATCATGTCCCCAGTAGTGCTAGTTACATATAATTTCCCCAGTAGTGCCAGTTACAGATGTCCCCAGTAGTGCCAGTTACATATCATGTCCCCAGTAGTGCCAGTTACATATCATGTCCCCAGTAGTGCCAGTTACAGATGTCCCCCATAGTGCAAGTTACATATCATGTCCCCAGTAGTGCCAGTAACAGATGTACCTAGTAGTGCCAGTTACATATCATGTCCCCAGTAGTGCCAGTTACATATCATGTCCCCAACAGTGCCAGTTACATATCATGTCCCCAGTAGTGCCAGTTACATATCATTCCCCCAGTAGTGCCAGTTACAGATGTCCCCAGTAGTGCCAGTTACATATCATGTCCCCAGTAGTGCCAGTAACAGATGTACCCAGTAGTGCCAGTTACATATCATGTCCCCAGTAGTGCCAGTAACAGATGTACCCAGTAGTGCCAGTTATACGGTATATCATTTCCCCAGTAGTGACAGTTACAGATGTACCCAGTAGTGCCAGTTATACTGTATATAATTTCCCCAGTAGTGCCAGTTACAGATGTCCCCAGTAGTGCCAGTTACATATCATGTCCCCAGTAGTGCCAGTTACAGATGTCCCCCATAGTGCCAGTTACATATCATGTCCCCAGTAGTGCCAGTTACATATCATGTCCCCAGTAGTGCTAGTTACATATCATGTCCCCAACAGTTCCAGTTACATATCATTTCCTCGGTAGTGCCAGTTACAGATGTACCCAGTAGTGCCAGTTACATATCATGTCCCCAGTAGTGCCAGTTACATATCATGTCCCCAGTAGTGCCAGTTACAGATTTCCCCAGTAATGCCAGTTACATATCATGTCCCCAGCAGTGCCAGTTACATATCATGACCCCAGTAGTGCTAGTTACATATCATTTCCCCAGTAGTGCCAGTTACATATCAAGTCCCCAGTAGTACCAGTAACAGATGTACCCAGTAGTGCCAGTTACATATCATGTCCCCAGTAGTGCCAGTTACATATCATGTCCCTAACAGTGCCAGTTACATATCATGTCCCCAGTAGTGCCAGTTACATATCATGTCCCCAGTAGGGCCAGTTACAGATGTCCCCCATAGTGCCAGTTACATATCATGTCCCCAGTAGTGCCAGTAACAGATGTACCAAGTAGTGCCAGTTACATATCATGTCCCCAGTAGTGCCAGTTACATATCATGTCCCCAGCAGTGCCAGTTACATATCATGTCCCCAGCAGTGCCAGTTACATATCATGACCCCAGTAGTGCTAGTTACATATCATTTCCCCAGTAGTGCCAGTTACAGATGTACCCAGTAGTGCCAGTTACATATCAAGTCCCCAGTAGTACCAGTAACAGATGTACCCAGTAGTGCCAGTTACATATCATATCCACAGTAGTGCCAGTTACAGATGTCCCCAATAGTGCCAGTTACATATCATGTCCCCAGCAGTGCCAGTTACATATCATGTTCCCAGTAGTGCTAGTTACATATAATTCCCCCAGTAGTGCCAGTTACAGATGTCCCCAGTAGTGCCAGTTACATATCATGTCCCCAGTAGTGTCAGTTACAGATGTCACCAGTAGTGCCAGTTACATATCGTGTCCCCAGTAGTGCCAGTTACATATCATTTCCCCAGTAGTGCCAGTTACAGGTGTCCCCAGTAGTGCCAGTTACATGCCAGTTACATATCATGTCCCCAGTAGTGCCAGTTACAGATGTCCCCAGTAGTGCCAGTTACATATCATTTCCCCAGTAGTGCCAGTTACATATCATGTCCCCAGTAGTGCCAGTTACAGATGTCCCCAGTAGTGCCAGTTACATATCATTTCCCCAGTAGTGCCAGTTATATATCATTTCACCAGTAGTGCCAGTTACAGATGTCCCCAGTAGTGCCAGTTACATATCATGTCCCCAGTAGTGCCAGTTACATATCATGTCGCCAGTATACCAACGATAGCACTGGTATATAATATGATCAGTAGAGCTGCCACCACATCATGCAGTGTAAGGGACAGAGCGGAGCTGCTGCACATGCCCAGTTTACCAGCTTCTTCTACCACATTTACTGTATGTGTGGCTCTGAGCCCAGGGGTGTAACTAGAACATTCAGGGCCCCATAGCAGAAAGAGAGAGAGGATTAAGAGAGAGATGGGGTGGTGTGAGAAAAGGATAAGACAGAGAGGACGTCAAAGAGAGATGGAGAGATGTGAGGAGTGAGAGAGAGAGAGTGCACAAGGGAGGGAGAGAGAGGGTAGCAAATAGAGTATCAGGCAGAGAGAAGGAGAGAGAGAGAATGTTAGGGACAGAGACAGTGTGAAAGAGAGAGTCGAGGAGAGATAGACACAGTGTTGAGGAGGGAGAGAGAGAGATGGGCAGAAAGAGAGAGATCGCCGGGGAGACACAGAGAGATAATCAGTCAGGGGGCAGGCATAGACGTCAAACAGAGCATAATATAGAGACATAGATGGACAGACATACAAACCGATGGACAGATGGGTGGGAATGGGGTCTCACATTACATACAGTACATATACTGCCTTCCTCATACATACATACATACATACATACAGTACATCCACTGCCTCCCTCATACATACATACATACATACATACATACATACAGTACATTCACTGCCTCCCTCATACATACATACATACATACATACATACAGTACATCCACTGCCTCCCTCATACATACATACATACATACATACATACATACATACAGTACATCCACTGCCTCCCTCATACATACACACATACATACATACATACATACAGTACATCCACTGCCTCCCTTATACATACACACATATATACATACATACATACAGTACATCCACTGCCTCCCTCATACATACATACATACATACATACATACATACATACAGTACATCCACTGCCTCCCTCATACATACACACATACATACATACATACATACATACAGTACATCCACTGCCTCCCTTATACATACACACATATATACATACATACATACAGTACATCCACTGCCTCCCTCATACATACATACATACATACATACATACATACATACATACAGTACATTCACTGCCTCCCTCATACATACACACATACATACATACATACATACATACATACATACAGTACATCCACTGCCTCCCTTATACATACACACATATATACATACATACATACAGTACATCCACTGCCTCCCTCATACATACATACATACATACATACAGTACATTCACTGCCTCCCTCATACATGCACACATACATACATACATACATACATACATACAGTACATCCACTGCCTCCCTTATACATACACACATATATACATACATACATACAGTACATCCACTGCCTCCCTCATACATACACACATACATACATACATACATACATACAGTACATCCACTGCCTCCCTCATACATACACACACACACACACACATACATACATACATACATACATACATACATACATACAGTACATCCACTGCCTCCCTCATACATACATACACACATACATACATACATACATACATACATACATACAGTACATCCACTGCCTCCCTCATACATACACACATACATACATACATACAGTACATCCACTGCCTCCCTCATACATACACACATACATACATACATACATACATACATACATACAGTACATCCACTGCCTCCCTCATACATACATACATACATACACACATACATACATACATACATACATACAGTACATCCACTGCCTCCCTCATACATACACACATACATACATACATACATACATACATACAGTACATCCACTGCCTCCCTTATACATACACACATATATACATACATACATACATACATACATACATACATACAGTACGTCCACTGCCTCCCTCATACATACATACATACATACATACATACATACATACAGTACATTCACTGCCTCCCTCATACATACATACATACATACATACATACATACAGTACATCCACTGCCTCCCTCATTCATACATACATACATACATACATACAGTACATCCACTGCCTCCCTCATACATACACACATACATACATACATACATACAGTACATCCACTGCCTCCCTCATACATACACACATATATACATACATACATACAGTACATCCACTGCCTCCCTCATACATACACACATACATACATACATACATACAGTACATCCACTGCCTCCCTCATACATACACACACACACATACATACATACATACATACATACAGTACATCCACTGCCTCCCTCATACATACATACATACATACATACACACATACATACATACATACAGTACATCCACTGCCTCCCTCATACATACATACACACATACATACATACATACATACATACAGTACATCCACTGCCTCCCTCATACATACACACATACATACATACAGTACATCCACTGCCTCCCTCATACATACACACATACATACATACATACATACATACAGTACATCCACTGCCTCCCTCATACATACATACATACACACATACATACATACATACATACATACAGTACATCCACTGCCTCCCTCATACATACATACACACATACATACATACATACATACAGTACATCCACTGCCTCCCTCATACATACACACATACATACATACATACATACAGTACATCCACTGTACATCCACTGCCTCCCTCATACATACACACATACATACATACATACATACATACAGTACATCCACTGCCTCCCTCATACATACATACATACATACATACACACATACATACATACATACATACAGTACATCCACTGCCTCCCTCATACATACACACATACATACATACATACATACATACAGTACATCCACTGCCTCCCTCATACATACACACATATATACATACATACATACATACATACATACATACAGTACATCCACTGCCTCCCTCATACATACACACATACATACATACAGTACATCCACTGCCTCCCTCATACATACATACACACATACATACATACATACATACAGTACATCCACTGCCTCCCTCATACATACACACATACATACATACATACAGTACATCCACTGCCTCCCTCATACATACACACATACATACATACATACATACATACATACAGTACATCCACTGTACATCCACTGCCTCCCTCATACATACACACATACATACATACATACATACATACATACATACAGTACATCCACTGCCTCCCTCATACATACATACATACACACATACATACATACATACATACAGTACATCCACTGCCTCCCTCATACATACATACACACATACATACATACATACATACATACATACAGTACATCCACTGCCTCCCTCATACATACACACATACATACATACATACATACATACAGTACATCCACTGCCTCCCTCATACATACACACATACATACATACATACATACATACATACATACATACATACATACATACAGTACATCCACTGCCTCCCTCATACATACACACATACATACATACATACAGTACATCCACTGCCTCCCTCATACATACAGTACATACACACATACATACATACATACATACATACATACATACATACATACAGTACATTCACTGCCTCCCTCATAAATATTGTACAAACATACATTCACTGCCTCCCTCATATATACATCCATACATACACTGTCTCCCTCATTCATACACAGTGGCATAAGTTCGTCCCAGTCACCCGGAGGCAAGATTTTTGTTGGTGCCCCCCATCACCACTACTTTATTAAATATGATGTACAGAGCTGGCCCTAAGCCTAAATAGAACTTTGTGGGACCCATAGCAACATTTTAAAATGGCCCCCATCTACCCCTACCCCATCCTTTGTCAGTACAATGCCCCGTAGGAGAATAGGAGACAGATGGGAGTTATGGCCAGATGTATCAAGCTTCAAAAAGTGATAAAATGGAGAGTGAAAAACAGCCAGCCAATCAGCTTCTACCTGTCATGTTGTAGGCTGGGTTTGAAAGATAACAGGTAGGAGCGGATTGGCTGGTTGTTTATCACTCTCCAGTTTATCACTTTTTGAAGCTTGATACATCTGACCCTTAGAGAGAAAGAGGGTTTCATGGAAAAAGAGGGAAGGAAAAGAAAGAGAGGGGTTTCAGGGAGAAAGGGATGAGAGAGAAAGGACCACAGAGGGACTAGAGCAGGGCTGGGCAACACCGGCCCACCAGATGTTGATGAACTACACATCCCAGGATGCTTTGCATTAGTTTTTCTATGTGGCCATGCTGAAACTGATGCAAGGCATGCTGGGATGTGTAGTTCATCAACATCTGGAGGGCCGGTGTTGCCCAGCCCTGGACTAGAGGGAGGGTTTCAGGAGGTAGGGAGGTGCAAGAGAAAAGGCTGTAAATGGGAGTGAGAGAGTGTCAGTGAGGATAGTACAGAGAAAGTTCTGGAAACAGGGTAGTCTCTAGCTGATTGATGTGTAACTTGCTACAGCAACCGTGCAAACAGGTGTCATTATAAGGGTTTTAAATGACTGTGCAGGAACAACACTAACACTAAGTACACAGCTTTTGAACAATTCCTGTACAGCCACTTACTGTAATAAGTGCAGAGCACTCAGTGCTCGCCGCAGCATCCCCAACACAGTCCTGGACGCGTCAGGCACAAACAGCATCTGCCTTGCCCAGGAGACTACAGTCCGACCTGCAGAAATGCCACATTGAATCCCGGAAGTGCGCTAGGGGTTACAGCTCACGGGGATCAGCAGCAGGCTAGGTATTACAGCCTCGGACGGTCTTCCTTCAGCACACGCTGCACAGTGCTGGCCACATCATCCGCACACAGCTCTGGATGGCGACGCTGTAAGCGGCTGACAGGGAAGTGGAGCGCAAATCCTAGTAGCTATCCGGGAGATGCAGTGACATGGAGGCAGCCAGTGATTGGGGGCAGGGGGAGCTGCGGACCCTTGATCAGCAAGGGTCCCATTGCAGCTGCACCCCCTGTAGTTACATCACTGCTTAGCGGGTCCACGCCCCGTGCATATCTACCTCGCGGGGACCCAGCGCAGCATGGGTCTGCTTGTGTTGGGGCCGGGGCAATTCTCCAGAGTCTCCCGCCCTGCTGGCACGGAACATAGGGAGGCAATGGAGCCAGTGCCCCCTTTAAGGCTGGCGCCCGGCGGCAGATGACTCCATTGCCTCCGGGAGTTCCGCCACTGTTCATACATACATACATACTGTACATACATACATAGTCTCCCTCATACATACATACATACATACATACACACATACATACATACATACATACATACACTGTCTCCTACATACATACATACATACATACAGTACACTGTCTCCATCATACATACATACATACATACATACATACATATATTCACTGCTTCCCTGTACATGCATCCATACATACATACATACATACATACATACACTGTCTCCCTCATATATACATCCGTTCATCCATACATACACTATTTCCCTCATACATCCATACACTTTCTCCCACATACATACATACATACACACATACATACATACATACACTGTCTCCCTCATACATACACTGCCATACATACATACTGTACATACATACATTCACACACTGTCTCATACATACATACATACGTACATACATACTGTACCCTGTCTCCATCATACATACATACATACATACATACATATATTCACTGCTTCCCTTTACATGCATCCATACATACATACATACATACATACATACACTGTCTCCCTCATATATACATCCATACATACACTGTTTCCCTCATACATCCATACACTGTCTGCCTCATACACACATACACTGTCTCCCACATACATACATACATACATACATACATACATACATACATACATACATACACTGTCTCCCTCATACATACATACATACATACATACACTGCCATACAGATGGAGCAGGTCTCATCTTGGCAGGGGATGGCGCTGGCGTCGCCAGCCGCCATCCCCCGCCAGCGCCATGGCGATGGTCGGAAGGGGTCGCACGCGCACGAGAGGCGCGCGCGTCCCCTTCCGACGGCGCTTCCATCCGTTCACCCGGGTCCACGCCGGCTTGCCGGCGGTAACCCGGGGTCCCCGCCGCCTGCCCGCACCCCCCCCTAACCCCCCCTAACCCTGTCCATCTTCCTGAGGTGGAGACGGACAGGGTTTCCGTCGCGCTGGCGACGGAGACTGAGATGCGCGTGCGCGTGAGACGCACGCGCGTCTCAGTATATTCGCTGGCGAGGCTGCTGGCGGGTCGCCAGCGGGGATGTTCTGGCGATCCACCAGCCAGGATGGGAAGTGCCCCATCTGTACATACACTGTCTCCTACATACATTTATACATACATACATACATACTGTACACTGAATCCATCATACATACATACATACATACATACATACATACATACACTGCCATACATACACTGTCTCCTACATACATTCTTTCATACATACATACATACATACATACATACTGTACACTGAATCCATCATACATACATACATATATTCACTGCTTCCCTGTACATGCATGACATAACCACCTCATATAGGGCCTTATTCTGGTTGGAGCGGCCAAACGTGCGTACGTTCGCTATTAACGTACGCTATCCGTACGCGGCCGTTGGGGTTAAGTCCACCCACAACTCAGCCGCATACGTACGGGCATAAACAACGTAGAAGGGGAGTGGCGTACAATTGAGCGTACGCGGACGGGCCAGCACTTACACTCCGACAACTGGCGTACAACTGAGCGTACGCCGCCGTTTACGGACGTCTTCCCACCGCCTTCTTCCGGAGATCTGAGCGTACGCCAGCTTGCACGGACGGGTCCCTATTATTTTCAATAGAAAAGTCAGCTTATGTCACCGCTCGTGAGAGTGAGCGTACGTCCGTGTACGCTGACATACCCTTCACATATATGGACCTGCAAATCTTGCCTTTCAACTATAATTATGAAAATTAATTAATTGATTGAATTAATTAATGTGCAAAATAGTGGTCATGGGCTTAAAACATTGCTGAAACATCCTTTGTAGGTGTTAGATGTGGTTTATGTTATTGTATCATAAATACAAAACCTATGTTTGTATTAGAGTGAACACGTTGACACATGTCGACTTGTGTAGATTGAGTGTGCTACTGTGTAAAGTCTATGAAAGCACGTAGTGAATGTGTCTAAGTGTTTAGCAAATAGCTACCTTAGCGTATATAAGCAGGTCTTAAAAAGATTCTTACCTTAAATTAAACAAACCTTTAAATGTAGAGAAGTATAGAAAGATAAGCTTCCAATGTGTTTGCGTGCTGTGTGTGTGGCTTGCAGGCAGTGAAATAATGGTTTGGACTTAATAGACTGCAGCATTGCTTATTACATTCAGGTGTATGTGTTTGAGTAGTAATCAGCGTTAATTAGCAAACTCAGGCGCACGCTGGCATGCGGTATCTGTAGGGGTGGTCTGAGCTGGCGGTTGGCGGGCGCTTGTCTGGTGTCCGAAATGAACGGTGCTTTAGTCGATCGTGCGGTAGTAGCACCGCTCATTTTTGGTGCACACCCCCGTGTACGCCCATATTTACGCCCATTTTCCCTCATTATTTCGGCCGCTCCCCTCATCACGCCCCTATGCCGCCCCCAATGCCCGTACACTCGCGTACAGGTTTTTTCGCACGTAGAGACCCGTCCGTAAGCGTTGTGGAGTGGTCGCGCCTGCGCATTAGCGAATTTACGCATGCGCAGATCATGAAAAACCCCGGGACGTACGCGTACGGCCCGGCCGCTCCAACCAGAATAAGGCCCATAGTGCTGCAGTGTCTCCCTACACTCAATTAGGGTCCATGGCATTAGCGCCACTCCACAACCCCCCGCCGCCAAATGTTTCCATGGGCAGTAACCCCACTCCCCCTCTCCCCCAAGAGGCTCCATGGTAGACAGTAACCCCCACCCGCCTTACCCGCCACCACCTCACCGTTGCCACAGCTCGGCGCTACTTTTGACAGGGCCGCGCACTCCTATCTCCTCATTGCAGGTGGGAGGAGCGGCTGTAAGCAGCCAGCGCCGCGGATGCCGCTGCTGCTACTGACCCCACCCACAGGGAGGCGGGGGCGGGAGGGAGCCATAGCAGACAGGGCAGTGCCTCTCGTAGCAGCTAGTACTTTACTGCTAAGGCACTGCTCTACCTGCGATGGTGGAAAAAAATCCATTGGTGCAGGGGGTTCCTTGCTGTGCCCACGGGCCCCCCAAATGGCAGGACCGCTGGGCCCCATAGCAAGTGCACCCACTGTCTGAGCCCTCAAATATCGCAATGGACCAGAGAGCCGCTGCCAGGAGGAAGAGACAGGAGCTTTACCATGAGGTTGGAGATTGTGAGCTTAGAAAGTGCAGAACTGGTTCTAATATGTTTGTGTATTTATTTATTATATGTTTTGGAACATATCCTGACCACTTTAAATATTTGAACCAACCAATACTATAGACCATCTGTACTGTTAAATAATAATACTGTATTCCATACAGTATCCAGTGTATAAAAAGACCAATTTTTATGTCTGTTACCGCTCCCCCAGACTCCCGTACTTACCCCCCACCATCAGAACGGGGCCGAATTCACCCTGTTCCGATCACTACAGAATCACCCCTATATTTCCATATTTTTAATACATTGGACCTCTTGGCTTTCATATCATCCATTTGTAATATTTGGAAAGATTGAGACATAGTTTTCTGACATCTACAGAACCGCCGCTCCCGCGCATTTGTCTGTGTTGTCCGCTGCAGAGATAAACCGGCTGTTCTGCGTCTGGGAACCGCAAGCTCCAGTCTCCAGTCATTCACAGAGACGCGTAACCTCCGTCCATTGTATATTTTGTAGAGACTTGTTTTTCAATCACTCTTAACTCGTATAAACTCTGAGGATTAGTAAATCCCTGTGTAAAGTGAGGCCGCGTCTTCCCATACAGGCGATTTGCATGATTAATATATTCAGCCGTCACTAGCTTACTGTTGTGATATCGCACATGGCCTTGTTCAGAACTACTTGTAGTGCGTTCACCCCATAAGCTTTCATAGTCCCAAATGACTGACATGATTTGGGTTATGCGGTGTTACACGGTATGTGCCACTGTTTATGCACAAAACAGTTTTTGGGACATGAATATCGTTGGGGCCGTGAAGCTTTGCAGCGATAAAGCTAAACAGGAACTTAGGGAACAAGAGTTTAGAATGTGGGCCCATCAATGCCTTATTCACACAACACCTCCAGAGGGCGCTGTGAATTTGGCACAGTGTCATAGTACCCAAATGGTAGACATTACTGAGTGATAAGAAGGGGAGAGGTGTGCTGGCACTGGAGCAATGGGCCCAATTCAGAAATGTTCACTGGGCTAGCTCCCTCCCCCCGTCCCTGTGCACAGCTGCTAATGCATATTATTATTATTATTATTAATAATAATATTATTATTTATTTTAAGAAAACATTTATTTGAAATGTCGGTACTTATGTATTATCTGGAAGCAGGGGGTATGGAGACCTGCGCTAATGAGATAACGGAGTATGAGTACCACTAGGTATGCTGATGTCAGGATGTATATGTGTTTACCTGTGCTGGTATAGGTCAAGCAAATAGGCTGAAAGAGAAGTTGTAATACAACAAATTTATTTAAGCATAAAATATAATATAGGGTGCAGTGGGGAGCCCAGGGGCTCGGGGGGGGGGGGGGTGGGGGGAACCCCAAGTTCACTGTTAGAGCACTCTGTGGTGGTGCTGAAATGTTCCACTGTTCCTCGGGGCGTCGCAGGCTGTACTTGGGTGACAGCAGAAGCAGCTCACCCAATGCTTGCGGTTTGCAGATGGTGACAAGTGCCGGGGAGTATGGGACACACAGTAGGGGCGCAGATAACACTGCACCTGGGTGGCAGCAGCGGCTAGGCACCGTATGCAGGATGCGCTCTCCAAGTCTCAATAACAATGGTAGGGGGAGAGTGAAAAAAGAAGAAAGAAAAAAAAAGTCAATATAGTGGATGGGATGAGTCGGTCACAGGCCGGTGGTGCGGGGGGCTGGCGTCCCGTCCCGTCCGCAGTGCACCTCTAACCTGTGTTTGATGTTGGTTCCGGTCCTCGTTCCCTCCGTATGTACCGCAATCCCGCCGCGGTTCAGGTCGGCGCCGTGTCCGCACGTCCTGCCGGGCTCCACGAGCTTAGCACAGGACTCGACTTCCGGGATGTGGATGACGCGGGTGACGCGGTATCCCTGCACCCGGGTCTGAAGTCCTGGCGTCTGCCGTGTGCTCTACTCCGGACGGGAGGAGGCTGGGATGGGTGTCTGTTAATGCAATGTCCTCCAACGCGTGTCGACCTTGCGGCCTTCTTCAGGGAGATGCTGTATATTGTATGTGGTAACCGGGGGTATTTCTAGTGCAATCCTGGGGGCGGGTCTCTGGTGTTGAGCCGGCCATATTGGTTATGGGCAAATGTGCCCTCAAGTCTGTATAGGAAACACTGTCAATTCCTATATAGTTCTGGTGGGTGTCTGCCGTACCTGGGTTTGTCTGCCGGCCATTTTGGTTATGGGCAAACATGCCCTTAAGTCTGTTTATGAAACTTGTCAGTTTCTAATGGGTGTCTGTCGCACCTGGGTATGTCTGCTATCATTTTATAATAGCCTTGCTGTGTGGGACCCTGGACAGTGTTCTACCCTATTTATGAAAAACGGGATTCTACACTGCAGGGGTCGCCATATTGGTAGTGGGCACTATGCCCTTCTTTGTCAAGTTGAGCTTTGGTTCTAATACGTTGTGCTGATTGACCTGACCTCGTTGTCTACATTAAGGCCTCTTGGTGTAAGAGTTTTAAGGTTAAAAATCCATTTTAGCTCTTCTTTATTTATCATTTTGAGGTAATCGCCTCCTCTCCAGTTTCTGGTTACTAATTTTATCCCAATTACTGTCAGGTTTCTGGGATTGCAGTCATGTGTCTCCTTGAAGTGTCTGGAGATGCTGTGTGTGTCTGAACCTTTTGCGATGTTTCGCATGTGCTCACCCACCCTGACCCTGAGTTTCCTAATGGTTCTTCCTATGTATTGCAACCCACAGGGGCAGCTCGCCAGGTATACGACCCCCGTGTGGTTGCAAGTTATGTGTTCATTAATCCTGTACTCTGTACCTGTCACTTTTGAGGAGAATCTGTCTGTCTTCTTGGTTGTTATCGTGTGGCTTGTGCAGTATTTGCAGGATCCGCAATGAAAGAAACCTTTGTTGTCTTGGGCTTGTTCTGACTGTCTGCTGTGGTTGTGGGTCAGCTGTTGTTTTAGATCTGTCGATTTTTTGTAGATGATTGTGGGTTTGGGCGGTAGGATGTCACTTAGAGTTTCGTCCTCTAGCAGTAAATGCCAATGTTTCTGTAATATTTTTTGGAATAGTCTATTGTCGTCGTTGTATTTTGTTATGAATGCTAGTTTGAAGTCTTTGTGCTCATCTGTGTTTTTTGTTTTGGGTATGAGTAGGGTTTCCCTATCTATTCTTTCTACTTTAGTATAGGCTTCTTGTACTCTGTTTTCGTTGTAACCTTTGTCTGTAAATTGTGTACTAAGATCTTTTGCTTGGGTCTGGAAATCTGTCAAGTTAGTGCAATTGCGGCGTAGTCTTTGAAACTGACTGGTGGGGATACTAGTGAGCCAATTGGGGTGATGTCCGCTTGTGGATAAGATGTAACTGTTAACGTCTACAGGTTTTTGGTATGTTTTGGTGTTGATTTTTCCGTCTTGTATGAATATGGTGATATCAAGGAAGTTAACTGTTTCTTGGCTGCATTGTGTAGTGAATTTTAGATTATTGTTGTTATTGTTCAGATTACTGTTAAATGTGTCAAGTTCTTCTTTTGTGCCGCTCCAAATGAAAATGATGTCATCTATGTAGCGTCGCCAGAGCACCAGATTCGTCCCGAGCTCCCCACCCCTCCATATGTTCTCTTCCTCCCACTTACTCATGAAGAGGTTGGCGAAGCTCGGGGCGAATCTGGTGCCCATGGCGGTACCTGTTGTCTGTTTGTAGTAATTGTCATTAAACCAAAAGAAATTGTGTTCTAGTGTGTACCTGATGCAGTCTATGAAAAGTGTTTGTTCTGGTGGTATGTCATTGTCCTGTTCTAGGTAGTGTCTAACTGCTTCTATACCTTGGTCATGTCCTATTACTGAATAGAGGGAAGTGATGTCACTTGTGCATAACCAGAAGTTGTCTTGCCATTCTGTCGTCTGTAATGTCCTTAAAATATCAGTAGTATCTTTTATGTATGATTGTTGGGTTTTCACGTATGTTTGTAAGAATCTGTCTAAATATTGGGAAAGGTTTGAGGTGAGTGAGCCAATCCCGGATATTATTGGGCGTCCTGGTGGATGTTGTGTGTCTTTGTGGATCTTTGGCAGGTGATAAAATACTGGGATGACTGGGTTGGGGTTGTCTATGAAGGAGTGTTCTTTGTCAGTGAGTATACCTAAGTCTTTACCTTTCAGTAATAAGTGTTTTAATTCTTCCTGATAAGTATGTGTTGGGTTGGATGGTAGTATTTGGTATGTGTTTGTGTCATTGAGTATCCTGTTGCTTTCTTTGATATAGTCGTCTGTGTTTAGTATTGCAATCCCCCCCCCCCCCCCCTTGTCGGCTGGTTTAATTGTAATGGTGTCGTCCTCTTTCAATTCTTTTAATGTTGTCAGTTCTGTTTTGGTCAGATTGAGGGTCTTTTTGTGTTTTTTTAAATCAAGGTTTTCTAAGTCCCGTGTGACTACTGTCTCAAATGTATCAATGAGATGCCCTCTCATGTGCTGGGGATAGAAGTTAGATTTAGGTCGTAGGTCAGAATGTTTGTATATGTCCTGTATTTTGGGTTTGGGCTGGTAGGGTAGTGGTTTGTGGTAGTATTTGGCTAAGGTCAGTTTTCTGGTGAATTTGTGTAAATCTAAATATGAGTGGAATTTGTCTAGTCTAGCTGTCGGGGCGAATTTTAGTCCTTTGTTGAGGACGCTGATGTGCCTGTCTTCAAGTGTGAGTCTACTGAGGTTGAAAAGAAGAACTTGACACATTTAACAGTAATCTGAACAATAACAACAATAATCTAAAATTCACTACACAATGCAGCCAAGAAACAGTTAACTTCCTTGATATCACCATATTCATACAAGACGGAAAAATCAACACCAAAACATACCAAAAACCTGTAGACGTTAACAGTTACATCTTATCCACAAGCGGACATCACCCCAATTGGCTCACTAGTATCCCCACCAGTCAGTTTCAAAGACTACGCCGCAATTGCACTAACTTGACAGATTTCCAGACCCAAGCAAAAGATCTTAGTACACAATTTACAGACAAAGGTTACAACGAAAACAGAGTACAAGAAGCCTATACTAAAGTAGAAAGAATAGAGAGGGAAACCCTACTCATACCCAAAACAAAAAACACAGATGAGCACAAAGACTTCAAACTAGCATTCATAACAAAATACAACGACGACAATAGACTATTCCAAAAAATATTACAGAAACATTGGCATTTACTGCTAGAGGACGAAACTCTAAGTGACATCCTACCGCCCAAACCCACAATCATCTACAAAAAATCGACAGATCTAAAACAACAGCTGACCCACAACCACAGCAGACAGTCAGAACAAGCCCAAGACAACAAAGGTTTCTTTCATTGCGGATCCTGCAAATACTGCACAAGCCACACGATAACAACCAAGAAGACAGACAGATTCTCCTCAAAAGTGACAGGTACAGAGTACAGGATTAATGAACACATAACTTGCAACCACACGGGGGTCGTATACCTGGCGAGCTGCCCCTGTGGGTTGCAATACGTAGGAAGAACCATTAGGAAACTCAGGGTCAGGGTGGGTGAGCACATGCGAAACATCGCAAAAGGTTCAGACACACACAGCATCTCCAGACACTTCAAGGAGACACATGACTGCAATCCCAGAAACCTGACAGTAATTGGGATAAAATTAGTAACCAGAAACTGGAGAGGAGGCGATTACCTCAAAATGATAAATAAAGAAGAGCTAAAATGGATTTTTAACCTTAAAACTCTTACACCAAGAGGCCTTAATGTAGACAACGAGGTCAGGTCAATCAGCACAACGTATTAGAACCAAAGCTCAACTTGACAAAGAAGGGCACTACCAATATGGCGACCCCTGCAGTGTAGAATCCCGTTTTTCATAAATAGGGTAGAACACTGTCCAGGGTCCCACACAGCAAGGCTATTATAAAATGATAGCAGACATACCCAGGTGCGACAGACACCCATTAGAAACTGACAAGTTTCATAAACAGACTTAAGGGCATGTTTGCCCATAACCAAAATGGCCGGCAGACAAACCCAGGTACGGCAGACACCCACCAGAACTATATAGGAATTGACAGTGTTTCCTATACAGACTTGAGGGCACATTTGCCCATAACCAATATGGCCGGCTCAACACCAGAGACCCGCCCCCAGGATTGCACTAGAAATACCCCCGGTTACCACATACAATATACAGCATCTCCCTGAAGAAGGCCGCAAGGTCGACACGCGTTGGAGGACATTGCATTAACAGACACCCATCCCAGCCTCCTCCCGTCCGGAGTAGAGCACACGGCAGACGCCAGGACTTCAGACCCGGGTGCAGGGATACCGCGTCACCCGCGTCATCCACATCCCGGAAGTCGAGTCCTGTGCTAAGCTCGTGGAGCCCGGCAGGACGTGCGGACACGGCGCCGACCTGAACCGCGGCGGGATTGCGGTACATACGGAGGGAACGAGGACCGGAACCAACATCAAACACAGGTTAGAGGTGCACTGCGGACGGGACGGGACGCCAGCCCCCCGCACCACCGGCCTGTGACCGACTCATCCCATCCACTATATTGACTTTTTTTTTTCTTTCTTCTTTTTTCACTCTCCCCCTACCATTGTTATTGAGACTTGGAGAGCGCATCCTGCATACGGTGCCTAGCCGCTGCTGCCACCCAGGTGCAGTGTTATCTGCGCCCCTACTGTGTGTCCCATACTCCCCGGCACTTGTCACCATCTGCAAACCGCAAGCATTGGGTGAGCTGCTTCTGCTGTCACCCAAGTACAGCCTGCGACGCCCCGAGGAACAGTGGAACATTTCAGCACCACCACAGAGTGCTCTAACAGTGAACTTGGGGTTCCCCCCACCCCCCCCCCCCCCCGAGCCCCTGGGCTCCCCACTGCACCCTATATTATATTTTATGCTTAAATAAATTTGTTGTATTACAACTTCTCTTTCAGCCTATTTGCTTGACCTATACCAGCACAGGTAAACACATATACATCCTGACATCAGCATACCTAGTGGTACTCATACTCCGTTATCTCATTAGCGCAGGTCTCCATACCCCCTGCTTCCATATTATCTATTGGAGGGTGGCCCCCCTCCCTTGGAGACCAGCAGCTGCTACAAAATCCAACCGGTGAGCGCAGTGTCTATACGCAGATCCCCTTATGTATTATCTGGGCTCCCATGTTAAATGCACCCCATTTTTTCATACCACTACTATCCAACTACGCATGGAGTTGATTTTATATAGTGTGGCGAGCGCAGCGAGCCCCGCGAGGGGACGCGGTCTCATAAGAAAAACGGGAGCCCAGATATTACATAAGTACCGAAAGGTCACTTATATCAAACAATACAATACGGTACGGTAAGTGTGCACAAAGAATTCCATTGGTGACGGAGGGATCGGACTGGAGCACTCTTCACACTCCGGACCGCCTTTCAAGGGGCACATCACCCGGAACAGGGCCGTCTTTCCCATTGGGGTTAATGGGTTAATTATTTTGCCCAGGGGCCCACTATATTGTTAAGAGGCCCTGACCAGGAAATGATGTAATCTGAAGATGGCGTCAGTTCCCATAAGCAAGCTCTAAAACCATACAGTTTTAGGAACTTGTTGAATACAGGGAGACCACATCAGAACCCTAATAATGGATAGCCATACATAATTGCCCCAGAACTGGGTAAGGGGACAAATGACGCATGAACCATTACACACTACTAAACTATTAATATCTCTGTCCAATTTGTTTGCTGTGTTCTCTGCCTCCGGAACTCCTGGCTGGACGGAGAGCCTTTGAATTCTATAGCCAAGTGTAGGCATTTACCTTTGAAGCTAATCAAAGAAGGAAAACAAACACCCACCAGAATAAATATTACAGAACGATACAGGTAATCAGTGATCAGGTAATCAGTGCGAGATTAAAATAAAAATATATTTATTAAGCATGTCATTAATCACAGCATTAGTACTTAGTAACAGAGGCATGTACAGTATAAGCAGATCACACGATGCACCAACCCAAGATGAATAACCTACAGTACAGTACCAGCTATAGCCATTGTCTGCAGGTTTTAGAGGCTGAAGGCCCCCGTACACTAGTACCAAATTCCCCTTCAGTTCACACATCAGCTCCTTGGGAGGCTCACTTACGATATGGCACATGATGTGCCATTTTACATGTGATAAATCGCATCCAATTTATCACATGTAAACTCCCAGGGAGATGCAGCAGTGGCGGGAAGCTGCAGCACATTGTAAAAAAATATTTTCAAAAGATCCGCTGGCCACTGATTCTCTCAGCCAATCAGCTACCACCCAGATGGGAGGCCGCGGAATGGCTGAGATAATTCTCGCAGCCAATCAGCGGACAGCCTTTTGAAAATATATATATTTTTTAATTCTGCTGCCGCTTGCTACACTGGCACCTGCCATTGCCAGCACCTGCCACTGCCCAGCTCCCACCACTGCCCTCCCCATGGCACCCACCGCCGTCTGTCCCTGCATATTGGTGTGTGCCAGTGGTGCTCCACTGCTGGCACACACCTACAGATTGGACAAAATACATCATGGGCGTTGAAAAGCACTCGCGATGTGCCACTGATGGGTCCAATCTGATTAATTTTATGTGCAGCGTGTATTGCTTTGACATGTGATGTATTGCATGTGACCCGGTTCCCCGCTGCCAGGAGGGCGTCCGAGTCGGGGATCGGGCGTGCAGTAGGTCTGACCTTCGACCCCGATCCGATGCTCACGGGACCGCGTATCAAATCAAATCGGATGTCAAACACATATGATTTGGCCCCTTTTCACCCAATTTTTCAGCCAGATCAATCGGAATTGGGTAAAAAGTGGGCAAATCAGACTGGCGGGGACGAGTTTTCCACACCTGCCAAAAACTGTTGCACATTACCGCTCAGCAGCCTGTCATCTCTCCCCCAACTGCCTGGCTCCATGCAATGGGGAAGAGGGACCCAGGCCCGGGTAAAAAGTACCCAATCCCAGTGGCAAACGCAGGATTTATAGAGGGAGGTTTCCAAATATAATCCAAAATCTCCCACTCTGCAGGGCATTGGAGTAAGTACGGGAGTCTGGGGGAGCGGTAAAAGCCCCGAAAATTGGTCTTTTCATACACTGGGTACTGTACGGAATACAGTATTGATATTTAATAATACAGATGGTCTATAGTTTAGGCTGTTTCAAACATTTAAATAAGATAAGTGGTCAGGAAAAGGTTAAACGTATAATAAGTAAATACACACATAATAGGCAGCACTGCACTTTCTAAGCTCACATTCTCCCACTTCATGGTAAGGCTCCTGTCTCTTCCTCCTGGCAGCTGCTCTCTGGTCCATTGAAATGTTTGAGGGCTCAGATCCACACATACAGTAAATGTGGTAGAAGAAGCTGGTACACTGTGCATGTGCAGCAGCTCTGCTCTGTCCCTTACACTGCATGATGTGGTGGCAGCTCCACCGATCATATTATATACCAGTGCTATTGTTGTCACAATTTAAGGTACTTGCCAAGATGAGGGGGGTTTCCGGGCAACCAGAAACCTCCCCTGCTTTTGCCTATGAATCCTCCTTCCTCTAAACGCCACTGAGTACTGTATGTGCTGCAAGAGGGTAATTGTTTGTTTTGGAATGGTTAGCACCCCAGGGACATCCATTAGCACACATTGCCCAACCCCACCTTCCTCCCTGGCCCCATGGGGGCACACTGCATACTCTAGCCTCAAGTCTCCTTGGCACACCCATCTAAAAAGTGTGTGGGGGGCACCTATTCTGGATGTCTGCTTTAGAGCAGTCCCATATCTCTGACCCTCTCATTTCCCTGCGACTATTCTGTATTACAGACACCTTTCTGCGTTACTCTGCGAGGCCCTGTGAGACCTCCTCGCCGCTTTTACGTATAAATCCACCAAAATCAGATAGAACTTTAATGTATAGGTCACAAGCTAGTTGAATGCAATCCTCCGAGGTCAGATTCGTACAGCTCTCTGTGTTTTCAACACTCCGTAGACACAAAATATCAGCTGTTCTCCAGTCGGAAGACTCATCTAAAGCTCATCTTCTGCCGACCGCTGGGATTGTGATCTCTACTGAATGAGAAATGTGGCTGCAGTGTGCCAGGAGGTAAAACATTTCCATTGTTCCGTCGAGGTGTCAGCCTGGTCCCATGGCTCTGCCGTGTTTGGGATTTGAGCAGCGAGCAATGATAAGTTATGATGTGCGGCTGATAGATTTGAAATGTTAAACAGGTGGAGAAGGTTTTAGGATGCTCAGTGCTTTGTTACACTTCCATTTTCCCACTGCTAGATTCTCTGATCACTGCACATCAAACTCAGTGGTCAAGAAGGGGCCCGGTTCAGAAGTGCCCGCAGAAGCACTATGTACTAAAGGTCCATAGAAACTGGGTGACTTTGAGCTGAAAGCTGCTAAAAACACCCAGTTAGAGCGGCTTTCAGCTTAAAGTCGTCCATGGTGTATATCCCGGCAGTGAGCACTACTGCGCGCTCCCGCGTCATTGCCGGGAAAGCCGTTCATCTGCTGGTATTACCAGCAGATGAGCGGCTTTGAGGATGGCTTTGCATAGTGCTGCGCTATGGAAAGCCGTCTTCCCCCCACTGACAGCACCGGGCAGGGGGAAAGCCGCTCAGTGTTTAAGCACTGAGCGGCTTTCCCCCCGGCGATGATAGCGATTATCGCTGTCCATACACGCTGGGCTTAATCGCCTAGTGTCAGGGCCGTCTTAACAGCAGTGTGGGCCCCTGGGCAAAGCAATGCACTGGGGCCCTTACCCATTCTCCCATCCTAGGGGTGGGTGGTGCTATCAGCAGCAGCTTTGATGTCCCACGGCTGGCAGGGGGTGCTCTATCTTCCACTCAACATGTAGGACCTGGAGCAGTAACTTCTGCTAATTACTCCTTTACTGCACAGGTGGTGGGAGGGAGAACACTAACGTGTGGAAGGGGGCACTGAGCTGAATGAAGGGTCCCTTGTAAATGACTTCCAGGGAGGAAGGGGGTGTTTTATATGCAGGGGAGGGTTGGATAATGGAGTGGGCTTAATATTCGTCATTTTCCGGTGGAAGGGCAGCTTGTTTGACTGCAGATATCGCCATTATCTGGAAATAGATTTCTTAGCCTTCAATAGTAAAAAAACCTTGAGTCCCACAATTTGATGTATTGAATGGTGTTTTAATAAAAACATTATTTAAAAAAAAAAACCTAGAGTCCCAACTTTCAGGAGGTGCTGGGATCTTGGGGATCAGAGATCAGGAGCCAGAGCAATCCATTGACAAAAATATAAAACTGTACACAAGACGTTTGGAGCTGGAGCAGGGACCTGCTCCTGGAAGGCTGATATCTCTGATTCTGGGCACGATAGAGACAAGCTGCTAGTGTCGACAGAAAGGGGAGAGTCCCAGCTTTTGGAATATACTCTCTAAGTCAAAGAGAACCTGAGAAATATGACTGGGAATTGCAATTAACAGGTCAGATCTGCTTTGAAGTTGGATATTTCCAGTTCCCCAGGGCAGATCTTCAAAATTTTGGTATCACTGGAAAAATGGGATTCTCAGCTATCAGCATAGGGCCCTTATAGTGCCCATTAAGCCTATACAAAAAGACAGCCCTGCCTAGTGTGTATGGACCTTAAGCCTTGGAGAGACATAAAGTGGAGAGAGATTTTTGGGTCTATTTACTAATGTAGCCCTTACACATATAGTAACATACATAGTAACATAGTAATCAAGACTGAAAAAAGATGTTAGTCCATCGAGTTCAACCTATCTAACATGTAACTACTGACGTGAGTAAGTCATATCTATAGGATTCCCTTAGTGGCCAAAAATGCATCCAGTTTTGATGTAAATTCATTATCAGTAGTTGCTGTAACCACCCCCACCGGCAATGAGTTCCAGAATGTTACTGCTCTAATGGTGAAGAATCCTCTTAATTCAGTACAGAATTTCTTTTCCTCGAGCCTCAGTATATGCCCGCGTGTCCTAAGTATAGGCCTGTTAGTGACCAATCATCTCCCAGTTCCATATGATTCCCAATCCTGTATCTGAACATACTAATCATATCACCTCTCAGCCTCTGTTTCTACAGTGAAGACATATTTAGCCTGGTTAGTCTATCATTGTATTCTAGTGATTCAAGACCTTTTACTAGCTTAGTCGCCCTTCTCTGTACCTGTTCCAATGCATTTATATCCTTTTTAAGGTGCGATGCCCAGAACTGAACACAGTATTCCAAGTGTGGTCTCACCAATGCCTTGTAAAGAGGCACTATCACATTGGCATCCCTTGAATCCATACCCTTTTAAAGCATGCCAGTGTCCGATTTGCTGCTGCACTTGAGCAGTGTACACTATTTCCCAATTTTTCATCTATGATGACCCCCAAGTCCTTCTCTACAGCAGAATTCCTTATAATAGATCCATTAAGCCTATACAAAGCTTATTCATTTTTGTTCCCATAATGAATTACTTTACATTTTTCAACTTTAAAACTTTCCAGTTTATTTAAGTCACTTGCATATATTATGCATATATTAAACAAGGTGGGTCCCAATATTGAACCTTGCGGGACTCCACTTTGGACCTTACCCCAGCTGGAATGTATGCCATTTACCACCAATCTCTGTCCCCGATTGTGCAACCAGTTTTCAATCCAATTAAAAATTGTATCCCCCTAACCCTAAATTACCTAGTTTCATAAATAACCTTTTATGACGCACCATGTCAATATGAGATATTGCATACAATCCTTCGATTTTGACCACATCTGTTCGATAAATCGAATGATTGTATGCACAATTTAGGCTCTGCCGTATTTGGGATATGAGCAGCAAGCAATGAAAACTTATGATGCGTGGTTGATAAATTAGAGATGTTTTACATGCTAAGAAAATTTTAAGATGTTCAGCGCTTTGTCATTTTAGCCCCATCTTTATCCAATTGCAGCATTTTCCTTGCCTGGGCCCAATGACACGAATAGCCCAGCTCCGCCTGCATTGCCTCCCATATGCTTCTTCTCCCTGGGAATCTCCCGGAGCGGAAAGCATAGACGTAGGAAGTGTGCTGTGATGTCCACTGTTTTACGATGATTTCATGATGACCTAAGCTAGCTCCACAGTATGTTCTGCGCAATGGCTGTATGAGACAGAAACATTCTATGTTAATAAAACTATTGTTGAATAAGTCCAAATTCTAGGAGCACATTAATGTTGAATTAATGTTACTGGTTTAGTTGTAATTTCCTGCGGGTGTGGGGACCCGTGTATAGCGGCACATCACATTCTCTGTTACAGTAATGCAGGGCTACATCTGGACGATTCCTCCTAGGAATGTAGGCACTGGGCTTTGTACGCTGTATATAGAATAAAAATTAAATTAAACAATGTCAAATTCTCCTACCAGTCTACTTGAGGTCTTACTTCCAAACCGCTCTTAACAATGTAAACGTATAACATTTGCAACTGATTATACAGTGAAGCAACAGGACTACAAAAGGACGAATGCCGCACATTACAGTACAATGAATCTGACACGTTCAATTTTACTTCTTACCTCTGATATTGGAAGGCATTGCTTTCACTCTCTGCTTTAATGAGGACCATCAGGGTAATTTTACAAAAGCCCAAGGGCCAGATGCGCTAAGCTTCAAAAGTGATAAAAGGGAGTGATAAGCAACCAACCAATCAGCTCCTGTCTGACATTTTTCAAACACAGTCTGTGACATGGAAGTTAGGAGCTGATTGGCTGGCTGTTTATCACTCTCCAGTTTATCACTTTGAAGCTTAGGGCCTTATACTCGTTCACTCTTTCTGACAAAATCCTTCTTAGGACAAAACCATGTGCACTGCAGGTGGGGCAGATGTTACTTGTGCAGAGAGAATTCGATTTGGGTGGGGTGTTACTTCAAAGTGAGATCTACAGTATATTGCAGTGTAAAAATAAAGCAGCCAGTATTTACCCTGCACAGAAACAAAATAACTCACCCAAATCGAATTCTATCTGCACATTTTATATCTGCCCCCCTGCAGTGCACATGGTTTTGTCCATCTAAGAAGGATTTTGTCAGAAAGAGTGAACTAGAATAAGGCCCTTAGTGCATCTGGCCCCAAATCTGTTGAATGATCATCAGACAGTGCTGCGCCTGGTGTTACACTCGGGATCCGGGTGATACTCGACAGTGTCTAGGCCAGCCCGGGTCAACCTGCGGCTCTTCTGTGAAACTACACATCCCAGCATATCATGCCATTGTTTTGTCATTCCCTAATATCAAAACCAGTGGCAATACATGATGGGACTTGTAGTTTCAAAACAGCTGGAGAGACTCAAGTTGTCCAGGCCTGCACTGTGGCAAGGCATGCTGGGAATTGCAGTTTTACAATAGCAGGAGAGAGACAGGTTGGCCAGGCCTGGAAGACGTGCTAGAATCTTCTGATCTATGTTGATTAAATCTCGGCTTTGATTTCGCCGACTCTGTGACCCTCCAGTGGAATGACTTTCCTGCTCTAATTGGTCCTTCTGTGATAATTAATTCCTGACACCGTCTCCCCAAGTTCCACCATGGGACCTTCGGGCTGATTTTGTGGACTAAAGCAGGTACCTTTTTTTTTTTTTATAAATAACTTTTTTGAGGTTTGCAGTATTTTCCCCAATTCTCTGATTTGCAGGAATCTCTTTGTCACAGTTCCACCAATACTTCAGTTATGGGTTTTTTTCTGACACAGTTAAGATATGCCCCGAAAGTAAAATGTTTTCTAAATCCAATCTACCACCAGTCAAATGGGATCTTAACTATGATGAGAGGCCTCATATACATGTTGGAGAAATGTTTGGGCATTTGCATATATGAAGGATCTGTCCTAATATTCATCTGTTTTAAATGAAGGTAAGCAACCTCGTTTACCCCTTCTCTGGTACAGCAGTCCTGCATAACCCCACATTATGGCCATGCCAGGCCAAGGACATATACTTTCATTAGACCCATTATCAGGTCAGTTACGTGCCAGACTACAGACTCATGGAAGCAGGGCCGGATTAAGGAAACTCATGGGCCTGGATCTGATGATGGTCAATGGCTTATTATGGGAAGTGGAGGAGGTGAGGCCAAATGCCATGTAGAACCCAAACATTATAATCCCCAATGTCTCCCTAAATATATAAAAGTACAAAAATTGCATAATTATGTGTGAAAAATAGAAACTCAATTTTAATACTTTTGATTTATGGCCAACAATGTGATGCTCATGATGATGGGCCTGGAGCTACAGGTCCATACGCCCCAATGGTAATCTGGCCTCCACAGGCCACTTATAATGGTGTTCACCAGTACCTGGCATATTTAGCTAATGTAATATATAACCATCATTAGGATGAAGCACAGATGGGGCCATCCTTATCTCGCCCTTTAATCCCCTCCTGTATTGTTCTATGTATTGTCTGGCAGCTGAGAACAATAGTCCTTGGCTCACCATGGCTCTCCAGAGAAGGCTGGCTGGGGAGGGCTCCATCTGTAGTCCTCCACTTTTCTGGAAGCTTGTGCTCCTTGGGCCTTCCGCGGCCAGGTATTCTGCATAATCTAGAAAATCTTCCAGGGTTGTCTGCACTCAAGCCAGAAGATCTGTCCGCTCTCCATGACCTCCATCAGAGCCCACCCAAGGGGACCACCCTCTCTTGTATCACCCACCTAGACCTATCTTTATTGCCCCTGACAGTCTTCTACAAGCATAATGTATCTTTCTCTTCATATCTCTTTCAGTCTATTATTATTAACTGTATGTGCGTTTTTATGACTGTTTTGTGCTCAGCCTTTGGCTTTGTCTCGGTTTCAGTTTATTATTATAATTTTTCACTGTGATGTTGTCTACAATGTTCCCAATAAATGTTATTTTAGAAAACAAATCCCAACAAGGCATTCTGCATTTTTCTAAATAAACATCTGTTTTAATCTTCTCCGTTGTCGCTGACGAGCATTAGAACATAGGCGCGCTTATATTTTCACTTGGTCAGATCCTCACAGCCAGCCAGCATCTCCACTGCAATGGACGAGCACCTACGGAGCCTCTACTATTGCCATTTCTTCCTGTCTCTTTTAGATTATATGGTAGAAGATTCTACAATATAGAAAATATCCTTCTTGGTAGGACCGTTTCTAGATAATTTGGCTCCCAGTGCGAACAACTAAAACAATGCACTCACCCTCCCCAGAAACTTTAGGCCTTGATGCAATGGGTGAAGCCTTGCAGGAAAAGGCTACCTTACACCACAGTTACCCTGCACCAACAGAGATTGGCCATCACAGGGTAAAAAATCCACCATATTATGCCCAACACAGCAATGCCCTTGCCACACTACGTTATGCCCCACATAGTAATACCCCTTACACCAGATTATGCCCCACACAGCAATGCCCCTTGCACCATACTATGCCACACACAATTACGCTCCTTGCAACACCATATTATGCCCCACATAGTAATGCCCCTTACACCATAATATACCCCACGTAGTAATGCCCCTTACTCCATATTATGCCCCACAAAGTAATAGCACTTACACCATACTATGCCCCACATAGTAAGAGTGTGGTATAGCACATCGACAGTCGGGATTCCAATGGTCATTAGCCCAACGTCGGAATTCTGACTGTCTGGACTCTTGCGGGATCGCTGCGCTCGCCACTCTGCGAGGACCCCCACGAGGGAGAATAGCTGGTGGCCATCAGGATCCCGAGTGTCGGGTTTTAACAGTCGGGATTCCGACGTCGGTGAAATGACTGTCGGAATTCCGACTGTCTGTCTGTCATCCGGCACAGGGGCAACCGCAGGATTTTCAGAAGGGGGTTTCCAGAGAGGGGCGGAGCAAAGCACGGAGATGGACACTTAGGTGACCCAGTATATGCCGGGTCAGTTAAAGTATTATAGATAGACCAAATGTATATAAATAATAATAATATATATATATATATATATATACACACACATACATATATATATATACATACAGGGGCGTCAACAGCAGTGTAGGCCCCTAGGCATAGCAATGTATTGGGGCTCCTACCTATCCTCCAGCGGTAGGGGTGGGGGGTGCAAGAGCGGAAGCTTTGATGTCCCGCGGGTGGTAGGGCCTGGATCAGTAATTTCCACTAATTACCCCTTTACTGCACAGATGGTGGGAGATGGGGTGGTAGAAGGGGTCATTGGGCTGAATAATGGGGCCCTGATACATAACTTCCAGGGTGGTAGAGGATGTTTAATACGCAGAGGAGGGGTGTATAGTGGAGTGGGCTTATTATTCATAATTTTCTGGTGGGAGGGCAGCTTGCTTGACTGCAGATATCTCCAGTTCCCAGAAATAGATTTCTTAGATTTTAATGGAATTAAAAACTAGAGAATCCCACCTACCAAATGGTACTGGGGACTAGGGGATCAGAGTTCAGGAGGCAAAACAATCTGCCAACAAGTATATAAAACTACATACCAGGTGTGTGGAGCTGGAGCAGTAACCAGCTGCTGGAATGCTGATATCTGCTGTTCTGGGAACAGTAGAGACAAGTTACTAGTGTCCATCAAAGGAGGGGAGTCCCAGCTTTTGGAATATACCCTCAGAAAAACTCTAAGTCAGACAGAACCTGAAATATCTGACTGGGAAGGGCAATTATCAGGCTTGGATGGGGACCACTGAAGTCAGATATCTCCAGTTCCCAAGGGCCGATTTTTAAAATTCTTGTACCCATGGAAATAGGGGACCCTCAGCTTTCAGCCTAGGGCCCTTAGACTCCTGTGGGGGGGGGGTTCTGGGTACTCAGAAACCCCCCCTGCGTGTAGCACCGCGGCACCCCACAGTAATGCCCCTTACATTAAAATGAAGGCACCAGCCTGGCTGCTGGTGCTTACCTATCTGAGCTACTAAGTGTTGGAAGGTCACCGTGGTCATGCGTGCAGTGTCCGTTTCGTGCCAGGAGGAAGCTGGGGCAATGCTGCTGGGATATAGGGCATGCCCCCAGTGTCACAAAAAAACATGGGGGGGGATGTGCCCCTAAAACATCACACAAGGGGGTAAGGCCTAGCAGGACGAGGCCTGGCCCACTTTGTGTGCACAGTATTTCATCAATGTTGGTACTGTATGTGTGACTTATCTATTCTGCATGCATGAATCCCGATGGCAAATAGAGGGACTGCAGCTACAGCTATCTGTGGCGGTATTCTGATGGTAAATTGCCCCCGTACAAAGTAATGTGGCAAACCTCCAAAAACGGTTATTTTGGAGTACTGATCATAGTGAATACTTGGTACTTGTGTATTATCACAGCGCCCACTAAGCAAATTGCTTAGCAGGCGATTCTGTGTAAGAAAATCGCATCGCATGGAGGCGTGGATAGTGGGGGGTGCCTAAATCTCATTGCATGTCATAGAAGTGTATAGTAAAGTAAATTGCATTGCATGCGCTCGCCTGCGATTTTGCGATGCAATGCGATCGGATGTGATGCGATCGCACCGCCCGGTGGTAAAAAAGAGCAGTGAATAAATTACATAGGAAAATCGGATAGCATTGCATGCGATCGCATCGCACGCAAAAACTGCATCCGATGCGATTTGTCTACTGTGCCGTATGTATGCTAATTGGGCGCCGTGATAATACACAAGTACCGAATACTTATATCATAACCTGAATGTAGAGGCTTACCATTGCACTGTTTGGGAGCAGGGAGATGGTTTGCAACCCCGTGTCATTGCACAAGATATAGGCTGTATTCCTAATTCCAAGTGGAAGGGAGGACATTTACAAATTAGGGTCCTCCTGGCGGCATATGTTCACTTAAGTCCAATAAAAATATAAGCGTTCAGCTATTCTCTTGTTTGATTATTTGCTACAGATTTATAGGCTAAAAGAATTTGAAGGCTTTTATAATTGTATAACAGAAACACAGAAAGAATGCGAAGTCAACATGAAAACCATTACGTTAATAAGCGGCTGGGGAATAGATATCTGAATCGCAGTAATATTTATTTCCCATGCCACTGAAACGCTAATAGGATGACTTGGCAAATTCTCCAAATGTTATCATGGTTTAATTACTGTGATTATTTTACAGACGTTTGCATCTCGTGACAGATGCAAATTATTACTTAAGTCAAGGGGAGGGTCCGCAGAGCTTAAATCATTTCTGCATAGCGGCACCGCGCTGTCTGCACAGGCTGGGTGTCGGAGAGTCACGGCGTGCTGTAGTAAGTTGGCGCATTGCTCCAAGGGGTTCTGAAGCCACTAACTAGTACTTCAAGCATTATTTTTAACACCAGAATGATGCTACAAAATCAGATACGAACCATGAAATGAATATACATTGATGATTCCGATACATCAGGTGCGGTCGCAACTTCGATGGTGTCGCAACTGAGCGATGAGCGATAGACTGCGCATGCTTCAGGGCCGCAAAGTACCTTTGTGATGCTACTGGCATTTAGGAACCAGTCGCAGAGTGATTATCAGGCCATCTTGGGGAGGTAACAGGCGGTGTCTGTCTAAAAACGAAGACGTGCCGTGACCGTTTTTTTGGGCACCTGTCGGAGTGCAACTGTGATCTCGTACCCCTAAAATATAGCGTCAGCATTGCAGCTCCCGCCGCTCTTCTGCGCTGCCGCGGAGGGGCTCGGGAGGTTGATGTTCTATGCATTTGCGTTGGAGTCTGAGCGTATGGCAGTGGTGGGAGGCTCTGGAGTGTTAAAATGGGTGTGGCTTGATGTTCAACAGTAAAAAAGGTCGACAGGAAAATGATCGACAGGGTTAAAAGGGCGACATGGTCAAAATGTCGACATTAAACAGGCCGACAAAGGTCGACATGAGGTTTTTTTTTAAATGTCTGACAAAGGTTGACATAATGGGTTTTCTTGTTGTCTATGTCGTCATAGGTCGGCATGGATACCGTGTCGGTGTACCACGTCCCCTCGCATGGCTCACTGCGCTGATCATGCTTCGGGCATGGTGCCTCGCTGCACTCGGCACACTAATGTAGTCTAACTCTATGCCCACGTGTATTGTAAAGTATTAGGAAAAAAATCACGTCAACCTTTTTAATGTCGACATTTTGATCATGATGACCGTTTGACCATGTCGACCTTTTGACTGTTGACCAATAGTTGTCGACCTTGATTGTCTACCTAGACACTGTAGATCTAAAGCCTGGATCCCACCTGCTATCGGTTTTGTTGCACTCATCGAAATGAAGACACGCTGCCACCCAGGAGAGTCCTGCACCTCACCTCGGCCTTCCCTCGTGTGTCGGCTGAGTGGAGCTCCTCCCCCCGTGACGTAGAGAGCTGCGGCAGGAGAGAGAGAGGTAAATAATCACTACTATTTGTATGCTCACAACTCACTGACCGTTGCTTGTTGGAACCCGAGTATTTTAAATGATAAAATAAAAACTGCGACGGTAGTAAACATAAAGAGCCACTAGTCCATGAAGGTCCTGTTGGGACGCCGGCCTGCTTATGTTCTGTGCTTGCAAATCATTTTTTTCCTCAGTACGGACCCTACATTGACGCTGGATGTACGGAGCCGGTAACTTTATGTTTTCATTTCCTCGCAGCAGCAATTTGATCCTGGTATCTGAGGTACTAACCGTCTCTCCCACATTCCAACTGCACAGGACAAGGTGTTCTGCCGACAGGCCAACTCAGCGCGCACAAGTGTCTGCTGTCCATACATTGTAATGGTAGCTCCTCATAAGGTTATTGCAGTGACTGTACAATATGCCAGCAGCATTTCTCCAATATAGTGTTCTTTCTAGCATCCTGCATCTTTCAAAATGGACCGTGTCGGTCTCTGCTGTGGTGCTTCTAGCACAGGTCTGGTCCTTCTATCAGTGCTGAAATACAGACCACACTGAAGTATCAAAGCATAGAATGACACCCCAGGCAGGAAAGAGGAACTGCATGGCTTTTGAAAAATTCAGGGTGCTATAATGAACACTAAGGGGTTTATGCCCGCCACCTCGCCGAACAAAACACACACCCCCCCCCCCCCTCGCCGACCGCATCTGGTTCCTAACATGCAAGTGGAGTGCTTGCATACCTATCCGCTCGAACGAGAGATAAATCATTCCATGATCGCCCACCACAGAATGATTTTTCTCCCCTTCGGTAATGATAGTCAGTCTAGGTCCTTTATCATTGACAGCGGGACGCACCGCTCTTGGTGCCTTCAAAACGCTGTGCGTTCCCATCTTAATCACCCAGTGACGTGGGTGCTGGGGGCGGGCAGCTGAAATCACCGGATGTCAGCTACCCGCCCATTTCCACGAGAACGTACACACATATAGATGTGACCCGAGAGTCACTTTATATATGCGTGTGCGCGCCAAATCTTTCGATGGTTGGTGACCATCGAAAGATGTGGGAGGCTCCCACTGGCATGCAAATGCATATATATATATATATGTAAATCATCCATTCACCGGCCATGCGAACATATGTCCACCATCTTGTGATAAACACAGGAATTGGGGAAAAAGTTGTTGGCGGCCATCTTTGTTATGGCATCCGTTCATACATCTCCGCTCTACGGACCTGGCGCCTTGTCAGCGAATCATTACATGGCTATATCGGGAACCTGTGGACCGTTTACCAAAAAGGATGTCTGCAGTAATCACTACACGTGGTGGCCCCAACCTACAAAGTGCTCCCACCAATAACATCTATTTGCTGTCAGTGTCCAATCGCTTCTCTCTACAAAGGGTAAATTTACTTAAGCTTCTAAACCGAAATGAAAAGTTATTGCCCCAGCAACCAATCAGATTCTGTCTTTCATTTTCTAGGCTGGAATAGAGAATTGATAGACATAATTTGATTGGTTTCTCTGGACAACATCACCTATTTTCATTCACTTTATACCTCATACCGTACATCTGTGGTTCTCTCACATTCCTGTAAGATCATAAAACTTGCGGTTAAGGGAATGACAATTAATGACCTATTATTTTCATTTATATAATAAATTCTGCTTATTTTGTAACAAATAATCTGCCAAACACTATATTATGTCATTATTTCTCTGAAATCACACATCTGTTTCTGTTCCCCCCGAAACCCCCTGCCACTCACCCCCGTATGCTGGATAGCGAGACACAGTCACTGTCCAAATTTTGAAGTAATTTACCTTTTTTTTTTTTTTTCATTGGCCAAACAATACAGAAATCAACCAAACTTGGGAAAACTTGAGACGGTTCATAACTTATTTACAGATCGATGATAAATGGAAACTATTAATGAGTATGATTGCTTCATTTGAATTTGTGTCCCGTAGCCTGAATTAGGATCTAACGTTTCATATTTTCATTGAGCTGAAAAACAAAGTTGAATGAAACCTAAATCCAGTGGCAAACGCAAGCTTTTTAGAGGGGGGGTTTCCAAATGCAATTCAAAATCCTCGACTCTGCAGCGCATTGGAGTAAGTACGGGAGTCTGGGGGAGCGGTAACAGCCCTGGAAAATTGGTCTTTTTATACACTGGATACTGTATGGAATTGGAATACAGTATTATTATTTAACAGTACAGATGGTCTATAGTTCAGGCTGTTTCAAAATTTAAATAAGTGGTCAGGAAAAAGTTAAACATGTCTTAATAAATAAATACACAAACATAATAGAACCAGTACTGCACTTTCTAAGCTCACAATCTCCCACTTCACGGTAAGGCTCCTGTCTCTTCCTCCTGGCTGCTGCTCTCTGGTCCATTGCAATGTTTGAGGGCTCAGATGCACACATACAGTAAATGTGGTAGAAGCTGGTACACTGGGCATGTGCAGCAGCTCTGCTCTGTCCCTTACACTGCGTGGTGTGGTGGCAGCTCTATTGATCATTTAAGGCACTTGCCAATAGGAGGGGGTTTCCCCCTGCATTCGCCTATGAAATCATGTACAATATGGGCTTGATTCTGGTTCACTTGCAAAAGCAAATTCTATCTCTAATGAACAAAACCATGCTGCACTGCAGGGGGGCAGATTTAACATGTGCAGAGAGAGTTAGATTTGTGGGAGTTATTTTGTTTCTGTGCAGGGTAAATACTGGTTGCATTATTTTTACACTGCAATATAAATATCAGTTTGAAGTACAAACCCCCACCCATATCTAACTCTCTCTGCACATGTTACATCTGCCCCCCTGCAGTGCAGCATGGTTTTGTCCATTAGAGAAAGAATTTGCTTTTGCAAGTGAACCAGAATCAAGCCCATATTGCCAATCATTGTGGCGATCAATCACAGGCCACATTGCAGGTGAATGACGGCATGTCCAATCTGAAGCGCGGTCTTGGTCAACCGTGGCCCTCCTGCCCATGGGAACAAACGCCATCTGAAGATTGTGTATTTTCCGAGCGGGATGATTTTAGGTCCCCATTCTTGCGTATAGGGACAACTGGCCAGAATGGCGGCTGAAAGGTAACCAGGAGATATCCATGACATCTTCTGCATTATCCTTACAATGTTGGCCCCAATATTTAATTTCCACAAAAGTAGAAATTAAGTAACGTTTTCACCTAGAAAAGAAGGGATGACAAATAGGTACCATGAGTGACAAATATGTGTCAGCGCGCAGAGGCTTACACCAGGTAGGGGTCGCGCTGTCTGCTCTGCGGGCCGCTTGGTGTGGTCAGGACGCCGGGGAGCAGGGGCACCCAGGAGGCAGGTCCCGGGCAGCATGGTGCTGCAACAGAGGCAGCCATTGTAGCAGTGGAGGGGCAGACCTGCTACGTGTCTGGGGCTGTGAGAGGATGTGTGCCTGGTTCTTCGTGGGTGTCTCCAGTGCGGGGGCAGCCATGTTGGAGACCAAGGTTTCTCCAATCCCCTGCTAGGGGTTTCTCCAGCCAATCCGGTGTGTCTTTCCCTGATAAAAGGGGTCTGGCCCATGTCTCCCTGCCAGTGCTTCAGTCTCCCTCCTGGAGAGTGGTCCAGTGGCTTGTGCTCCACAGCGTTCCTGCCTAACCTGCTGTTGCTTCTGTCCAGTGTTCCTTAAAGCCCCAGTACCGCAGTGACCTTCCAGCGTGCTGAAGCAGACCCACCTCTCTCCTGTTGGGATTGCCGTTCTGTGCCTCTCAGTTACCTTCAAAAGTTCCTCAGAGACTCTCAGCAAGTTCCCAGGTATTTTAAAGTCTACAGAGTGTTAAAGTCTACAGAGTGTTAAAGTCTACATAGTTTTAAAGTCTACAGTATGCTAGTGTCTTCTAAAGTGTTGACAGTATGCCAAAGTGTCTACAGTTCTACAGTGTCTTCTTAAGTGTCGACAGTATACCAATGTGTCTACAGTTCTACAGTGTCTTCTAAATTGTCTACAGTGTGTTCTAAATACTTAAGTGTCTACATTGTCTTCTAAAGTGTCGACAGTGTCTTCTAAGTACTAAATTGTCTATAGTGCCTTCTAAGCACTGAAGTGTCTACAGTGTCGTCTAAGCACTTAAGTGTCTACAGTGTCATCTAAGCACTAAAGTGTCTACAGTGTCATCTAAGCACTAAAGTGTCTACAGTGTCTTCTAAGTACACAGTCTTCGCAGTATTCAGTCTTCACAGTACCAAGTCTTCACAGTATTCCACAGTACTAACAGTGCCTCAGTAACCCAAGTGCCTCGGTCTTCATAGCTCCAGTATCCGCAGTGTGTTCCAGTATCCGCAGTGTGTTCCTGTGTCCACAGTATGTCCAAGTGCCTCAGTTGTCCAAGTGCCGCAGCTATCCTTAGCTGCTTCTAGGAGCTCCAAGCCTTCACAGCACCAAGTTACCACAGTCATCTCCAAGGTCTTTATCTTTTACTACGAACTCTTACAGTGGTCTTCAAACCCCTTCATCATCTTCAACTTCCTTATCGTTGTATCTGCAAGTTCTACATCAGTCTATCCATTATTATAAAAACTGTTACCATTGTTATTACCATTCATTTACCTCGTTGTTATTGATTGTATTCTAAGATCTGATCATTAAACTCTTCAATATTATCCAAGTTCTCCTTCGTTCATCCTCTATCCTGGTTTATGTGAAGGCAGTACATCCAACCACCGAACATCTTATCCATCCACTCACTTCCTCAGCTACCCCTTTCCTGCCAGTCCCACCAATACCCCAAAGTGTGACAATATGTGCATGATTCCGTAGCCTGAAGAACCTCCCTACTCACCAACTTGAAGTTATCATTTACGGAGTTTGTGGATCTCTTTTATCGTGTTTGAAGGACTTTGACCAGATCCTGATTAGGACACTGCTTCTGTTCTTTTATCTCCAGGTATTAGTTATACGCGGCTCCCAATCAGTTCCTAGAGGATTCAATGACTGCACATTGGTGTTGATTCTGATTCACTTGCAAAAGCCAAATCACTCTCTAATGGACAACACCATATGCACTGCAGGTGGGGCAGATGTAACATGTGCAGAGAGAGTTAGATTTGGGCGAGTTATTTTGTTTCTGTGCAGGGTAAATACTTGGCTGCTTTATTTTAAGATTTCGGTTTGAACACACCCCACCCAAATCTAACTCTCTCCGCACATGTTACATCTGCCCCACCTGCAGTGCAGCATGGTTTTGTCCGTTAGAGAGAGAATCTGCTTCTTTTGCGAGTGAACCAGAATCAGGCCCATTATGTATTTACATATAACAAGGCTGAAATGTTAAGATGTGGTTAGAATCCCGGCAGGTTGAGATGCCAGCAGTCAAAATACCGATGGTAGAATCCCGTAATGTGGGCAGAAGACTGGCACCAGAATACGGACATTGCTGGAAATTCCCAACTGCCAGCAACGTGATCGTAAGTTGGGGGAGGGTTAGGTTTAAGAACCAGGGATCTGGTTATAGTTAGGGTGCAGGAGGGGGTAGGTTTAGGCTGCAGGGAGGGAGTAATACAGTTAAGCACTAAGAGGTGGGGTAGGCTATGGGGTTGAGTGGTTGGGGTGGAGCTAAGGCTAGGCACTAATGGGGAGTCTCAAGCTGCAGGAAGGGAGGGTCACGGTTGGGGAGATAGGGAGTTTAGTAAGTATACTTACCAGACCGCTGTCAGCATTCTCAACCGGTTTTCTGACCGCCGACATCTTCTTTGCCGGTGATCAATATGTATTCCGAAATGACGGTATAATACAATGTAATGTGTTAGTGCCTAACCAGATCACACCACCGGCCAGAAGGAAACGTACAGTACATCTGGGTTAGAGAGAGATTTTCATTCCTCTTTCAAATGCGCCTTTTCTTTCACTACAGTCTTTTTATTTTATTCTTCAATAATAACGGAAATAAACTCATAAATACTAAACATTTTGGCAGAATTCGATGCCAGTGACCTGTGTTGGGCTCCGATTATTTACTTTCCTTCCAGTAACGGTTTCCAAAAAAATATTTTTAGAGCATTATTACACTTTGGAAACATTCGTTAGAATACAAATATTCCCTGTTTTATTAATTGGGGGCCGCGTGCAGATGATCTGAGATAGCGCAGAGCACCAGAGAGCGGAATGGAAATTTACAGCGATACACTGTACGAGATTTCACCTCGTTGCCATGAAGTTTAATTTCTTGCACATTGCATCCGTTTTATTGCCTCTGCCCAATTTGTTGCACATTGTGCGCTCAGCACTCATCGCCCAGGTTCTCCCATTCCGCGATACACTTAATGACACAGCGATTACTCCAAAAATCTGCCTAATGAATTGTCAAGTTTCACAATACGAGATTCGCTTTCAGCGGCCAAGTTGCTGCAGTTGGTCTCCGTGACCTTGAATCCAGGCTCAAACTACTACGAATAATTGCTGTAGAATATGATAAAGCTCTTGATGTGTCTTAAATTAGATTCAAGTAAAAAAAAAAAAAAAGAGAAATGAAATCCACACGTGGCAGAAATTATTTTATGGCTGGAAAAACAGCAATAAAATGTCAGGAACACCATCACTGTGCTGTCAGCTTGTGCACGGGGAACACACACATACTGCACTGTATCGCGGTTATCAATGCGCCTGGCAGATCTGTAATTAATGCAGTGTGTTCTGTTGCACACGGGGCCCTGAGTGCAGGGGAAGGGGCCACAGCATGCCCTACTTCAACGCTTACCTATCCGAATTACCACGTTGGTCCACTACAAAATCGCAGAATAAATGGTGTGGCAGACGCTTGTCTGGAATTTTACGTTGTAGTAAAACCACAGCAAAAATGGCTGCTGTGCCATTTTTCTGGAGACCTGTGCATTTCAAGTAGAATAATGCACTCTCAGCTAGAGAGGAAAGGGCCAGGACTGGACTGCACACAGGCCCCCTGCCTCTTTTAAAGTCATTGTATAGCATACTTGCCGACTTTTGCTGGCTGCCTTCAGGGAGAGGGCAGCCAGCTCTGTTATACAGGGGGGCGGGGCTATCACCAGGAGCTTAAAAGAGGCAGATTGGGGGCAGAGCCACAGATGGGCTTTCCTGTTGGGGGGCGTGCCTACAGTGATTGCGTCATTTTAGCCACGCCCCCCGCCGTGCAAAGCCGGTATTTCAGGTATTGCACAGTGGGGGGCAGGGTTAAAATGACGCGTTCGCTTCATTTTACTCACAGACCCCCCCTGCCGAGGGGCAAATCGCGGGGGATTGCGGTTAATGCGGGAGGGTTGCCCCCCTTTCCGGGGTGCCGGGAGGGGGACCCGATTTCCGGGACCCTCCCGGCCATTCCGGGAGGGTAGGCAACCCTGTTGTATAGATGATTTCCAGTGCAGTAGCGCACGCAGGGGGGGTTTCTGAGTACCCAGAAACTCCCCCAGGAATCTGAGGGCCTAGTCTGATAGCTGAGGGTCCCCTCTTTCCATGGGTACAAAAATTTTTAAAATCGGCCCTTGGGAACCGGAGATATCTGACTTCAAAGCAGTGGTCCCCATCCAAGCCTGTTAATTGCTTTTCTCAGTCAGATACTTTAGGTTTTGTCTGACTTAGAGTTTTTCTGAAGGTATATTCCAAAAGCTGGGACTCTCCCCCTTTGATGGACACTAGAAGCTTGTCTCTACTGTTCCCAAAACCAGAGATATCAGCCTTCCAGCAGCTGGTTACTGCTCCAGCTCCACACACCTGGTATGTAGTTTTATATACTCGTTGGCAGATTGCTCTGCCTCCTGAACTCTGATCCCCTAGTGAAGGGATGGCCAACCTGCGGCTCGCGAGCCGCATGCGGCTCTCCCCTTCAGAATGTGCGGCTCGCCATTCATATCACCCCAGCGCCGCCGGGGGGTCTGTGGCGGCCGCCAGCGTACTGACGTTCACCTGAGCTGACAGCTGCGCTGCAGCCAGGTCAGGAGATGCCGGGCAGCAACTATAACTGTACACAGAGCCTATTGGCTTTGTGCACAGGATAGGTGGGCAGGGGCAGGCTGGGATAGGAGGGGAAGAAGCTGCCCTCCCTCCATTGGTTAATGCTGCTGCCGCGTGACCGCGTCCCCTCCCACAGTACCAGTAATGCTGTGCGGTCCCCCCTCCGTGGCAACATACGCACAAGTCCCCCCTCCGTGGCAACCGTTGATGCTTTAGATTCCTGCTGAGTTGTGTGTCTGCCGGGCCTGCCCCACCACCATCATCATGCTCCCTGTTGTCCGCTCCCTGATCCACCACTAACCTGCCGTCCACAGGTTAGAGGGGGGGGCATGTGTAATATGGGCACAGAGGGGTATGTGTAATATGGGCAATATGTGCACAGGGGGGCATGTGGGATATGGGCACAGAGGGGCATGTGGGATATGGGCACAGAGGGGCATGTGGGATATGGGCACAGAGGGGCATGTGGGAAATGGGCACAGTGGCATGTTGGATATGGGCACAGAGGGGCATGTGGGAAATGGGCACAGTGGCATGTTGGATATGGGCACAGAGGGGTATGTGGGAAATGGGCACAGTGGCATGTTGGATATGGGCACAGAGGGCCATGTGGGAAATGGGCACAGAGGAGCATGTGGGAAATGGGCACAGAGGGGCATGTGGGAAACGGGCACAGAGGGGCATGTGGGAAATGGGCACTGAGGGACATGTTGTTGTACAGGTTTAGCCCGTTTCATCTATCTGGCCAGCATGCCATATCTTCAGTGCAGGGATGCGCAATTGTCTCACAGGTATACGCATCCCATTCTCGGTGAACAGTGCGTGAGACTGAAAGATATGGCGTGCTGGCCGGATAGATGAAACTGTCGTATCGGCTCTTTCTCTTACCAGAACAGATTTTTCGGCTTTTCGCCTCTGATTGGTTGGCCACCCCTGCCCTAGTGCCTAGTACCATTTGGTTGGTGGGATTCTCTAGTTTTTAATTCCATTTAAAGCTAATAAATCTATTTCTGGGAACTGGAGATATCTGCAGTCAAGCAAGCTGTCCTCCCACCAGAAAATTATGAATAATGAGCCCACTCCACTATATACCCCTCCTCTGCTTATTAAACATCCTCTACCACCCTGGAAGTTATGTATTGGGACCCCTTTATTCAGCCCAAGGCCCCCTTCTCCCACCCCATCTCCCGCCATCTGTGCAGTATAGGGGTAATTAGTGGAAATTACTGATCCAGGCCCTATATGCTGAGCGGTTTATATAATACCCCCTACCACCCGTGGGACATCAAAGCTTCCCCCACCCCTACCGCTGGAGGATCGGTGGAGGCCCCTATACATTGCTATGTATATATATATATTTATATTTATTATTATTATTATTTATATACATTTGGTCTATCTATAATACTTTAACTGACCCGGTATATACTGGGTCACCTAAGTGGCCATCTCTGTGCTTTGCTCCGCCCCTCTGGAAACCCCCTTCTGAAAATCCTGCGTTTGCCCCTGCAGTGTCTAGGTGGACAATGACTAGATCGACCACTAATGGTCGACAGGGAGTATGACCTAAGAATGGTCATCATACTCTGGGTCGACATTGCCAGAAGTTCTAAGGTCACAGGAAAAGGTCGACAAGTTTTTCACAGGTTTTCTTGTGTCTATATGTTGACATATGTTGGCATGGACACCGCATG
Organism: Crinia signifera; assembly: GCF_055691185.1. Lineage (NCBI taxonomy): Eukaryota > Metazoa > Chordata > Amphibia > Anura > Myobatrachidae > Crinia > Crinia signifera. The sequence continues at coordinate 461,573,843 of NC_139217.1, forward strand.
GAGACACCACAAAAATGGTGAGTGTGCCCTGGAAAACGCTGGGTGTCCCCATGTGAACGCAGGCGGTCAGCTGCCTGCCGGGGGCGGGTGGATGACATCACAGCCATCCACCCCATTCTCGGACCCATATTCCGCAAATATACAGTAGGTCAGTGAAGACCACCGAATGATTTTGCCCCCGTAAGCTCCCCTGCGAATAAATGTTTCTGTGGCGGGGAAATTCACAAGGTGGCGGCGATGGGTGGGCATTCACTCACCCGGCGGGCGGTGTTAGGTGGCTCGCTAAGCAGCGAATTTATGCTGCTTAGTGAGTCAACCAAAATCAGGCCCATGGGACTATGGGGTCCCCCAATGGAGAGACCCCCCCACACACACACCAGGAGAGATCCGCGCATACCCCCAGTCCCTATTCTTTCTGCGTGGCCATCTTTCTAGTGATCACGTGATCAGGAAGACAGTATCGCATATCAATGAGAAATATTCTGTTGGAAGGTCTTTGCCAAGGCCGGATTTGAGAGTAGGCCCGTGAGGCATGGGCCTAGGGGCGACCTGACCCCTAACTCCGGCCCTGGTCTTTGCTCTATCTTTCCCGCTGCACATTTCATGAAACGCCCACGGCAGAATACAGATAACTATGCCAGAGGCCAATTCATCTGCCGCCATGTCTATATCGTATAATAGAAAACTCTGAGAGAAATGATGCAGAATTTGGGAGACACAGATATTGCCCTGACCACAATCTACTCCCATCATGTAGAGTTTCCTAAATTCCTTATTTTCATTTCCAGGTTGAGTAGCGACAAGAGTATTTTTTTTTTTACAGTATTTCAATTTTTTGGGGATCTTTGTAATCTGCCACAGAGTCAAAAATGTGTCAGAAATTTCCTTCTGTTTCAGTTTAGTGCTATGAAACAAAACACACTAAACTACAAGTCTACATGGAGCCCTTGGCAGATCGAGTCCGGATTCGTGATTGCTTAGATCTGGGATTTGTTTGCCAAACTTAACAATACAGATTTGATCTGCAATTTCATTCCGTAGCGCGGTGTCATGTCGGGTGACAGCTACACAAATCAGCTTTCCATTCTTTTGATCATAAATCTATCCATTATCTATCAGAATCTAAATATACCATCAAAGTGGTCAATGTATGGGTGAGGAAGGCCAGAAATTGATGCGTCAAAATCATTGATGGCCTATGACTAATCTTGAATACTTTTGCCAACAATGGGGGAGAACCAGACGGTTTCCCACAATCGATAATGCACAAGCATCTCTTATATATTTAGCCAGATCTGTCACTCATTCCCTGTGTATATAACGTTCCCGCCCAGCGGCATACACAAACCCACTCCCCCCCCCCTAGGGAAAAGACCAGTGTTTTATGTGTATAACGTTTTCATGTGTATAACGTTCCACCCCCTGGACATCACCTCCCCCACCCAGCCAGGGCTACAGTACGCGCCCACTATCCACCATTACTCCACAGCCACCATCCACCATTACTCCCGCACCCCCGCCCCCCTCACGGCACCTACCCTCCTGCGATTTGTGACCCCCGCTCCCGCGATTCTATAGCCCCCCTCCTCCCCCCCCCCCACGATTTGCAGACCCCCGCCCCCTCCTGCGATTCACGGAACCCCCCGTAGCGCCCCCCTCCCGCGATTTGCGGACCCCCTCTGCACCTTCGCCCCGCGATTCGCTGACCCCCCCGCTATTAACACCCCCCTCCCGCGCCCCCTCCCGCAACTTGAAGACCCCCTCTTCACGCAATTCACGGCACCCCGCCTCCTGCGATTCGCAGCCCCCCCACGACCCCCCCTCCCGCGATTCATGCACCCTCCCGAGAATCACGGAACCCTACGCCACCCCCCCCCCCTGCGCCCCCCCTCCAGCGATTTACGGCACCCCCTGCGCCCCTCCCGCGATTCACAAACCTCCACAACCCCCCCTCCCGCAATTCACTGACCCCGACAACCCCCTCCCGCAATTTGCAGGCCCCCCTTCCCGGGATTCAAGCCCCCCCCCCCCGCGCCCCCTCCCAAGATTTGCGGACCCCTGCCCCATCCCGCTAATCGCGGATCCCCGCACACCACCCCCCTCCTGCAATTTGCAGACCCCCCTGACCCCCTTCCAGCAATTCCACCCCCCAGTGGACCCCCACGACCCCGCTCCTGCATTTCACGTACCCCCGTGACAATGGGGGATCCTGTACCGCCACGAGCAGGTGCCGCTCCTAGGTGGGAAATCCGGCCCTGGCTGCCGCGATGCAGGTTCCCCCACTGCAAGAAGTGTCCCCACGGTCCTCTGCACCAGCGCCACAACTTTTATCAATGTCTTGCCCACATACCACTATTATACAGCCTCCTGCTCTCATGCACCCTCACTCCCTCCAAGTGGGAGGAGACGCTCACCCACTGCCAGGAGCTGCATACTGTCCCCCACCCTCCTCCAGTTCTAGGGATGCCCATCGACCATCAATGATTTCAAATAATCGATGTTGAATACTTTTGCCATCGATGTGGAAGGACCAGATGGTTTCCGTACATCGATGGCAAAGGAGAATCGATCAAGTTTAAAAAAATTTTAAGGTGCCGGGACACGGAGCATAGCTCCGCCCCCCACACCCGGAAGTCCCATCACCAAGTTCTGATTGACCCACGGCCTATTCAGTCAGATATAATGGATGACCATCGATAGCTACAACAATCGATGGTTATCCAAGTAATATGTTACTACTATCGATGACAGGGTGCAAAACCGCCATCAATGCCAACCATCGATGGTGTCTGCACCAATGCCTATCCCTACTCAGCAACAGCCAAAAACCTTTACTACCCCTCATACCCACACACCTCTATCACTGTCCTGCCTCCTGTTCTCCTGCCCCGTACCTTCCGCCAGTGGGGATCCGCACACCCTGTGTTGCCCACATTCCCCTATCATGCTTTACCACCCAGCCTCCTGCTCTCATGCACCCTAACTCCCACCCAGTAGGAGACACTGACTCAAGGGCACCGTCCTGTACTCCTGTGCTGCCACGCTGGACCCTCACCCACTGGCAGAAGCTACACAGTGTCCCCCACCCTCCTCTTTAGTCCCCCGTATACCCACACACCCCTATCACTACCCAGCTTCCTGCTCTCCTGAACCGTAACTTTCACCACTGGGGAGTCGCTGATGCTGTGTTGCCCACATACCCCTATCATGCCTCCTAGCCCAGCCTCCTGCTCTCATGCACCCTAACTCCCACCCAGTAGGAGGAGACACTGACTCAGGGCCACCGTCCTGTACTCCTGTGCTGTCACGCTGGACCCTCACCCACTGGCAGAAGCTGCACAGTGTGTCCCCCCCCCCTCTTTAGTCCCCCTTATGCCCACACACCCCTATCACTACCCAGCTTCCTGTTTTCCTGTGTCGTGACCTCCGCCAGTGGGGAGCCGCTGACTCAAAAACACCCTACTATACTATTGCACACGCACACACACCCACAAATGTCACTGTACCCTCCACACTATCAATGTACATCTTACTCTGTAACCGCTTTTTAATTAAACAAAACAATACACACCCCCTTCCACATCATACAGATGGGGCAGGTCCCATCTTGGCCGCCAGGCCGCCATGGCGGAGGTTCTGGCGCTCCGATATTCTTCTTGCGCCGGCGTCCGCCAAGGGGCGTGGGTTCACGCCATGCAATACAATCCGCCACCACTGGGTGGCTAATGCTCCATCAAGCTAGAGTCGGAGTGCTATACTGCAATGTGCCAATGGAAACCCGCCATTCGCCGTACGGAGCGCGCTTACAGCTCGTGCGTGATGAGCTGCTCATAGGAAATGAGACGCTCGTGCAAATGAGTCGCTCATGAACATCGAAGCGCGCAAAAGGGCCGTGTACTGTAGTGTCATGATCCTACAGTATACAAGCATTTACCTTCACGTTCAAGTAGCCGATGCTGAATATTTTGAACTGTTGGTACTGTGCATAATGTGTATGTCAATCGCCTCCTCCCTTTCCAGGGGAGGAGGGGGTTGACTTGACCTTAAATACAGTACAGTACATTACAGCGCTAATTCTTTAAAGGACCGTCTCAGACGCTGTCGGGACTCGGGTTTCGCCACTGGGCAGCAGTTGCCACAGATTATTATATCAGCACTCTACCGACCATAAACGTCACTGTGTTGCGTAGTGTAGTGGGTAGCTGCGCCCGTCTTCATGCAGGAGACCCGTGTTCGATCACGGTGTCAATTTTTTCTTTTTTTTTTCTTTTATTCGAATATTTTGTAGAGTGATATTTCTTAAAGCTAGACCATGAAATGTAACAGTTTTAACAAAACTAGACAAATAAAACAGTTAATGTTTTACAGGTCTCCTCACAGAATCATACTGTAAGTGAAGTAATTAGCTCCACCTGTGGATCATTTATAATGTGTCAGTCAGTAACGAGTACACCTGTGCCCCAGCTACTGTAGGTGTTCATGAAGTGTTGGTACTGTAGAGTAAGAGGACTTGATTTGGCTACAGTACAGTACCATTGCACTACTGTCTCTTCCACGGAGTAATGTGTACTACAGTATACTGTATGCAGCTGAGGTCAACCGCCTCCTCCCCCCAGGGGCGGAGGGGGGGGGGGGTTGAACTGACCTGAAATACATTCCAGGACATTACACTACACCATCTCCTGCAGCGGTAATCCACGAAGGGGCAGGCCGTCTCAGACGCTGGTCTGTCAAGGGCGGGCCGTCTCAGACGCTGCTGGGACTCGGGTTTCGCCACTGGGCAGCAGACGCCACAGATTATTATATCAGCACTCTACCGACCATAGACGTCACTGTGCTGCGTAGTGTAGTGGGTAGCTGCGCCCGTCTTAATGCAGGAGACCCGTGTTCGATCACGGTGTCAATTTTTTCTTTTTTTTTTCTTTTATTCGAATATTTTGTAGAGTGATATTTCTTAAAGCTAGACCATGAAATGTAACAGTTTTAACAAAACTAGACAAATAAAACAGTTAATGTTTTACAGGTCTCCTCACAGAATCATACTGTAAGTGAAGTAATTAGCTCCACCTGTGGATCATTTATAATGTGTCAGTCAGTAACGAGTACACCTGTGCCCCAGCTACTGTAGGTGTTCATGAAGTGTTGGTACTGTAGAGTAAGAGGACTTGATTTGGCTACAGTACAGTACCATTGCACTACTGTCTCTTCCACGGAGTAATGTGTACTACAGTATACTGTATGCAGCTGAGGTCAACCGCCTCCTCCCCTCCCCCCCTCCCCCCAGGGGCGGAGGGGGGGGGTTGAACTGACCTGAAATACATTCCAGGACATTACACTACACCATCTCCTGCAGCGGTAATCCACGAAGGGGCGGGCCGTCTCAGACGCTGGTCTGTCAAGGACGGGCCGTCTCAGACGCTGCTGGGACTCGGGATTCGCCACTGGGCAGCAGACGCCACAGATTACAAGTCTGGGTTATCAATCATATCTAATCTTATCAGATAAATATCTGCGTTATCAGTACTGTACAGTAAATGACAGTTGCACCACAATTATGGTAAACAAAATCTATTCTGGCCTCAGCATCTGGATGTGTCACGGCCGTCGTGCTGGGAGGAGAGGGGAAGTCGTATGGATAGTATAAACCATGTACAGTAGTTTCCTGTCAGTGCCCCCATTGTCTGTGCATCACCCCTGCTGTCTCTGTCCCAGATGAAATCAGAGTACTGTACAGTACTTACCAGCTGCCAATGGCCTGGAGGGGGATGGCTCAGTGGTCCTGCGGCGGCGGTGGCGGAGGGTCGTCTGGGTGGGTGGAACTGCAGAAAAGAACAGAAAAAGAGGTTAGTTTGAAACATACTGTACTGTACAGTATCCAGAACACATACAGTATTCAGTAGTGTAACCGTGACAATTGCAACACAATTCTGGTCACCTACAGTAAATGTATTCTGGCCGCGGCTTCTGGATGTGTCACGGTCGCTGCGCTGGCAGGAGAGGTTAGGTCATACAGACTGTTTGGCACCTGTTTCCTGTCAGTGTCCCCGTTGTCTATGTACAGTATCACCCCTGCCGTCTGTCCCAGATGAAATCAGGAGTACTGTACAGTACAGTACTTACCAGCTGTTGATGGGCCGGAGGGAGAGGGTGCACTGCTTCTGCGGCGTCGGGGGCGGAGGGTCATCTGGGTGGTGGGGACGCTTTGGGATGTTGTAACTGTAAATAAAAAGACTAAATAAACATACAGTAGAGTAAATGGTTGGACCCCAGTTGTTATACGGTACAAATACTGTAACAGGCCTTTGTTCACTAACATGCCAACTGTATACAGTACTTGGGACACACGGCCATCTACTGTACTGAGGCTGGAGGAATAGAAATTCTGTACTGAATTACTGTAAGAAGAGGATTCTTCACCATTAGAGCAGTAAAATTCTGAAAGTCATTGGCGGTGGGGGCGGTTACAGCAACTACTGCTCATAAATTTGAATCAAAACTGGATTCATTTTTGGCCACTAAGGGAATCCTACTGTATACTGTACTGTAGATACTGTATGTTTTACTCAAGTCAACCAACTGAACTGTAGTGGACAGTATCTACAGTAACTTGTAACTAATGAGTTACAAGTTACTGTAGATACTGTCCCGTACAGTTCAGTTGGTTGAACTTGATGGACTGCAGTAACTTCTTTTTTTCAGCCTGAATTACTGCACAACAGTACAGGTAGAGTACTACTGTATGTTACAGGGTGGACCTACACGTACAGTACTTTCCGGTACACGTGGCGGGAGCCCTGGTGTTATACAGTCCAATACTTACAATCCGCGCTGGTTCCCGGCTGCTGCTGCTGCTGCTGCGGCCCCTCCCGGGCGTCCAGGGCGGTGGGGACAGTTTCAGACACTGCAACAGAAAAAAAAGACAAAATACAGTAAAGATACTGTAGCGTACAGTAAATGGTATAAGGTACACCAGGTGTTATACCGCATGGCACACATGTGGGTCCCACAAGTGTTATAGGGTTCACATGGTGGTCCCACAGGTGTTACGCAGTACACATGTCGGGCCCACAAGTATGATATTATTCAGCACACATGGCGGGAACACTGGTGTTCTACAGTACAATACTTACCATCCGCGCTGGTTCCCGGCGTCTCCCGCTCCTCCGCTTCCTCCTCCTCTGTCTCAATGACCAGGCGTCCTGTGTGTAAAAGAGACAGTATCAAGTAGTGTCAAATAAGCAAATACTGTAATACAGTAACAGTAATACAGTATTACTGTATACTGTAGGAAAATAGTGAGTGTAACAATAACAATGATTACCACTATCTGAGCTGTCGCTGCTCTGCTGCCGCTCCTGGGTGGTGGGGCAGCTTTCAGCTGGCGCAACTGAAAGAAAAAGACAAAATACAGTAAACATAATGTACTGTACTGGACCATACAGTACTGTAGATACTGTACTGTATGTTTTACTTAAGTCAACCAACTGAACTGTAGTGGACAGTATCTACAGTAACTTGTAACTAATGAGTTACAAGTTACTGTAGATACTGTCCCGTACAGTTCAGTTGGTTGAACTTGATGGACTGCAGTAACTTCTTTTTTTTCAGCCTGAATTACTGCACAACAGTACAGGTAGAGTACTACTGTATGTTACAGGGTGGACCTACACGTACAGTACTTTCCGGTACACGTGGCGGGAGCCCTGGTGTTATACAGTCCAATACTTAAAATCCGCGCTGGTTCCCGGCTGCTGCTGCTGCTGCATCTCCGGGGCGTCCAGGGCGGTGGGGACAGTTTCAGACACTGCAACAGAAAAAAAAGACAAAATACAGTAAAGATACTGTACCGTACAGTAAATGGTATAAGGTACACCAGGTGTTATACCGCATGGCACACATGTGGGTCCCACAAGTGTTATAGGGTTCACATGGTGGTCCCACAGGTGTTACGCAGTACACATGTCGGGCCCACAAGTATGATATTATTCAGCACACATGGCGGGAGCCCTGGTGTTATACAGTACAATACTTACCATCCGCGCTGGTTCCCGGCTGCTGCTGCTGCTGCTGCGGCACCAACCGGGTGTCCAGGGCGGTGGGGACAGTTTCAGACACTGCAACAGAAAAAAAAGACAAAATACAGTAAAGATACTGTACCGTACAGTAAATGGTTGGACCCCAGATGGTATAAGGTACACCAGGTGTTATACCGCATGGCACACATGTGGGTCCCACAAGTGTTATAGGGTTCACATGGTGGTCCCACAGGTGTTACGCAGTACACATGTCGGGCCCACAAGTATTTTATTATTCGGCACACATGGCGGGAACATGGGAACACTGGTGTTATACAGTCCAATACAGTACTTACCATCTGCGCTGTGTCCTGCCTCCTCCTCCGGGGTGGTGCTGCTCTCCTCCTCGGAAGTGGGGGCGCGCGTACGCCGCCGCGGGCTCCGTTGACTTGGTGGGACTGTGGAAAAGCAAACCAAAAATAGGAAATTTTGTAACACACCTGTATTGTATGTGTTACAGTATGACACCACATGCATACATTACTGTACCTCCCAACATGACCCATTTCAGGAGGGAAAAAATGCTCTGTTGCTTGACTTCCATGCCAGTGGCAGTTGCAGAGTTGCAGGACTGCAGCAGAGTCCAAAAATCAGATAGGGGAGCTGCACCAACTGCCACCCCAAACACCACAGTCCAGGACTCACTGTGTGGCTCCCCTATTTGAACTTTGGACAATGGTGCAGTTCCACCTCTGCAACTGGCACTGGCAAGGAAGTCCAGGAGCAGTATGCCACATGTTTTAAAGTCAAAATCCATCTTTGTGTATACAGCAGGCTACAGTACTGTATACAGTATGCACTGCAATGTACAGTACTGTACTTACAATGGTGTTGGTGCCTCTCCAGTGGCGTCATCCTGCTGATACCTGTAAAAATACAGTATACAGTATACAGTTACAGTATACAGTACCCATGAAAAAATGCACGCAATTACTGTACAACATGGCAATGAGAATGTAAGGACATGTAATGACCCATGGCAACAGGCATGTACTGTACTGTGATGACCACATTGAAAACAAATATCGTAGGCAATCCCTCGTGCCAACCAACTACTGTAGCATGTAATCAGCCCATGGCAACAGGCATGTAAAGACCACATTGAAAACAAATACTGTAGGCAATCCCTCGTGCCAACCAACTAGCATGACAACATTGCAAACAAATACTTTTGGAAATCCTGTGTGCCAACTACAGAATCATGTAATCACCCCATGGCAACAGGCATGTAATGACCACCATGAAAACAAAATGCTGTAGGAAATCTCTGGTGCCAACTAGCATGTAATCACCCCATGGCAACAGGCATGTAATGAACACATTGAAAACAAATACTGTAGGAAACTAGCATGTGGCAATAGGCATGTAACGACCACATTGAAAACAAATGCCGGCCCTAGGCATAGGTAAATTAGGCAAATTTCTAGGGCGTTTGGAATGCCTAGGGGCACCAGCAGCTAGGCATAAAATGATATGCAGCATGCCTATAATCTGTATGTGACTGAGGCTGTATCTGCATACAGTATGAAATAGTGTACTCATGGAAATCACTGTAACATACTGTACTGTACTGTAGCATTCCATATGCAGGTACAGCCACAGCCGTACACAGAATATGGCCAGGAGCTGCATGGCCTATTGAGGTAGAACTACTGTACTAGGGCCAGCTCTGGACCAGCTTCTGGACCACATTGAAAACAAATGCTGTAGGAAATCACCCATGGCAACAAGCATGTACTGTACAGCATAACCCCCGCAAGGGGACTCAGACGCACGGCGCCATATTGGCGTACTGTAAAATACTTACATTCCCTTAGGGAGTCCAGCAGTTGGGGGTCCCGACGGACCAGGTCGCTCCATCTGCGCTGGAGGGCCCTCACTGGTCTCTCCCTCCTGAAGCGCACCCTGATGGCTTGGCTAGCCTCCTGGTATGCCTCCACCACCTCTCTGTTGGACACCAGGGGCCTGTCCCGCCAAGCCACCAGGATGAGGAGCTCTCCGCACCTGAAGGGCCTCGCTCTCCTCGCTCTGCGTGGTGCAGCCATCTTTTATTATCTTGATAATAAAAATGGCGCCCTGATCACGTGCGTCCTGTGCGGAACAAGCGTCGCATCTGCGCGCCTGCCAGTGAGTAGTTTATCACTGGCCAATCAGCTTCTACAGTAACTGTGAATTTACTGTACTGTACATGCTTGTCTTAAAAAAATGACAGGTACTGTACAGCACAGCAATGTACTGTACTACAGTATACAGTAGCAGCTGAATGACCACTGATAAAACAGTACTTCTGTAGTTTCACGGCGCCACTATGGCACCGTGCGTCTGAGTCCCCTTGCAGGGCTCGGTGGCTCGCTACGCTCGCCACGCTATTTAAAATCAACTCCATGCCAACATGGATAGTGGGGGTATGAACTATCCATGTTGGCATGGAGTTAAGTTACTTTTTTTGACATGTTTCGTGGCGAGCGTAGAACCTGTGAAACTACAGACATTGTATCACTTCAACGAGCTTACTAAATTTACAGTTCCACTGTATACTGTACATGACTGTAACCATACTGTGTGCAAAAGTAAAATGATCCCTATACGAATCAGTAACTTACTGTGAATGTCATAACACCAAAATGTGGCCACCGTTAGAACATATACTGAGACGCATTAGAGACCCGTGCAGACGCTCAAGCGCCCATGCAAATTTAGACGCCAAGAAAGCCTTATTGGTAACCGGAATTTTTTATGTGTGTTAAAACTACAATACTGTACTAACCAAAGGCCAGCACCTTTCAACAAAACCAATGAGACGTACAATACAGTACAGTATAATTTAATGTAATGATTCTGTACGCAATGCAATGTAATTTTATTTATTCGTGTGTACACTATCTATAGAACAGTACAGCTTGCTGGACACAGCACAATAGTAGTAAAGTACTTTACTGTAGTACCCTGCCATAATAACAACTCAGACGCAAAAGCATCTCATTACTGGAACGTCTGTGCAACTGGGTCGCAAGAGCGTCCGTCAGAGACGCTCCTTCGTGTCAAACAAATGCAGCGCCTCTCCGCCCGCATCAGCATGATCCTCTCCTTCAAAGAGATGGGATCATGCTCGTGCCGGTGGTGTGAGAGAAGCGCTGACTAGGCTTGCCAGGGACAATAAATTATTTACTGTAGTTCCTGCGCTTCATGCACGCGCTGCAGCATAAATTTTAGGCATGCGCAAAGAGGTTTTCAAAAGTGACATCTGGTGGATGATCACTGGTATTGCACTCATCCGGAGACGCCACGGCGAATCGCCAAGCATTTAAAATGTATTGCGATGGCGGGCGCCGTGGCCAGCCATGGCCAGCTGGCGAAACTCTCGCCATAGGTAGCCAAGATGGGACCTGCCTCATCTGTATGCTCTCTATTTAACACATTTCACCTATAACTCAAGTTGCAATACAGGCCATCTTTCATACAATTCTAACCATCTTTCTCACAATACAAACATTCACAAATTAAGGGGGCGCAGCCCCTTACGCCGGTGTGAAGAGCGCCCGTAGGGTGCGATGATTCACCTAGTATATATATAAATATATATAAACAGTGTATATATATATAAACAATGTTCGAAGACACGGAACTGAGCTTTTCCTCTTAAGACTACAGTGAAGCTCCACCCCTAGGCTCTCATTGGACTGTAGCTTACTGAATTGTAAAACAGAGGCGACCATTGGCAGGGGCTTAGTGAGGGTGGAGCTGGTGGAGCACGAGCTCCGGGCGCCGGAAGCTCAGAGGGCGCCGGAGCCGTGCCTGAACCGCCAGCTCGCCCTCCAGCCCTGCACTGCCAGCCCTGCCTGCTTCCGGCTCCCCACTGTGCCGGGTTATGTGCAGGGCCCGGGTCACAGTTCACAAAAAAACGCGGGATGGGGTGAGGAGACGCTGCGCTACTATGGACGATGTGTGCTGCTGGTCCCCTCCTCTAACCTCCGCTGATTGGCAGTGGCATCACTGGTTCAACCTGGGTCTCCTCCCAGCTCTCGTGCTGCCTCTGCCACTAGATCGGCTTCTCTGCTTCCTCTGCTTCCCGCGATTCACGGCACTTCCTGCGCCCCTCCCGCGATTCACGAACCTCCACAACCCCCCCTCCCGCAATTCACTGACCCCGACAACCCCCTCCCGCAATTTGCAGGCCCCCCTTCCTGGGATTCAAGCCCCCCCCCGCGCCCCCTCCCACGATTTGCGGACCCCTGCCCCCTCCCGCTAATCGCGGATCCCCGCACACCACCCCCCTCCTGCAATTTGCAGACCCCCCTGACCCCCTTCCAGCAATTCCACCCCCCAGCGGACCCCCACGACCCCACTCCTGCATTTCACGTACCCCGTGACAATGGGGGATCCTGTACCGCCACAAGCAGGTGCCGCTCCTAGGTGGGAAATCCGGCCCTGGCTGCCGCGCTGCAGGTTCCCCCACTGCAAGAAGTGTCCCCACGGTCCTCTGCACAAGCGCCACAACTTTTATCAATGTCTTGCCCACATACCACTATTGTACAGCCTCCTGCTCTCATGCACCCTCACTCCCTCTTGGGTGGAGACGCTCACCCACTGCCAGGAGCTGCATACTGTCCCCCACCCTCCTCCAGTTCTAGGGATGCCCATCGACCATCAATGATTTCAAATAATCAATGTTGAATACTTTTGCCATCGATGTGGAAGGACCAGATGGTTTCTGTACATCGATGGCAAAGGAGAACCGATCAAGTTTCAAATTGTTTTAAGGTGCCGGGACACGGAGCATAGCTCCGCCCCCCACACCCGGAAGTCCCATCACCAAGTTCTGATTGACCCACGGCCTATTCAGTCAGATATAATGGATGACCATCGATAGCTACAACAATCAATGGTTATCCAAGTAATATGTTACTACTATCGATGACAGGGTGCAAAACCGCCATCAATGCCAACCATCGATGGTGTCTGCACCAATGCCTATCCCTACTCAGCAACAGCCAAAAACCTTTACTACCCCTCATACCCACACACCTCTATCACTGTCCTGCCTCCTGTTCTCCTGCCCCGTACCTTCCGCCAGTGGGGATCCGCACACCCTGTGTTGCCCACATTCCCCTATCATGCTTTACCACCCAGCCTCCTGCTCTCATGCACCCTAACTCCCACCCAGTAGGAGGAGACACTGACTCAAGGGCACCGTCCTGTACTCCTGTGCTGCCACGCTGGACCCTCACCCACTGGCAGAAGCTACACAGTGTCCCCCACCCTCCTCTTTAGTCCCCCGTATACCCACACACCCCTATCACTACCCAGCTTCCTGCTCTCCTGAACCGTAACTTCCACCACTGGGGAGTCGCTGACGCTGTGTTGCCCACATACCCCTATCATGCCTCCTAGCCCAGCCTCCTGCTCTCATGCACCCTAACTCCCACCCAGTAGGAGGAGACACTGACTCAGGGCCACCGTCCTGTACTCCTGTGCTGCCACGCTGGACCCTCACCCACTGGCAGAAGCTGCACAGTGTGTCCCCCCCCCCCCTCTTTAGTCCCCCTTATGCCCACACACCCCTATCACTACCCAGCTTCCTGTTTTCCTGTGTCGTGACCTCCGCCAGTGGGGAGCCGCTGACTCAAAAACACCCTACTATACTATTGCACACACACACACACACCCACAAATGTCACTGTACCCTCCACACTATCAATGTACATCTTACTCTGTAACCGCTTTTTAATTAAACAAAACAATACACACCCCCTCCCACATCATATGCTCTCTATTTAACACATTTCACCTATAACTCAAGTTGCAATACAGGCCATCTTTCATACAATTCTAACCATCTTTCTCACAATACAAACATTCACAAATTAAGGGGGCGCAGCCCCTTACGCCGGTGTGAAGAGCGCCCGTAGGGTGCGATGATTCACCTAGTATATATATATATAAATATATATAAACAGTGTATATATATATATAAACAATGTTCGAAGACACGGAACTGAGCTTTGCCTCTTAAGACTACAGTGAAGCTCCACCCCTAGGCTCTCATTGGCCTGTAGCTTACTGAATTGTAAAACAGAGGCGACCATTGGCAGGGGCTTAGTGAGGGTGGAGCTGGTGGAGCACGAGCTCCGGGCGCCGGAAGCTCAGAGGGCGCCGGAGCCGTGCCTGAACCGCCAGCTCGCCCTCCAGATCTGCACTGCCAGCCCTGCCCGCTTCCGGCTCCCCACTGTGCCGGGTTATGTGCAGGGCTCGGGTCACAGTTCACAAAAAAACGCGGGATGGGGTGAGGAGACGCATCGCTACTATGGACGATGTGCGCTGCTGGTCCCCTCCTCTAACCTTCGCTGATTGGCAGTGGCATCACTGGTTCAACCTGGGTCTCCTCCCGGCTCTCGTGCTGCCTCTGCCACTGGATCGGCTTCTCTGCTTCCTGCTGCTGCCATCCACCCTCCGCCTGGCCCACTTGCTGTATCCCTGGATCACAGGGTAAGGAGCAGGCACAATGGGGGGAGCAAACAAGGGGGGAGGCAGGGAGAAAGGAGCAGGCATGGGGTGGACAACAGGGAAAGGAGCGGGCACAGTGGGCACAGGGTAAGCATCAGGCACAGGGGGTACAGGGTAAGAAGCAAGCACATGGGGCACAGGGTAGACAACAGACACAGGGGGCACATGGTAAGGAGCAGACACAGGGGACACAGGGTAGGCATCAGGCACCGGGGCATGGTGGTAAGGAGCAGGCACGGGGGGGGCGTGAAGCATGCCCTTGCTCCGGGCACCGTGGCACCTAGCTACACCGCTGACTATTGGTGGCTAAACCATCAATGAATCCACTGCAGAGGTTACCCAAGACCTATGGCGGCCATAGATAATGTCAGACCGGTCATCTGCATATAAAAGACCTTATACTGGTTTAGTCCCAAGGCTGCAAATTTCACAGCCCTGCGAGTCCCCCAGACAGGGGGGGGGGGGGGGGACGGACGACTTGCATGTCGACCTTAGGTGTGTCGACCGTATACCTGTAAAACACTGACTATCTGCAAGCGTCCCCGGCTTGGAATCGCTATTCATTCACCCAACACATGCTGGTAAATCTGTGTGAAACAGAGAACAATCTGCAAGTCACTTTACTGACATTCTACTGTATCAGATTTCTGTAATGAACGTGACGCACGCACAGAAGACCTCACAATTCCTGTGTACATGACTGTGCCGAGGAAAGGAACACGCGCAGCCCAGCGTTACACGCACAGATTCACACAATCCTCATTAACAGCCAATTGGCACTAATGAAAACGTAAGGGAACAACAGCAGAGTCTCTGGCACCGAGCAGTGTTAGTAAATAGTATTTTGTTCCTCTCCACTGAAAACATAAGAGCTTAAGTGAAGAGATATATTTCGTACATTGTTCCCGATGTCAGGCAGATTTTATTGGCTGTTTCACATTGCTCAGATATGTTAATTGGTTGGATAATGCATTTTATTGTTAATATTTTTTGCAGACGCTAATAGTATAATTGCAGCGTTGCAAAGTGGAGCCACATTACTGCCCAGACCAGCAGGATGGATTTAGTATGAAAACAGTAAATCCGTGTACACACACTTCGTTTTGCTTAAAGGTGCGTACACACATACAGATTTTTCTGTCTGATCTATCTGGTGGGAACAAATATCTGGAAATGTATGGGAGCAAATGACAATCAAAAAATTGTTTCCAAACGCTTGAAAACAGACAGTGATCAGTCAGACAAATTGTTTAAATCATTCTGATGTACTGTAACAAATTTATTAAAGCATATTTTTTTTCTGTTTATCTGCATTTGGGTGGAAATTTTTGATTGTCATGTACTCCCATACATTTCCAGGTTTTTGTTCCCACCAGAAAAATCTGTACGTGTGTACGCACCTTTAGATTTGATGTTAGATTCGATTTTCTATTAGATCTGGCATTAGATCTTTCCATTCAATTTGGCTTTAGATCTGTACTTTTGCATTAGATATCGATTTCGATATCAAATTCGATTTACATTCATTGTACATTGTACACATTCGATTTACTGGATCAAATTTGATATTTCCTTGGCTGCACAGTCTGTTTTTCTTTTCGATTTTGAGAAAACGGGCGCGCGCATAGAATGGAATGCAGATCGAAAGTGCCCTAAAAACCATTTGATGTGGATTTGATTTTGTTTCTATAAGCAAAATCGAATTGAAAACAGGGAAAACAGCTTTAGCCGTAAGTACAGATTGAGCAGCTCTCAATGGAGCGATTGTATCGCCAATTGCCGATGTGCGCCATCCGACAGAAGGGGGCGCACGTGCACCCAGGTCCAGCCTCCCTGCCCTGTGTCCCTACACCGAGGTCCAGCTTTCTCTGCCCTGTGTCTCTACACCAAGGTCTAGCCTTCTCTGCCCTTTGTCTCTACATCAAGGTCCAGCCTTCTCTGCCCTGTGTCTCTACACTGAGGTCCAGTCTTCTCTGCCCCGTGTCTCTACACCGAGGTACAGCATTCTCTGCCTTGTGTCTCTACACCGAGGTCCAGCCTTCTCTGCCCTGTGTCTCTACACCAATGTCCAGCCTTCTCTGCCCTGTGTCTCTACACCAATGTCTAGCCTTCTCTGCCCTGTGTCTCTACACCAAGGTCCAGCCTTCTCTGCCCTGTGTCTCTACACCAAGGTCCAGCTTTCTCTGCCCTGTGTCTCTACACCGAGGTCCAGCTTTCTTTGCCCTGTGTCTCTACACCGAGGTCCAGCCTCCCTGCCCTGTGTCCCTACACCGAGGTCCAGCTTTCTCGCCCTGTGTCTCTACACCAAGGTCCAGACTTCTCCGCCCTGTGTCTCTACACCAAGGTCCAGCCTTCTCTGCCCTGTGTCTCTACACCAAGGTCCAGACTTCCCGCCCTGTGTCTCTACACCAAGGTCCAGCCTTCTCCGCCCTGTGTCTCTACACCAAGGTCCTGACTTCTGCGCCTTGTGTCTCTACACAAAGGTCCAGACTTCTCCGCCCTGTGTCTCTACACCAAGGTCCAGACTTATCCGCCATGTGTCTCTACACCAAGGTCCAGCCTTCTCTGCCCTGTGTCTCTACACCATGGTCCAGCCTTCTCTGCCCTGTGTCTCTACACCAAGGTCCAGCCTTCTCTGCCCTGTGTCTCTACACCAAGGTCCAGCCTTCTCCACCCTGTGTCTCTACACCAAGGTCCAGACTTCTCCGCCTTGTGTATCTACACCAAGGTCCAGCCTTCTCTGCCCTGTGTCTCTACACCAAGGCCCAGCCTTCTCTGCCCTGTGTCTCTACACCAAGGTCCAGCCTTCTGTGCCCTATATCTCTACACCATGGTCCAGCCTTCCCTGCCACGTGTCTCTACATCAAAGTCCAGCTTTCTCTGCCCTGTGTCTCTACACCAAGGTCCAACCTTCCCTGCCCTGTGTCTCTAGACCAAAGTCCAGCCTTCCCTGCCCTGTGTCTCTAAACCAAGGCCCAGCCTTCGCTGTCATGTGTCTCTACACCAATGTCCAGCCTTCTCTGCCCTGTGTCTCTACACCGAGGTCCAGTCTCCCCTGCTATGTGTCTCTTCACCAAGGTCCAGCCCTCACTGCCCTGTGTCTCTACACCAAGGTCCAGCCTTCCCTGCCCTGTGTCTCTACACCAAGGTCCAGCCTTCTCCTTGACAATTGTTTCACCCACCAATTAATACCCCAGCCAAACTATCCAGAGCTCCTTTCAACTCAATACAATGTAGCTTTAAAAAATAAAAATAAAAACAATGAGGGCTGCTTGTTTTGTCAATCCCATGCCCCACATTTCTGATGGCGGCCCTGATCTGCAGCACCGGTTACTGCGGTTGCCCCCAAACTACAGCCGCTTAACACGTCTAAAACATTGCACATGTGTATTAAATCACACCGAATCATGACTAAAACTCTCATACATTGGTGATTTTGTCCAAAAATTCAGCAGTTTCAAAATATGCAATTTTGTGCGATTTTGGAACTAAAAAATCTAATCCTATTACATCTCGCCCTTTGGGCCTTATTCAGATTGACTCGCAAGGCTGCCTTGCAAGTCCATCAGACGCCGCCCTCCGCCCGCAGTGCCGGCCGCCCCCCCTTGAACGCAGTACACACACACTCCGCGCGTGCGCTTGGCTGCAAATGGATGATTTACCGACCATCGAATGTTTTCTCCGTGCACGCAGATCAGAGTGACCTATATCACGGAGGACCGAATTAATCAGAAAAAGGTCCCTTGTGTGTGTATTACAGTCAGCCCCAAATGAACATTCCACAATAACTTATTCCACACTCTGAATGAGACCGATCATCACATACTGTATAACTTACGCTTTTGTTATATCAAACTTTTTCATGTTCAACCCCTATGTCTCATCTCTTGTGTGCGTATCACATAACTCATTACATATTAATATTTAACTTATGAATGTAAAGAGTACTTGGAGCTGCCATTACTTACAGTGTCACATATCTTAATAAATGTACGCCAGCACACTGGTGTCTATACATTACACACTGATATAGACACACAGGGGGAAATGTACTAAAGCTTCTAGAAATCAAGAGGTGACATTGCCCATAGCAACCAACCAGATTCTGTCTATCATTTCTGTATTGCACCCTAGAAAATGAAAAAGAGAATCTGATTGGTTGCTAGGGACAACATCACCACCAGCATCAGATCCAAGTCGTCTAACGATTTCACCGTCAGGGGGCACTCCCAGAAAACATCCAGGTCCGCCCCAAAATGCCAGCCGGCTGTCAATCATCTTGGGACCGGCTGGCGATGAAATACCATCGCTGGCTTAGTTTGCCGGGGGACCTCGCACATGCGCACAGCTTACCATGCCATGTGCAGTCTATCGATAATCGTCAGGGCTTCGAATTTTGCCATCGGTCTCTGGATGCCCCCAACACATTCTTAGTGGTGAAATCAGCGGCCATCTTGGGATATAGCATGAAGCCTCACAGAAAAACACGGAAACTAGAATCCTCTTTTTACAAACTGCACAAAGAAGCAACAAAACAAGGACAATCGTCCATATATACTGTAGTTTGGGGTTCTTTTGGTCCAAATTTAGACAGATTTCCAGCATACAAAATAAAATTCTGTCATTACCATAACATAAATTTACTAAAGCTTCTAATAAAGAGGTGATGTTGCCCAGCAACCAATCAGATTCTGCCTATTATTTTCTAGGAGTGATAGACATAATCTGATTGGTTGCTATGGCAACCATCACCTCTTTTCATTTTTAGAAGTTTTAGAAAATTTGGTATGGGGTCATTAGGTCGACAATGTCAAACGGTCGACCACTATTGGTCAACAGGCAGAAGGTCTACACATGAAAAAGGTCGACATGCATTAAGTCAACATGGTCAAAATGTCGGCAGAAGCAAAATGTCAACATGAAAAAGGTTGACATGGGAAAAGGATCGACGTGTTTTTTTTTTTTTTAAACCGACTTTATGGTCATACTTGACCATCCCAGTGGGCACAGTGGGAGATTATAATTGTGTGGTGAGCACAGTGCGCCTTGCGAGGGGATGCGGTACACTAATGCTGTGTCTATGTTGACCTACTGCCGACATAGACACGAAAAAGCATGAGAAACTCATATCGAGTCTTTCAAATGTCGACATTTTGCTTGTGTCGACCACCTGCTTGTTTAGACCTTTTTTTGACCATGTCAACCTTGTTTATGTGTCAACCTTCTGACTTTCGACCAGTAGTGGTCGACCTATTGACTGTCAACCTAACAATCCACACATTTCCCCCCATGACAGCAGCTTTTAATATAAATGGGTATGGGTCGACATGGCTTAGGTCGACACAAGCATTTGGCCTACAATGGGAAGGTTGACAGTCAAAAGGTCAAAATTAGGTTTTCACTATGTTGACATAATCGACATGGAAACCGCCAAAGCCGTGTCCAGGACAAAGCAAACCGTAGGCAGTTATACTAAAAATAACCAAGGTTTACTCTAAGCGTCGCTCCGGTGCCAGAGATTTGTGTAACCGGCGTAATCAGACATGTGCGACTTATCACATTATTTACATAGCTTGTATCTATGTTGCCCTTGCAATATAACATAATGAATCTTTATGGACGATCCGTTAATGAACCAGGACAGCGTTCCGGGAAGGACGCACTATTCCGAACAGCTCGCGTCCAAGTCTGCATGTGGTCCCATCACTCGCCACCCTTTGATATCTTAACTTCAGAGTCCGGCTAAATTTCCCATAATTAAATGACAAAAACAAAGTTCAGTACTATTGATAACAGCTTACAATCTAAAGCGCGTTATCGGCTGTCGTTTGTCTCACTCAGAGACATTTATGGTCAGACGATTATTCACCGTCCAAGAACACATTTCATTGCTAGGCAAACATATTAGTAAGCTGTATCCAACGTTGTAAATACAGCCCGTCACATAGCGATGAGGGGGATACTTGAGTAAACACTGCAGGGACTTTCTAGTGTGAAAGGGGCAAACCTGGGAATGGCCCGGCATGATCCCTGGGCCGTATTCCCGGGTGGGCCCCTGCATTTTCTGGTGTGAAAGGGGTATAAGAGAGTCTGGTTCAATACAAAGCTGGGGCAGGGGCTCTGAGGTGTGGTTGAGGGAGAAAAGGGTGGACTCCAACCACAAGGCTATGGTCCAGGTGTTTGGTCCTTCCTAGCCACAAATTCGAATTGCATACCTCTAAAATGTCCCGATTCTTGCATGACTGTCCTGTTTTTTGGGGGGCGGTCCTGTGTCCCACTCGTGCCTGGCAGTGTCCCGCAATGGGCAGTGGGAGGCAGTTGGGAGTACCCCCTGCCACACGCTCTCCCTAGCAGAGTAGCATAGAATAGACGCCGTGCGCAGCGGCAAAAATGGGGGTGTGGCTTTGCCCTCGTGGACATTCCACAAAGCCACGTCCTTTTCTTAAGCCACACCCTTTTCAGGAAAACGCACAGCAGACAGCACGGGTGTCCCAATTGGGTCATAGAGAATGTTGAAAGGTATGAATTTATCTAATCAGGTATTTGAGCACTGTTCAGTGCGTGGATGCCAAAAAGTGGCGAGTTTGTGGGCCCAGTACCGTAGCCCGAGGGACTTGGACTGCCAATGGCCCTTATTCAGATCTGATTGCAGTACAAATTTGTTCTCAAAATGGGCAAAACCCTGTGCAGTGCAGGTGGGGCAGATGTAACATGTGCAGAGAGAGTTAAATTTGGGTGGGGTGTGTTGAAACTCACATCTATAATGCAGCCAGTATTTACCCTGCACAGAAACAAAATAACTCACAAAAATCTAACTCTCTCTGCACATGTTACATCTGCCCCACCTGCAGTGCACATGGTTTTGCCCGTTTTGAGAACAAATTAGTACTGCGACCAGATCTGAATAAGGGCCAATGCCCGGAAGCACTGAGACACCGGCCATATGGAGCACCACTTGAAAGTTTGTACCTTTCGTTTCCGTGTGATCTTTTGCTGCTGGTATGCTATTAAATACTCACACAAACTCTGCATACTGCCTGCTGTGTCCTGACTTCACAGTGACCCTGTTCCACTATTTATTTCTGTTGATAATGGAGATAGATAAACAAAAATATAACTTGACAAGCGCAAGACGCCACAACCACTTACAGGGTGTGCGTCCTTACTATGAAAAATCGCTCTGCTGCGATATTCCCACCAATGAAACATTGGCAACGTCATTGTTGTATGAAGCTTTGTGTAACAACAAATATATTATTTGACCGTTTTTCTATAAACTATTTAAACTGCTGTACAGAGGAGCATGGGGTGAGCGAGCCAGGGCTGTAACTAGGGTAGTGCAATGTGTGCTACTGTATATGGCACTGCAAGGCAGGGGGCTCTGTTCTGCCACACCTGTCCGTTTTGCGTTTTAATCAATCTCACTTGCAACTTCGTAATCCTAATCACCTGGCCGCCCCCATCTCCCCTACACTTCCTCAGTCACACACTCCTTTCTTTAAGGCACGCATTTAAAAATGCTCTTATACTTCCCACACAGGTACAAATGTTGTTGGCTCCACAGGTAAGGTGCCTGACTGCAACATGGAAGGTCATGGGTTTGAATCCTGGGCGTGACAGTATTTGAAATGGATGCTTTAAATAAAGGAGGATGTGTCTGAAGCACCTGGGCCCGGGTAATTAATAATTAACTCTACTTGGGGTGGGGCGCTGCTGAAATTTTCAGCAGGGAAGCACAAATTTCGTAGTTACACTACAATAACCATTCGGCAGGTAATGCACGTGTATACAAAACTAGAAAGAGACCATAAAATGGACAGGATCAATGAAAGAGCTTCTGATTATACAGTAATACAAGATCGTGTAATGTTGAAGTCTGAGGTAATATTGATTGCAACTATCAGAAATCCAGCCAGGTTCAGAAATAGGCCAATGCTGACATTTTTTAGCATGTTGACAATGACCATATGGACATGTTGACCTGATAAACGGATGACAACTCATACCTCACATATTTTGAATGTCGCCATGGTGACTGCATCCCGTCCAGACTGGTCAATGTTGTTACTTAAAACTAGAAACCATTGGGGCTACATCAAGGGACCCAGGGTCTCATTATCCTTCCCAAATGCTAACCCAGGCATCCAATCAGATTCTGACAATTGATGTTAGGAAACAAAAGCAATAATAGTTCCCCCATTGTCTATGAACATATTAGGGGCCCGATGTATCAAGCTCCAATAAGTGATGATGTGGAGAATGATAAACAACCAGCCAATCAGCTCCTACCTGCCCTACTTTAAACCCAGCATGTGACATGACAGGTAGGAGCAGGGCAGCCGAGAGGAATGTCGGGCCCCGGTAAAATTTTGGGGTCGTGGCCTAAGTGTGGGAGGTCTGCTGGAGGGGCCCGACTCCCGCTCCCCCCTCCCTCCTTGCAGGGAGCCGGGCAGTGGGGAGAGAGATGACACGCTGCTCAGTGCTTCCCCCTCGGGGGTGTGGCCATGCCCCTTCCTGAAGACCATGCCTCATCCGGTGGCCCCACATCCTTTTTTTTACCGGCACCCCTGCCTACATACTCTTGACCTATCAAGCCCCTTATTACGTGCTGGTATGTTCAGCGTACATGTGGTTCACCTTTCTCTGCGCCTGCAGCGTGCGGATTGGTGATCGATGTTGTTTCTTTTCTTCTTTCATACTGCATAAACACAATCAGTATTGGGATGAGACCCAGCAGACGGAGGACGGGGCAGTTCAGCACATAACATGAAATATATTCAAAATATCATAAATTATCAGAAGAAAGAAAATGCACAGACTTGGCAAAAGAATAATCACAACTTTGATTAGTGTTGAGCAACAACACAAAATAAATTATGTATGAAATAAAAATGCTAAAAACTACCGGCTAAGGGGTGAAAAAATCATAAAAACTGTTAAGATGACAGAATTTGTTTTTTGTTTTTATGTTCCTTCAGTATTATTACCTCAAAAACATTCATGTCCACTGATTTCCAGTCTATTCTGAACGCCTCACACCTCATAATAATTGTTTTTAGGCCAAAAGGTAGCACCGAGGTAGCTGGATTACTATGCTAAGCGACACAAGTGGGCGGCACAAACACGTGACGTGGCCCATCTAGCAGTGGCACTGCAGCGGCAGACAGGATTGCAGTTTTAAAGGGAACATAGGGGGTTAAATTGCTGGTGTGCACAAAATACGCAGGGAGGCGTTTTTGCACACCTACCAATACATGTGTAGCGGGCCGGAAAAAAACATGCGCAGATAAAAGTCAGTCCTGGGCCATGCGCGTGAGCAAATAAACACTAAGATCTTTGGATGAGCAATCATAACTAACACAAGTGATTATATATCCACACCCAGAGGCATAACTCTGGGAGGCAATGGAGTCATCTGCCGCCGGGCTCCTGCTCCAAAGGGGGCACCTCTCTAATGCTGTGTACACACAGGGGAGATATATTGCTCAGCCATATATTGCTGAGCAATATATGGCTGAGCTATATATTGCTCAGTTTCTCCTGTTCATCAGCGACCAGAGATGGTCGCTGATGAAAAAGAAACTGCCGGGGGGAGCCCGGCAGTGGTAATCAGCTGGTCGCAGGAGCATGTTCCTGCGACCAGCGATCACCACAGGGGCAAAAACGGGAGCGCGCACCCGGCGAAATATCGCCGGTGCACACTCCCATTGCGGGCAATATGGTCGCTCAGCGACCATATTTCCCGCGATTTTGGACAAAATCGCCCCCGTGTGTACGCACCTTAACCCTGCAAGTTTGGATCAGTTAATTGAAAGACATCCATATCGCTTCTGTGGCTGTCTCCCTCTCCTAACATCATTTTTGCAAATGTTACACTCTGTATTAGAACCCGAGACCTGTCTAAGTAGAGACAGGCACCTTACTGATTGAGCTATTGGGGGTGCACCAATACTTATCTTGCCTCCGGGCAACTGGGACGAACCTACGCAACTGTCCACACCCGATAGCGTCCTATCCACAGGAACACACAAATCACTCCCTAACCACTTGCGGCCCTTCCTATGTTTTGGATGTATTTCTATTGTTTAAAAATCTAACAGCACACATAGCCACTTCATGGTTAACGTTTATTTTCTAACAAATTGTTAATTAGTATCTGTCTAATTATAGTCGTTTCCCTTTGTTAGATTAGGAGTGGTCACTAATTAGCCATATACGTGATGAATGTTTCAGAAGAATGTCACCCTAATCCGGCACAAACACATTTGAGCCTGCGCTTTCATTGATTTTTATTCATATTTTTAAACACCTCTCCCACATTGCTCATGTACATCGTGATAACATGTACTATACATATTCTGCTAAATAAAGAAATACCCGCAGACCCATTACTGGGGCGGATGTTTGTGTGATTGGGGAAAATTATAAAACTGTAAAGGTTTTCATTTTTTTGTGGAGCGATATTATCAACAAGATAAAGTTTACGTCTTGAGGTGCGTTCACGCGGTTCTGTTTTCAATTCGATTTCTGTTAGATATGGACTATTCGACCTGCTCCGAACCTTTTTCTACTCCTTTTTGATTTACACTATTTTCTATTAGTTTTCCATTGAATGTGCATCAACCCATTGGGTGGTATGCCCGGAAGTTTTTGGGGCTCAGCTGCGCTGCCGCAGCGGGCTGTCCTGGAAAATTTCCAGGCATACCACTTTACATTAGGTGGGCGCCAGTGGTGCCTCCAGCGGAGTACCACTGGCGCACTACCTTTAGGGGTCCCCCCTGTCACCCCCCCCTGCCGCCTCCCACCCCCTCCGCTCCGGCGATCCTACCTGGAGCGCTCCTGCCGCCAGCCGCCATTCACTGTGACGTAGGCGGCAGGCTCGGGGATGGTCGACGCGGCTCGGGGGGGGGGGACTAGACAGAGTTCAGGCACCCGAGTCCTCCAGAGCCGCCGCAAAACATCCCTGAGCCTGCCGCCTCTGTGATGACTGACAGGTGGCAGGGGAGCTCCGGCGTACTAACGTCGGAGCGGAGGTGAGGGGGGGGGGGGGCGAAGGTGAGGAGGGGGGAGCGGCGGCTTCCTAGATTCTGTGCTGGGTTTTGTTGGGGCAGGACAAACCTGCCCTAGTAGGTTTGTCCTGCCCCAGCAAAACCCACCACTCAGGGGGTTAAATCAACACTGGCTTCAGGCAGGAGATGGACATCAAATTGAATGCTGCAGTGAACACATTAGATTTTCACTATCTACATAAGATTTGCACTATCTACATTAGATTTTCACTATCTACATTAGATTTGCACTATCTACATTAGATTTTCACTATCTACATTAGATTTGCACTATCTACATTAGATT
Organism: Crinia signifera; assembly: GCF_055691185.1. Taxonomy (NCBI): domain Eukaryota; kingdom Metazoa; phylum Chordata; class Amphibia; order Anura; family Myobatrachidae; genus Crinia; species Crinia signifera. Next base: position 461,599,777 of record NC_139217.1, read on the forward strand.
TTCACTATCTACATTAGATTTGCACTATCTACATTAGATTTTCACTATCTACATTAGATTTTCACTATCTACATTAGATTTGCACTATCTACATTAGATTTGCTCTATATAGTCTTGGCTGACTATTTTTCTATTTGATTTACACTACATGGGAGCGCGCATTGGGATCGAATGTAGAAAAACCATTCGATGCCCATTCGATTTTCTATTCGATTTTGCTTTTCTAAGCAAAACTGAATAGAAAATTAGTGCATATCTCCCTGTGTGTATGCTCTATAATTCAGATCTGCTCGGTTTTGGCTGAATTCGGTTCGGGGACCAATGTTGCGGCTCTGCGCATGGGCGAAGTGTGACCGCCTTTGGCGAGTATCTGACTCACTGAGGCGCTATCGCAAAGAGAGGTGGGTAGGGGGCGGGCAGGGGCTGTCACATGGGAACACCCAGGAAAACACTGGGCGTCCCCTGTCACGATCCGAGCTGTCAGACAGACTTTCCTACCGGCTAAGTGCCTCCGCAGGTTCAGCTTGCGGTCCAGACGTCATCTCTGCCGGCCTCCTGTCTCCCAGTGACAGTCCCCAGTGCACAGCAATCCACCTGTCCGCCGCCATTGCTCCCAGTATCCAGCATGGTGTGCACAAACACACTTTCCCGCCATAGCAGACATGGGGGCTGCCATGTTCTTCCCAGTCACATGTCTGTGCTGTCCAATCCTGTTGGTTCTGATCTCCCTGTCCAGGGGCGGATTGGGAATTAAAACCAGCCCGGGAAATATCTTGAAGCAGCCCTAAAGGGGGGGGGGGGGGGGGGGCGGTGTTGCCGCGCGCTGCAGGCGCGCCCGATTTTTGGGTGGGCGTGGTCTATCAATATGGGGGTGTGGCCTATGTCAACGAGGCCCCGCCCTATTTTTTGCTGCTGTGGGGTCATGGCTAGTGGTTCTCTGAGCTGCTGGCTATGTCCCCAGCCCCTCAGGCTGCAGAATAGGCGCATGCATACAGCGTCTATTCTGCAGCCTGTGGGGCTGGGGAGATAGAGACAGGGGGAGGGTGACAGGGGGTCTCCCAACTGACCCCCCCCCCCCCCCCCGTGGGGCTTTGAGTATGGGCCACCTCCCTTGAACACATTATGCACCATAACATGAGGGCCCTATTTTCTATAAAAAAACCTGTACACCTTATGCCAAACAGTATGAGCCAATATTCACATTATGACACATGGAATGATCCAAAATTCACAAAATGCCACACAGAATGAGTAAAAAAAAAATAGGCTAAAGTTCACATTATGCAACGGAATGAGAAGACACAGGGTGAATAAATGGCGGCACTCAAAGACTGATAAACTGTAAACTGGGTAATTTTGTAAAAGCATATAACAGTGCATCATACTCCGACGATACAACCCCATTTTCAAGGTGCAGAAAGTGACAACCGTTGTCACTTTCTGCACCTTAAAAAACGGGGTTGTATACCCGAAACGTCGGAGTATGATGCACTGTTCTATGCTTTTACAAAATTACCCAGTTTATATCAGTCTTCGAGTGCCGCCATTTCTTCATCCATCTACCTTAAAAATCTGTATTGTAAGGCATATGTATATATAGATAGAGGGGTTGGCAGCCCTCCGACAGACTTTCACTGTCCAATAAATGCAAAAAACATTTATTGATGGTCCTACGCCATTACGAGGTATCTACCCCGTCATCAGGGACTCGAACAATACAGTACACAAAAGACATATATATACACACCACAAAAATCCCACCCTCCCGCCCACCCTCCGGTTAACCCTGTACCTGACAGAAAGCCCGTGCATGCAGATCTCCGTCCGCCATTGAAAAACCGGCAGTCAGCCTCACTGTGCAAGCAGACGCCGGCGGAAGTCGCTCTCACATGACCTCCGCTCAGCGCAGCCCCTCTCCCAGCAGGCTTTCTCCAGAAGACGAGTCAAAGGAAATGCATCACAGTTCTGATCAGAATGCAGGAGTCCGGTTACTATGGAGATGAAAAAAAAAAAAATATATATATATATATATATATACATACACACAAGAAGAGGATCTGCGCAACGTCACAATGTCATATATATGTAAATCCGTCTTTAAGGATGTAGTGCTGGCTCACTTCCAGGAGGCTTTGTCACGGCCTCAGTGTATGGAACATCCAACAAGAAAAAGGAGCGCACACATGAGCAAAGTAATGACAAGTATTTACTGAAAAAGTGTAGGCTCACATTCAATTTAATATACTGTAGTCAGCATGCGTAGTATTCACCGCTAGCTCCACAGCCTGTGCCATTACTTTGCTCACTTTTTTTGTTGAATATATATATATATATATATATATATATATATATATATATATATATATATATATATATATAGAAAATAGTAGTCCAGAGCACTCACCACTTTTGCAGGTAAAAAAGTTATTTATTCATATCCAACATATGAGTAATGCCAACGTTTCGGGCCTCTATGGGACCTTAGTCATGGCTATGTTCTCACATCCAGCACCAAACAGGTGCTGTTTGGTGCTGGATGTGAGAACATAGCCATGACTAAGGTCCCATAGAGGCCCGAAACGTTGGCATTACTCATATGTTGGATATGAATAAATAACTTTTTTACCTGCAAAAGTGGTGAGTGCTCTGGACTACTATTTTCTGGATTGTGTACCACGGAGCTACCAGTGGGATATGGGAGCACCCCATGACTAAGATCTACAGAACTGTGAGTGCATATTGGACTGACTTGAATATATATATATATATATATATATATATATATACACACACTGAGGCCTCAAATTATTAATTCTGCCAGCACCAGTGCCTTGTTTTTACCCTCCTCCTGTGGCCACCTGTCAGACAGTCCCCGGCTGCTGTTTATTTTGTGCTCCCTCCGGCCTCTGCATGCTGTGTTTATCCCTGCTCGATGCTCCTGCCACCGCCCAACAGATCCATCCAGCGCAGCGCGCGAAACAGTCCTGCACGCTGCTGCTGGGATGGCTGATCACGTGGGCAGCGCAGCCAGGCTTTCTGCACACCAGCACTCCCGCCATTTTAACTGTGGGAGGACTTGAGGCTGGCCACGGCCATCTTCAATCAGGGCACAGTGCCGCGGCCCGGCACGGAGATGCCGCGGCCGGCCCTGTTAGGAGGGTGGGCAGCCGCTTCCCTATTAAAATGTGCTGGTCCACCGGGAAATGGCCCGCTGCCGCAATGCCCATTACACATTATGGGACACACCGCAATGCCCATTTCACATTATCTGACACACCGCAATGCCCATTACACATTATCTGACACACCGCAATGCCCATTAAACATTATGGGACACACCGCAATGCCCATTACACATTATCTGACACACCGCAATGCCCATTACACATTATCTGACACACCGCAATGCCCATTACACATTGGCCCTTATTCAGATCTGATCGCAGTACGAATTTGTTCACAAAATGGGAAAAACCATGTGCACTGCAGGTGGGGCAGAAGTAACATGTGCAGAGAGAGTTACATTTGGGTAGGGTGTGTTGAAACTGAAATCTAAATTGCAGTGTAAAAATAATGCAGCCAGTATTTACCCTGCACAGAAACAAAATAACTCACACAAATGTAACTCTCTCTGTACATGTTACATCTGCCCCACCTGCAGTGCACATGGTTTTGCCCATTTTGAGAACAAATGTGTACTGTGATCAGATCTGAATAAGGGCCATTATCTGACACACCGCAATGCCCATTAAACATTATGTGACACACCGCACAGCCCATTACACATTATCTGACACACCGCAATGCCCATTACACATTATCTGACACACCGCAATGCCCATTAAACATTATGGGACACACCGCAATGCCCATTACACATTATCTGACACACCGCAATGCCCATTACACATTATCTGACACTCACAGCGGCAAATTTAAAATGCAGCTGTGTTGTCTCTACAAGTTTTACACTAGTGGAAAACCTGGATGGGGGGGGGAGGGGTTCCGGGGACCGCAGTGGGTATGGGCTTCGGGGAGGGTATCAGCGGCAGCCGGCGGGAGGCTGGGGGGAAGTGACAGCCGTGGTGAGTGGCTGTGCCTCTTTGGACACAGCCACCACCACACTAAGGGGGTTATTCACGTTTGTTCGGTCCTGCGTGCATTCGCACGCAGGACCAATGTTGCGCGTCTGCATGCGGGTTTCTGCACATGTGCAGACGTATAGTGCGTGCACCCATGGCGGCGTGCGTGGGGCGGAGATGGGCGGGGGGCGCCGGGCTGCCCCATTACCATATGGGAACGCCCAGCGTTCCATGGGCGTTACCCATGAGAACGCTGGGCGTTCTCATGGTAATGAGGCAGTGACGCTGCTGCTGGGGGCGGGTACCTAACATCACCCCTGGTAGTTCCACCCACCGCCACTGTACACACACAGTTTAATGAAGGCACAAAAAACTTCAAAGAATATATATGCATTAAATATATAGTAGCAAACTTAAACACATTACAAAATAAAAATAATGCCAGTCATCTTACAACTCTTTGGTGAGTCTGCCCGCTGCCACTTCCATACTATAATCTAGGCAGTCGGGCATCGGCACTCACTCCTCAGCGGCTCAGCCTTCCAAGTTCCCACATTGCAGGCAGCTGAGGCAGTCTTGTACAGTGGGCGGGTGCGCGGTGACGTCACACGCGCACCCGCGATCGCGATGCGGCCACCACCTCTGCACAGTGGGGCAGATGTAATATCTGCGGGAGGAGCTGCGTGCGGCCGCGCATGCGCCGCAGCCCTCCCGCGGCCACTTTCACTGTGGAACTACTCGAGGCCGGCCGCGGCCATCTTTAAACAGGGCAAAATACAGGGAGATGCCGCGGCCGGCCCTGTTAAGGAGGGAGGGCGGCCCTTTATACTAAAAATATGCCGGCCCACCGGGAAACAGCCCGGTTTCCCGGTGGGCCAATCCGCCCCTGTCCCTGTCATACTTCCTCGGCCAATCCTGGCCACCCAGTGGGGATAAGTATGCTGGGAGCTCTCAGAACCATTGCTAGTGCTTCAGTTGTCTCCAGTGTATGGTCAGCTGTCCTTGTCTCTGTACAAGTGTATTCTCTGCTGGTGTTGTCTTCCATGCTGCAGTGTGTTCCAGGTTGTTCCATCTCCTGTGAAGTCCAGGTTATTCCACCGCCTGTGATCCTGCCTCTCAGCCCAGCGACCAAGCCTAGCTCCGGGACTCTGGTCCTTCCGATGCTCCAGCATCGTCCGCCATCGATGTTTCATCGCTAGTCCGATATTCCGGATCTCCTGCTTCCGTCCGTCATTCCGGACCCACAGTCATCTCCCGTCCGTCATTCCGGACCCACAGTCATCTTCCATATCCGATACCTGAATCCGATGTTCCCACATCATCATCGATATTCCGATATTCCGGATCTCCAAGCCAAGCTTCCGTCCGTCATTCCGGACCCACAGTCAAGCTCAAGTCTTCCGTCCGTCACTCCGGACCCACAGTCTCCACATCCGATGTTCCACCATCGATCCCACATATCATCACATCTGTAAAGTATTGCAATCTGCATAAACTGTCATTTCTCCTGCATACTTTACTGTCTGTTAATATTACAACCATCTGCAAATAAACTCCGGTTGTATTTTACCTCTGACTGCTTATTGGCTCTGGGTGCACTGTCGCGCACTCCATGCGCAAGGGTCCTCTCCAACCTTCCCGGTTCAGGTACCGGTCCAGGTCCCCACCAGAGGTCTCAGTCTCGTCGACTAAGCCCCTTGGTGTGACAGTAAGCACTAGCCAAATGGTTCCAGCCGCAAACCAAGCTTCTCCACCCAGCCCTGTACAGCAACTGGCTGTTCGCTTGGATCAGCAAGAGGCTGCGCAGAGCCAAGTGATTCATTGTCTGCAAGATCTGTCTTCCCGGCTGGATAAGCTACAGACCACTCTCAGTGGCCCTGAGCCTGTCAGAGAACTTCCAAGTCCCGTTCATCCTCCTGTAATGGCTGCTGCACCTTGCCTTCATCTGTCTGTCCCCACCAAGTATGATGGGAACCCCAAGACCTGTCGAGGTTTTCTCAATCAGTGTGAGATTCACTTCGAGCTGCAACCCAGCAACTTCCCTACTGAAAGGGTCAAGATCGCCTACATCATCTCCCTCCTGTGTGGAGCAGCGTTAGAATGGGCGTCTCCCTTATGGGAAAGATCTGATGCCATCCTGTCCAATTACAAGGACTTCGTGTCAACATTCCGGCGTATCTTCGATGAGCCTGGGCGATCAGCATCTGCCTCCACTGAACTCCTCCGTCTCAGACAGGGATCCCGCTCCGTCGGGCAATATCTGGTCCAGTTCCAGATTCTGGCGTCTGAACTCTCCTGGTGTGATGGGGCCTTATACGCAGCTTTCTGGCATGGCCTATCCAATCATATCAAGGATGAACTCACTACCAGAGACTTACCCTCAGGTCTAAGTGACCTTATTTCATTGTGTATCAAAGTAGACCTACGCTTCCGAGAAAGGGCTGTAGAACGTCACAAGAGCGCTCCAGTTAAAGTGCCAACTCCTCCGCCTTCTTTACCCACTGCTCCTGCAGTCCATTCCAAAGAAGAACCAATGGAGATAAACCGTTTCCGTTTGTCTCCAGGAGAACGTCAACGTCGACGGTTGGCACAGCTCTGCCTGTATTGTGCCGATCCTGCACATCAAATTTCTGCATGCCCAAAGCGTCAAGGAGAACTCCTCCTCCTAGCCCATCAAGGAGAGGGTAGGCTAGGAGTAATTAAGTCCTCTCCATCAGCAATTGATTGTGTCCTTCCAGTTTCCCTACAAGTTGGTCAGCATTTCAAGACTGTCTCCGCACTTCTTGATTCCGGTGCCGCTGGCAACTTCGTTACTGCAGAACTGGTCCGCAAGTGGGGGTTACCCACTGAAAGTCTTTCCAAGACTGTCTTCCTTACTGCTGTGGATGGCAGTAGGATTCCTGATGCGACAGTCTCCCGCAGAACTTTGCCACTTACAGTAAAAGTGGGAGTCCTGCACACTGAACTTTTGTCCTTCCTGGTTTTACCCCGAGCCACTCATGCTCTGGTTCTGGGTTTACCCTGGCTCCGTCTTCACAATCCTCGTCTTGATTGGAAGACATCGGAAATCCTTTCCTGGGATCCTTCCTGCTCCGGTACCTGTCTCCAAAAGGTACTCCCAGCTCGTCATTCTTCAGCCGATGCAGCAGACCTTCCGCCTCTTCCCTACCAAGAGTACTCAGATGTATTCAGCAAGTCTGGCGCTGATGTCCTACCTCCTTACAGACCGTGGGATTGCCCTATCGAACTTATCCCAGGCAAAGAACCACCCAGAGGTAGAACCTATCCTCTCTCTCTTCCAGAGACTCAAGCCATGACCAATTACATCAAGGAAAATCTGGCAAAGGGATTCATCCGTCCTTCGACTTCTCCTGCTGGCGCAGGATTCTTCTTCGTCAAGAAGAAGGATGGAGGCCTACGTCCCTGCATTGATTATCGCGGCCTCAATGACATTACAGTAAAGAACCGATATCCGTTGCCCCTCATCACCGAGCTGTTTGACCGTGTCAGCGGTGCAACCATCTTTACGAAACTCGATCTGAGGGGTGCATATAATCTCATCCGCATACGAGAGGGCGACGAGTGGAAGACGGCGTTTAATACCAGAGACGGCCACTATGAGTACCTCGTCATGCCCTTTGGGCTCAGCAATGCACCAGCCGTGTTCCAGCACTACGTCAATGAGATTTTTCGGGACATTCTGTATCGTCATGTAGTTGTATATCTCGATGACATTTTAATCTACGCCAATAACATCACTGAACATCGTTATTGGGTCAAAGAGGTTCTATCCCGGCTGCGAGCTAATCATCTCTACTGTAAACTGGAGAAGTGTGTCTTCGAGGTGAAGTCTATACCCTTCCTAGGGTACATTGTCTCCGGTTCTGGTCTTCAAATGGATCCAGGAAAACTACAGGCCATCCAAGATTGGCCAATTCCCTCTTCGCTGAAAGGTATTCAACGTTTCCTGGGTTTTGCCAATTATTACAGAAAATTCATTCGTAACTTCTCTTCTATTGTGGCTCCCATCACTGCCTTGACTAAAAAGGGGTCTAATCCAGCGAAGTGGCCGGCAGAAGCCATCGAAGCCTTCCATCTGTTGAAACAGAGGTTCACTTCCGCTCCTGTTTTAAGACAACCTGATATCACCTTGCCCTTTATTCTCGAGGTTGATGCCTCCTCCGTGGGTGTTGGGGCAGTCCCAGGGGCGGATTGGGGACTAAAAGTGGCCCTGGAATATTTCTGGAAGTGGCCTCATGTGGGCGGCAACAATTCAATAATGGGCGGAGCCAACATAACAGTAGACGGGATTACCACATCACTACACTTACATACCTCCCAACATTCGGAGACACCGGGGAGGGACAGGGGGGGGCGTCAAATTTTCGGGGGCGTGGCCTTTTGGAAAGGGGGCATGGTCTAGCCCCCAGCCCCCCTACCTCCAAGAATAGATGCTGTGTGCATTCACGGACGACAGGGGGACTCCCAACTACCCCCCCGTCCCCCCGCGGCGGGACACTGCTGGCGGCGGGAGGGACGCGGGAATGTCCCAAAATACCGCGACGTTCCCGCGATGAGTGGGACAGTTGGGAGGTATGCACTTAGATAGATTGTTGACAGGCAAAACTAAAGCATCATAGTGTCTGAATATCAGATTCATCAATATTAACTTGTGTTGGTTGGTAAGACTGTAAAATATGGATGGACCCATGGTTGTCTTGCACTAACCCCTGACTTTACACACTCTCAACTTCAGGCTGTTGATACTGGACATTGTCTCTCTCTGGAAAGAGCCAGAAAACACTATATACAGTACACCAACCAGGATCACATCACCGTTATGCCCAGTACACAGTACAGCAGAAGCCGTTATGCCCATTACACATTACAGCACACGACGTTATGCCAAGTACACTCTGTAATGCCCAGTATATGTTATAGCACATGCCGTTATGCCCAGTACACATTACAGCAGACGCCGTCATGCCCAGTACACATTACAGCGCACTTTGTAATGTCCAGTATATGTTATAGCACGCCCCATTATAGCACACGCCGCTATGCCCAGTACACATTACAGCACACTCTGTAATGCCCAGTATATGTTATAGCACATGCCGTTATGCCCAGTACACATTACAGCAGACGCCGTCATGCCCAGTACACATTACAGCGCACTTTGTAATGCCCAGTATATGTTATAGCACGCCCCATTATAGCACACGCCGCTATGCCCAGTACACATTACAGCACACTCTGTAATGCCCAGTATATGTTATAGCACGCCCCATTATAGCACATGCCGCTATGCCCAGTACAGATTACAGCACACTCTGTAATGCCCAGTACACATTAAAGCACATGCCGTTGTGCCCAGTATATATTATAGCACACACCGTTATGCCCAGTACACATTACAGCAGACACCATTATGCCCAGTACACATTACAGCACACACCGTTATGCCCAGTACACATTACAGCACACACTGTTATGCCCAGTACACATTACAGCACACACTGTAATGCCCAGTATATATTACAGCACACTCTGTAATGCCCAGTATATGTTATCGCACATGCCGTTATGCCCAGTACACATTACAACACACTCTGTAATGCCCAGTATATGTTATCGCACACGCCGTTATGCCCAGTACACATTACAGCACACTCTGTAATGCCCAGTACACATTAAAGCACACGCCAGTATGCCCAGTACACATTAAAGCACACGCCAGTATGCCCAGTACACATTACAACAGACGCCATTATGCCCAGTACACATTACAGCACACTGTAATGCCCAGTACACATTAAAGCACACGCCGGTATGCCCAGTACACATTACAGCACACTCTGTAATGCCCAGTACACATTAAAGCACATGCCGGTATGCCCAGTACACATTCCAACAGACGCCATTATGCCCAGTACACATTGGGAGAGGGCACAGAGAGAAAGCCTGACGCGATTGGGCACAGAATGAGGGACAGACACGATGGGCCGCAAAGAGATGGATGAGAGGATGGGAGGGGCCACAGAGAGATAGAGATGGATGTGAGGGGCCACAGAGAGAGAGATGGATGGATGGGATGGGGCATAGATGGATGCACAGGCAGGACCCTCTCACCTGATTCTCTTCCTCGGCAGCAAAGATGTGCACTAGCAGTAGCCCTCCCGAGTTGCTCCCACACAGCCTCGCCAATGGCTCCCACTGCAGCCTCCACGCCCACCATGAGCAGGTTATAGCTCTGTTTGGCGCCATATTTATACCTCTGGAAGGGCATACATCGCATACTTTGACCAGGGCGGAGCTTCAGGAGACCCCAGGCAGAGAGGGAAGACAGTGACCATGCAGAAGGAGTGGTGTAAAGGGCGGAGCCAATCTTAGTCCAGAATCGCACCCAGCGGCGCAGCACTGCCCCCCTCCTTCTCCTCAACATGGACTATGCCATGCCAAGAATAATGAATAATGCCATGGTGATCCCATAATGTGTAAAATAAAAATATAAGTGATTCCCTGATCAGTGTCAACGCCGCACACAGTGCCTTGCTGGCTGCTGCTATATGCGGCCCCGCCTCCTCCCGCTCGCTGTTCTCCGAGTGACCGTGTACCGGAGAACAGTAGTAATGTGACTCGGTCACTCGGAGAACAGCGAGCGGGAGGAGGCGGGGCTGCATATAGCAGCAGCCAGCAGGGCACTGTGTGCGGCGTTGACACTGATCAGGGAATCACTTATATTTTTATTTTACACATTATGGGATCACCATGGCATTATTAATTATTCTTGGCATGGCATGGTCCATGTTGAGGAAGCTGGAGGAGGAGAAGCAGGCAGTGGACAGGTACAACAGCGTGCAGGAGGAGGCGGGTCCACTCATTGACGGCAGTCACCCACCAATGACAGGCGGAGGAGGCAGGGCCGCACACAGGGACTGGGCAAGCCCTGAGCAGCCCCGGCCTCAGCCCCAGCCTGTCGCTGTCAGTGTGGCTGTTCGCATGTTCGCGAGTCCACCAAACCCCGCCCGGCGAACAGCTGCGAATGGATGTTTTGCATAAACATCCATTTGCATGGCTCGGGTATCCGCCCACATCTTTCGATGGTCACTGACCATCGAATGATGTTTAGCGTGCACGCATATATATAAGTGACTTTTCAGTTGTGTACATTTGCGTGCACGCTGGGACGAATATGGGCGGGCAGCTGACATCCGGTGATGTCAGCTACCCGCCTCCCACACCCGCATCATTGCCTCATTACCATGAGAACGCCCAGCGTTCTCATGGGAACGCCCATGGAACACTGGGCGTTCCCATATGGTAATGGGGCAGCCCAGCACCCCCCGCCCATCTCCGCCCCCCCCATGGGTGCGTGCATCTGGCGAACCGAAAGGTCGCCGTGGGTGCACACACCATACGCCTGCACATGCGCAGAGATACCCGCCTACGCAGACGTGCAACATCGGTACTGCGTACGAATGCACTCAGTACCGATGAGATCTGAATGACGCCCATAGTTTGCTGACAGTATTACTTGCTCTCACACACTTTTTTTTTTTACCTTAAAATGTGTGTGTGGCAGCTCAGCCTCATCCTCTCCTTTCGACCTTTCATCATCCCTGCTGGTGCTGTGCTTCCGTGTAGCTCTGCCCCCTTGTCCCGCGTGGCTCCGCCCATCCATTCCGTGTAGCTCCGCCCCCTGTCAAGTCTCTGCTGACAATCACTGATCGTGACTGATGTACAGGGGGGTTGGGATATGGGTGCTGGGAAGGAGCTTAGCCGCCCTGGGCTTCATGTTGCTGGCGCTGCTGCCAGTAGTGTGACAGGCAGCAGCAGCCACTGAGAGCAGCAGCAGCAGGGAGGAGGGGGAAGTCACAGTGTTCTCTTTGGCTTCTGTTCTGACTCCACGGACTGACTGGCACCCCCGCTCAGGGCCGGCGCCACCACTAGGCAAACCTAGGCATTTGCCTAGGGCGCCGGCCACTGGAGGGCGGAAAATGCCGCCCGGGTACCTGTCCTACCGGCGCTGTCTATTTCAATCTGGCGGCGGAGGCAGCGGGGGTCCCTGCAGTCTAATAAAAATCACGAGCGCTATCCGCCGGGCTATGCGGAAGCGCTTCTAGTGTGAAAACTCTGGCAGCACGGCGCACGCTGATCTCAGCCAATCAGCGTGCTGCCAGAGTTTTCACACTAGAAGCGCTTCCGCATAGCCCGGCGGATAGCGCTCGTGATTTTTAATAGACTGCAGGGACCCCCGCTGCCTCCGCCGCCAGATTGAAATAGACAGCGCCGGTAGGACAGGTACCACCCCACACCTCACACACACCACCACACCCCACACCCCACACCCCCCCCCCCCGGCACCGGGGCGCCCCCAGCCCGACTCGCCTGGGGCGCTCCGGTGCCTTGCACCGGCCCTGCCCCCGCTGTCTTGCCAGCCACAGCTCCGCCACCTGAGCTGCTGGTGTTCGCTGCGGCTGGCCTCCGTCCTCTCCTCGGTAAAAATGCAGAAGCAGGAAGTGCGCAGCTATGGGTACAAATAAAGCTGGAGACGGGGACCACTTCCGGGCACGGCCACCGGCGCTAGTACACTCCGCGGTGGCCGGCCCCTGATTCAGTCACAGTGTCACAGGTAGCTGTCGGCCTCAGGTTCGGCCGGCCTCCCGGGAAAATTCCCGGTGGCTTTAATGGCCAATCCGCCCCTGGGCAGTCCTCTCGCAGAAAGCGCCCGATGGTCGTCTTCATCCCTGTTGGTTCTACTCCCGTAAGTTCCTGCCTGCAGAGCGTAACTATGCCATCGGTGACCAAGAGCTCCTCGCCATCAAGTTGGCATTAGAAGAATGGAGATATCTTCTAGAGGGCGCTGTTCATGAGATCACAATTATCACAGACCACAAGAATCTTCTGTATCTCAAGTCTGCTCAATTTTTAAATCCCCGTCAAGCCAGATGGACACTTTTCTTTTCCAGGTTCCGTTTCAAGCTGTCGTTCTGTCCAGGGACACAAAACCGAAAAGCTGATGCCCTTTCCCGCTCATGGGAGCAAGAAAGTGAGTCTAAGTCCACACATCAACACTTTATTATTGATCCAGTGGCATTCTCCGCAACGAGAGTTTCAAATCTCACGCCCCCTACAGGGAAAAGATATGTAAAGCCAGCTCTAAGAAAGAAGTTGCTCTGTTGGGCGCATTCTTCAAAATTCGCTGGCCATGCAGGCATTCAGAAAACTTACGAGTTTATCACCAGGTCCTACTGGTGGCCGTCCCTCAAACAGGATGTACAGGACTTTGTTTCCTCTTGTGCTAAATGTGCTCAGCACAAGATCAGTCGTCAGTCTCCTCCTGGGCAATTGATGCCACTGTCAGTGCCACATCGTCCTTGGACGCATATTTCTATGGACTTTGTAACTGATCTTCCAGAGTCTGACAAATTCACCACCATCTGGGTGATTGTTGACCGGTTCACCAAGATGGCTCACTTCGTTCCCCTCACCGGCCTTCCGTCAGCTTCCAAGCTGTCCCAGCTATTCATCAAAGAGATATTCAAGCTTCATGGGCTGCCTCTTGAAATCATCTCCGATAGAGGCGTCCAATTCGTAGCCAAGTTCTGGCGAAGCCTGTGCTCCCTGCTTCAAATCAAGTTAAAGTTTTCCACAGCCTACCACCCTCAAACCAATGGCCAAACGGAGAGGGTGAATCAGGACCTTGAAGCATTTCTCTTCTTCCCAAGATGACTGGGCTCAACTCCTTCCATGGGCAGAGTTCTGCCATAATAACCAATATCATTCTTCATCAAATGTCACTCCATTCCTTGCCAATTATGGGTTTCATCCTCGAGTTCCTGACTTCACTCTGCAACCTGTGTCCTCTGTTCCAGCGGTCGCCACGACCATCCGTCAATTCGTCAAATCCTGGAAGCTCATTCGTTCTTCACTTCTGAAGGCTTCAAGCAGGTACAAAAAATTTGCAGACAGGAAACGCAGAGCTGTGCCAGCCCTCCGTCCAGGAGATCGTGTCTGGTTGTCAACTAAGAATCTTCGATTGAGAGTGCCATCGATGAAGTTCGCTCCCCGATATATTGGTCCTTTCCCAGTTGAGCGAGTCGTCAATCCAGTAGCTTACAAGCTCAAGTTGCCGCCCTATTTGAAAGTGCCAGCTACATTCCACATTTCGCTGCTCAAGCCGCTGGTTCTGAATCGCTTTCATTCCAAGCTCCCCAAGGCTCCTAAGGTTTGCACCCAGCGTGGAACAGAATATGAGGTCAGTAAGATCTTGGACTCTCGCATCCGATATGGTCGTCTGCAGTACTTGATCGATTGGAAGGGCTACGGCCCCGAAGAGCGATCATGGACCAATGCCATCGATGTCCATGCTCCCAGACTCATCCGGGCGTTCCACTCCAAGTTTCCCCGCAAGCCTAAAAGGTGTCCTGGGGCCACCCTTAAAGGGGGGGGGGGGGTGCTGTCACGATCCGAGCTGTCAGACAGACTTTCTTACCGGCTAAGTGCCTCCGCAGGTTCAGCTTGCGGTCCAGACGTCATCTCTGCCGGCCTCCTGTCTCCCAGTGACAGTCCCCAGTGCACGGCAATCCACCTGTCCGCCGCCATTGCTCCCAGTATCCAGCATGGTGTGCACAAACACACTTTCCCACCATAGCAGACAAGGGGGGTGCCATGTTCTTCCCAGTCACATGTCTGTGCTGTCCAATCCTGTTGGTTCTGATCTCCCTGTCATACTTCCTCGGCCAATCCTGGCCACCCAGTGGGGATAAGTATGCTGGGAGCTCTCAGAACCATTGCTAGTGCTTCAGTTGTCTCCAGTGTATGGTCAGCTGTCCTTGTCTCTGTACAAGTGTATTCTCTGCTGGTGTTGTCTTCCATGCTGCAGTGTGTTCCAGGTTGTTCCATCTCCTGTGAAGTCCAGGTTATTCCACCGCCTGTGATCCTGCCTCTCAGCCCAGCGACCAAGCCTAGCTCCGGGACTCTGGTCCTTCCGATGCTCCAGCATCGTCCGCCATCGATGTTTCATCGCTAGTCCGATATTCCGGATCTCCTGCTTCCGTCCGTCATTCCGGACCCACAGTCATCTCCCGTCCGTCATTCCGGACCCACAGTCATCTTCCATATCCGATACCTGAATCCGATGTTCCCACATCATCATCGATAGTCCGATATTCCGGATCTCCAAGCCAAGCTTCCGTCCGTCATTCCGGACCCACAGTCAAGCTCAAGTCTTCCGTCCGTCACTCCGGACCCACAGTCTCCACATCCGATGTTCCACCATCGATCCCACATATCATCACATCTGTAAAGTATTGCAATCTGCATAAACTGTCATTTCTCCTGCATACTTTACTGTCTGTTAATATTACAACCATCTGCAAATAAACTCCGGTTGTATTTTACCTCTGACTGCTTATTGGCTCTGGGTGCACTGTCGCGCACTCCATGCGCAAGGGTCCTCTCCAACCTTCCCGGTTCAGGTACCGGTCCAGGTCCCCACCAGAGGTCTCAGTCTCGTCGACTAAGCCCCTTGGTGTGACAGTAAGCACTAGCCAAATGGATCCAGCCGCAAACCAAGCTTCTCCACCCAGCCCTGTACAGCAACTGTCTGCAAGATCTGTCTTCCTGGCTGGATAAGCTACAGACCACTCTCAGTGGCCCTGAGCCTGTCAGAGAACTTCCAAGTCCAGTTCATCCTCCTGTAATGGCTGCTGCACCTCGCCTTCATCTGTCTGTCCCCACCAAGTATGATGGGAACCCCAAGACCTGTCGAGGTTTTCTCAATCAGTGTGAGATTCACTTCGAGCTGCAACCCAGCAACTTCCCTACTGAAAGGGTCAAGATCGCCTACATCATCTCCCTCCTGTGTGGAGCAGCGTTAGAATGGGCGTCCCCTTTATGGGAAAGATCTGATGCCATCCTGTCCAATTACAAGGACTTCGTGTCAACATTCCGGCGTATCTTCGATGAGCCTGGGCGATCAGCATCTGCCTCCACTGAAATCCTACGTCTCAGACAGGGATCCCGCTCCGTCGGGCAATATCTGGTCCAGTTCCAGATTCTGGCGTCTGAACTCTCCTGGTGTGATGGGGCCTTATACGCAGCTTTCTGGCATGGCCTATCCGATCATATCAAGGATGAACTCACTACCAGAGACTTACCCTCAGGTCTAAGTGACCTTATTTCATTGTGTATCAAAGTAGACCTACGCTTCCGAGAAAGGGCTGTAGAACGTCACAAGAGCGCTCCAGTTAAAGTGCCAACTCCTCCGCCTTCTTTACCCACTGCTCCTGCGGTCCATTCCAAAGAAGAACCAATGGAGATAAACTCCGGTTGTATTTTACCTCTGACTGCTTATTGGCTCTGGGTGCACTGTCGCGCACTCCATGCGCAAGGGTCCTCTCCAACCTTCCCGGTTCAGGTACCGGTCCAGGTCCCCACCAGAGGTCTCAGTCTCGTCGACTAAGCCCCTTGGTGTGACATCCCCATGGGAATGCAGGCGGGTCAATGCCTGCTGGGGGTGGGCGGCTGACATCACATGACATGCATCAGCGCCCGCCCCCTCTTCGGCAGACTCCGATGGAAATAAAAGTCAGTGACCATCGAATAATTTCTCTTCCCTTTTGGCCATATGTTAGCGAGGGGACGCGGGCTGTGCTGGTGGCAGGGGCGGAGCGGTTCGCGGGGCGGCGCTGACCTGTTCCCTAGGCCCGATGTTCGGTCACCCGGAAAGGTGGGCAACGATCCCGGATACCCTCCCGGGGCTAAAGATGCAAATTGCATAATTTAGCCCCGCCCCCTCCTCAAAGACCCAGGAATTGCGGGATTTGCAGTGCTTGATGTCTACATCAGGCCCCGCCACCGATTTTCCAGAGAGGAGACTTTAAAAAGAAGGAACCCTGCTGTAAATGATTATTTTATAGCCAATTATTACTATTACTTCCAAAACCATGCCCTTGGCTGGTTGCCCTCATTAAAAGGGTGCCGCTGGTGTCGGTTGTTGCTATGGAAGGAGGTCCCCACTCAACTCCCCACAGATACAGAAGGAAGCAGCATGTGATAGAGACTCACTGCCATCTTCCTCCTGCATCATCAGACGAATCACTGTAGAAGAGGTAGGGGAAACGCAATTCCAGTTAAAGGGTAAAAGTCTTGTGAGCTTGGCTGAAATATAACAATAATTATGTTTGGGTGCCCAGTGCCATGGGGCGTAACACTAACAGGAGAGCCAGCCTGGACCAGCTCCGTGGTATTAGAATTATGTAAACAAAAATAATTGCAGGCAGCGAGAACAGGGAGCCCGCGTCTGTTTCCTATATGACCTGTCGCTGACAAGCCGCGACAATATGTCACAATACCAGTGTGACTGTTATCATGGCGTAATGGGCATATAATGGACTGTAACAAAACCTCTGCAATGTTTATGATTATATGACTTTTCATGCCATCTGTTTGTGTTCAGCACGGTGCTGTTTGTTGTGTGCAGGCGTTTCTCTTGGATTCGGTTTCTAGAGCGTGACTTGTTTATGTGCAACCAAAACATAGAATTCATAGAGGATCAGAAAACCACACTCTAGGAACCACCGGGGCTACGTCGACAAGCATTAGGTCGACACCACTAGGTCGACAGACATGCATGAAGGTTGACATGACTGAAGGTCGACATGCATGAAGGGTGACATGACTGAAGGTCGACATGGGTTAAGTCGACGGGTCATTAGGCCAACATAAGCATTAGTTTGACATGGGGAAGGTCGACAGTCAAAAGGTCAACATGGGGTTTTTCTCTTTTATTTTTGAGCCGACATGTGCCGACAGGCGGTATTTCATGCCCTACCATCCACTAGGGCATGGAGGGAGAATATAATAGTGTGCCCACAACGCGTCCCCAGCGCATCGAGCCATGTGAGGGGACGCGGTGCTACGTTTCAGTGTCCATGTCGACTGTGTCGAAATTCTGGACAATGTAAAAATCCATGTCGACCTTTTGACTGTCCACCTTCCCCATGTCAACCCAATGCTTGTGTTGACCTTATGACCCATCGACCTAACACATGTCGACCATCAGACATGTCTACCTTCATGCATGTCGACCTAGTGGTGTCAACCTAATGCTTGTCGACCTAGTTACTGTCTATTCAATGATTGATTCCAAACCACCAGTATCCAGAATGGGGAACCCTCAGAGTACAGACAGGAAGGTGCACAGTGTTACTGTATGTGGGGCGTACCTGCATCAGGAGCATAAATAAGTAGTAGGGGAACAGGTGTAGTACATCTATGAAGAAGGGCTGCAGTATATTAGCAATCACAATGTTGACAGTCATTGGGTGAGATTTACTAAGCCTTGAAAAGAGATAAAATGGAGAGTGATAAACCACCAACCAATCAGTTCCTACCTCTCATTTTTCAAACACAGCCTGGGACATGACAGTTAGGAGATGATTGGCTGGTGGTGTACCATTATACAGTATAGTCACACTTTAAGTATCTACATTCAGTGGTGCAGAGAGAGGGGGGAGTGGGCTATAATTACCTGGGCTGGGGCCCATGTATGATGGTAACCTGGCAGCCGCAGCAGCTGTACTCACCCCAGCACATGTTGCTTTGTGCTGGGCTGCAGTGTGGACAGGGAGGGGCTTAAAGTCCTGGCCACACCTCCCACAATTAGGCCACCCCCGTGAAAAGTACCCGGGACCGGCCAAGCTCTCTACTGCCCTGTTGACAAGTACAGGTTTGAAAGAAAGAAAAGGATTTGCTCGATGGATGCACACCAGAAGAAATGGTTTATTTTGTTATTTAAAACGTAACCTTTATTGGTTTGCTTATCTAAAATATATAGAGAAGACCTAGATATCTGCGTTCTTTGCAACCTTGTGAAACTGCAGGTCTTGGTCCACTCGGCTTTTTGTGAAATTGATTAGGGGTTAAAATTAGACATACATGTCACACAAACATATAAAGTGAAGTGCTTGTGCACTATTTAAAGTAAAGAAAAACACACTTTCCTACTTCTATCTTTAAATAAAACCCTACTGTATATCAATTTAAGACCAAGGGTGTACATAACCTGTGTGCGGACCCAAAAATCCCCTCCCCCCCTCCCTTTCCTAACTGTTGACAAGTACAATATGTCGACACAAATAAATGGCAACATGCTCAGAATATTGACTGGAACAATGTTGCCCTCTACATAATGTCAATACCCAATTTTAGGCCTAATCTTAAAACCTAACCCTATAATTCTGTCATTTAGATTATCTCTAGTATCAAGATGAAAATGGAACTGTTCCAAAGAGCTGACATTTTCTATCATACATTGGGCAAATGTACAGGAACACCAACAATGAATGAGAAGGGTGCATGATGATTATTCAAGACAACAAGTTGTGTAGTCTTCAGCTGAAGATGGTCACAGATCTTGTCTGCGGATGATTGTACAGGCTTTTGGAGTAGAGATAAGCAGTGGGTGGCGACAAGGGTGGGGCCGCATGGGCAAACGCAGGGGGGGGGTTTCTGGTTGCCCAGAAATCCCCACCTCTTGTCAAGTGTCTCAAATTATGACAATAGCAATGGTATATAATATGATTACTACAGCTGCCACCACGTCATGCAGTGTAAGGGACAGAGCGGAGCTGCTTGCACATGCCCAGTGGTAGTGACTTATTCTACCAAGTTTGTTGTGTGTGGATCTGAGCCCTAAATCAGTGCACCGGACTAGAAAGCAGCTACCAGGAAGAAGTGACAGGAGCCTTATCATGGGAGAACATGAGCTTAGAAAGTGCAGTACTGGTTCTATTAGTTTTGTGTATTTATTATGGAATGTTTAACCTTTTCCTGACCACTTATTTATATTTTTTTCAATGTTTGATACAGCCAATACTATAGCCCATTTATAGTGTTAGATATTAGTAGTACTGAATAAGGGCTAATGTATGGAATGCAGTACTAATTTAGTACTGTATTCAATACATTGGCCCTTATTCAGATCTGATTGCAGTACAAATTTGTTCTCAAAATGGGCAAAACCAGGGGTTAAAGTGGGCCGGAACGGGGCGGAACTGAGTTCCGGCAGTTGTAACTGAAGCCGGAACTCAGTTCCGCCTCCCTCCTCCCACCATGCCTTGCCACAGTAATATTTCCCCAGCACACAGCACAGCAGGCAGGCTGGCTCAGGCTGCATTAAGCACTGCAGCCAGCCATTACTGTGCGTACAGCCCGCCCAGTGTCCCCCGCCGCCGCAGCCCGACTCGTGACCCGCCGCTCACCCGGCAGTGTGCAGTCACAGTGTATGTGACTTACTTGCCAGTTGCCGCTGATGAGAGGAAGGAGGATGCTGAGAGGCAGACAGTGTAACTCGCTGTCTGCCTCTCAGCATCCGTCCTCTCATTAGCCAGCGCCCAGCAGCCTGCAAAGACTATTATGTACGGCTACCCAGTGGAGACCCAACCCGCCGAATAAAATGAATAATAATGAGGTGGGGGGGCGGGATATTGGGGCGGAGCTAAGGGGGATGAGGAGACCTGGCCCATAATGCCTCCTCCGTGCCTCTGCTGCTGGCGTATCCTGAGGTGAGGAGCAGCGCTGCCCTCTGCCGCCCTTTACCCACGCGGATACTACGGGTATGGACCTGGTGCTGCTCCTGGTTATGAATAATGCAGAAATTATACATTTATTTGAAGTAGGAAGTTCCTTGGACGATAAGGTAGCAGCTTTGTTTTATTCAGTGATGATAAGTGCTGTGTTGGAGTGATGTTAGTGCCTGTGTGTGTTCCCCCTGGCACCGAACATGTAATGTAACCCCTGGCACCAAGCATGTAATCCCTGGCATCGAGCAATGTAACCCCTGACACTGAGCATGTAATCCCTGGCATCGAGCAATGTAACCCCTGACACCGAGCATGTTGACCCTGGGCACTGTGCAATAAACTCCTGGCATCGAGCAATGTAACCCCTGGCATTGAGCAATGTAACCCCTGACACAGTGCATGTAACCCCTGGCATTGAGCAAGAAACCCCTGGCTCTCGCATGTAAATCCTGGCACCATGTATATAACCCCTGGCACTGTGCATGTAATACCTGGCACTGTGCATGTAACACCAGGCATTGAGCAAGAAACCCCTCGCACTTGCATGTAACCCCTGGCACTGTGCAAGAAACCCCTGACATCGAGCAAGAAACCCCTGGCACTTGCATGTAACCCCTGGCACTGTGCAGGAAACCCCTGACATCGAATGAAAAACCCATGCACTGAGCATGCAACCCCTGGTTTCGAGCAAGAAAACCCTAGCAATAAGCATGTAGGTAAGTGGCACCTGTGTTACATAATATGTAATGGGCAATATCCGTGTGTAGCATATTGTGTAATGGACAATACAGCGTGTTGCATAATGTGTAATAGCCATTACGGTGTGCATAATCCCCTGTCCAACAAAGCCATGCTCTAAATTTTCACTGTTCTGTTTCTTTTATCTTTTAAGTTGTTTTGCAATGTGGGGCATAATTGTAATTAGGGGTGGTATTACGTGGCCTGCATTCTTCTTTTCATGGATGTGTGGGATAGGCCATAAATGTAAAGCTTACAGGGGGTGCCGAACACCCTAGGGGGGGGGGGGGGGGGGCGGCGGGGGAAGTAGTGAGTTCCACCACCTCACCAGGACCACTTTAAGCACTGGGCAAAACCATGTGCGCTGCAGGTGGGGCAGATGTAACATGTGCAGAGAGAGTTACAGTAGATTTGGGTGTTATTTTGTTTCTGTGCAGGGTAAATACTGGCTGCATTATTTTTACACTGCAATTTAGATTTCAGTTTCAACACACCCCACCCAAATATAACTCTCTCTGCACATGTTACATCTGCGATCAGATCTGAATAAGGGCCATTGTGTATAAAAAGATCACGGTGGTTACTCAGTTCTTCTACCACTCCACCAGACTCCCACCCTTGCTCCAATGTTCCACAGAGTGTGGGATTGTGGACTGCATTTTAAAACCCCTCTCTAGAATCCTGCGTTTGCCAGTGGGCCGATGTAACCGTGTCATTAGACTCTGCCCCTCAGGGGAAACTGAGGCAGTTGGGGCATATTTGCATAGTGGGCGGTGCTAAAATGACGCAATTAGCATAGAATTGTGTAACTATGCCCACCCACCCCCCCACCCCCCTACGCTTATTCACTGGGGTTTTTTTTTCCATTCTGCCCATACTTGCCTACTTTTGAAAACTAGTTTGAGGGAGACTATAGTTGGAAATATAATTTTGCACAGCGCCCGATTGAGGGGGCATGTCATGCTCCACTTAAAGGGCGTGTCCAGTTCCATATATGGAGAGATTGTGAAAAGAGATTGTAAATGTGGCACCTAGAAGTGGGGATGTGTACTGCTACATCTGAGAGAAATATTTTAAAATGATTTGTATCCAAATGTAGATGATCCCCAAAGCAGTTAGTAAGAGATACTATACTTGGTAAAGTGCTGGGAAATGGTGCTGATGATTCAAAGTAAATGTATTTATCTTTCATTCCTTTTTCCCCCAAAGATTTAACAGTGTAATGTGGGCTAGGTGACATGAGGGAGATTGCTAGACTAATGAGGGAGAGAGGGAGATTGCCGCTATGTCAGGGAGTCTCCTGCAGAATGCAGGAGGGGAGGTAACTATGATGTAACAGTGTAATGTGGGCTAGGTGACATGAGGGAGATTGCTAGACTAATGAGGGAGAGAGGGAGATTGCTGCTATGTCAGGGAGTCTCCTGCAGAATGCAGGAGGGGAGGTAACTATGATGTAACAGTATAATGTGGGCTAGGTGAAATGAGGGAGATTGCTAGACTAATGAGGGAGAGAGGGAGATTGCTGCTATGTCAGGGAGTCTCCTGCAGAATGCAGGAGGGGAGGTAACTATGATGTAACAGTGTGATGTGGGCTAGGTAACATGAGGGAGATTGCTAGACTAATGGGGGAGAGAGGGAGAGTGCTGCTATGTCAGGGAGTCTCCTGCAGAATGCAGGAGGGTAGGCAGCTATGATTCTGCCCACTTCACTAGTGGGCAGAATGTGGAAAAGGTGACCGTTGTTCCGTGGGAACCAGGAGAGTAGACATCTATGGTTCTGCTTCCCAGAGCTGACAGCCCTGTCCCCTAGCCATGACATCATATGGGTTTTTGGAGCGCATTACCACCCTGTTACAGCGCTGATAAAGTTTACCGAATTCTTCTGTATTAAACAGGGACATCCATAATATATTGTTTAGCCCCAGTCTGATTCCAGTGTGGACATTACACTTACAGCTTGCGTTCCATTTTATTTGCTCATTAAACAGATAACATTTACACAAGTAGTGCATTTCTAGGATGACTTGGATATAGGACTCCACACGTGTTCCCTGCAGGGGGCTGATTCCTAAGGCTCAGTCCAGCTCTTTTACAGTGTGTCACAAGTGTGACATCTGAAGACAGCTAGCATAATGAGAAACATCTGGAACGTCTGCCAAACACAACATACACTGTTACATAATGACACTGTAAATCATGTTCCATGTGCTGGTTCCACACTATTGTGACTGCTTACACTACAGTGTCGTTTCTGTACCAGATCCCTTACTCACTGGTGGTTTTCTATAGCTAATAAAATAACGACCCCCATAATCAATAGCTTTGAGCTTGCCATTGTAGGCAGGTATTGCACCAATTCGAGCACATTGCATATTCCATTTACTTGAATTCAGTGCAAATGAAAGCACTGAGGACACTAACAAAATGCTTTAAATATATGTAGCAGAGAAAGGTGACTAAAATATATGGCTTCTCTGCCTTCTGGCTAAGATCAGGTGTAGTATCAGTTTACAGACTGACAGATGTGGCTTCTTGGACTGCAAACTGTTCTTACAAGAACTAGCTGCAACATTGGGTGGCAGGGCTGCCAATAGGGGGGTGCTGTGGGTAAAGCTGTCATGGGCAGCGCTGAACAAAGCAGGTCCCAGATTGCAGGCTTATTCAACCCATTATGCGGCCAATTAAAATGCTGCACCAGTTTTTGAGCCAATCAGAGCTTGTGTACAAGCAGCCAATCAGAGCGGTTGCCAGTTAGTGAACTCTGATTGGCTCACCAGCCGGTGTTGCACTTTAATTAGCCGCCGGCATTCTGAGTTGAAGAAGCCTGCTCTCTGAGACCTCCAGGCTGCAGCTCAATAAAGAGCAGATAAGGGAGCAGGAGCCAAGTTACGGTAAGTTAAGTGAGGAAAGGGGGGGGGGGGGTTTGGGGGGTTTCGGACTGGAAATGAGTCCCGGCCCCAAAATTCCTGATGGCAGCCCTGTTGGATGAATAAGATGCAGGAAGGAAGGACTTTGCATGAAGAGGGAGAAACTCTGTAGCGACCTGCCAAAGATTACAATTGCTCTGGCTTCTGAAGGTTTGACCACCTTTCCTCTGAAACCAGTCAAGACATCAAAGACCTTTCTTCTGAACCTGTGAAGAGCCAGAATAATGGCCTCAGCTGCCCCCGCCCTGGTGCTGGCTCCAGCCTCCTCTCCGACTGCCTTGACCAGGAAGAAGAAGAGAATAAGTTGGTGAAAGGTCTGCCTGATTCTTTCCCTTCTAAATCCACCGCCCCTCCAGAAACAGGACCAGAGGAACTCAATCAGGACTGACCAAAGGGAGCCCCAGCCCTGGAACCTTGGATGAGACAGCCCATATTCATGAAGCTGAAGGAGGTGGATGAAAAGGTTCCAGACATGATTACTGAAACCACTGAAAGAAGATGGTCCATGAACAAGGGTTCTCAATGACTGAAACCCTCAGCTAACACAACTACCTAAAGAGGATCTTGTATGCGACCTGTCCCTTCATAGCCACCTGCAAGAGGTACTGCAAAGAGATAAAAGTGGCGAGGCCTGAATCCCATTTATCTTGCTTTGTGGAAAATTGCCCTATTCAAAAAGAGCAGAGGCCGGTGATGGTTTCAATGTGGAATCAACACAAACCTGGCAGAGACATTTCTCCCTTCCCAAAATGGTTCTGTACAGTGATCAGGGATTCCTACAAGAGCCTGGATGAAAAATGGCTTGCCACAGTGCTTTTCCGTGGAGGGATCTGCAGAACTTCTCCATTACTCCAACCAACAGCAGAACTATAGGAAATGCAGTGGGAAGACCACATTGGAAGAGACTGCAAGGTCTGGGTGGACTTGCTGGCCATGAGACCAAAGACTGTGGTCTGGCAGACCACATTTACAAACATGCAGGGCATGATCCTATGCTGTGTCACATGATCCTATGCTGTAGCAGTGACTGAACATGGTGCTATATCGAGCCTGCCACCCTTCCCAGCACAGAGGAACCAGCAGCAGTGTCAGGAGGGTAAGAAATCTTCCACCCCCACCTCTTACCCTCCCCCAACCACCACCTACTGTGTCAGAGACTCCCGTAACCCCCACTGGCACAACTTATCCACCCTTGGCTTTCAGGTCAAAAGTAGACAACAGGGTCTGGATTTCCCATTACGCGTACGTCACTTGTTTTGTGTGGTTTTGGATGAGACCTTTATAGACCAGCTTCTTTCCTAGTTGCTGAGGCTCTCTCCTTTTGGGGACAACTGGGGACTTTGTTCCTGATGGGAAGCTTCGGCCAACCTTGGGGAAAAAGAGGCGATCCCGAGACAAGAAACGTTGGGAGGCCTGAAGACCCTTGCCCACTAAGGGGCCTTTTGGTTTCATAGGTTGGGGTTTCATAGGGTCCCCCTGATCTCCTTTTTCCTTTGGTAATCCTTTTGAGTAATATAATCATTCCCCTATTGGAGAGGGACCAAAGTTCCTTAGCTTTAGTGCAGTTTTTGCACTGTTCACTGGGCGATGAGGTCTCGCAGTGGGTTTCAATTTTATGGGTACTTGTTTTCTACGTACGGCACCGTAATGAAATCGGATCGCATCGGATTCGGTACTCGATGATGTACGATGGCATACGATGCTATCTGATCCGATTTCATTTTAAATCGAATCGCATCGTATGACGATGCTATCCGATCCGATTTCATTTTAAATCGAATCGCATCGTATGCGGTGACGCGATCAAGCAGATTTTTACATTGGAATCAATGTTAAATGGTCCCTGAGACCCGATTTTACATTGATTTCAATGTAATAACCCCGCAAACCCACGATTTGTATAGGAAACCCCCCCTGATGGTTTAAAATGCGCCTCCATTGTTAACGCCACCCCAGTATTGACGTCAACCCGAAGCGTGGCGAGCGGCGGCGGTACGCGTCCTCCGACTTTTTCATACCCCCACTATCCACGTCGGCGTGGAGTTGAGAATAGAAAGTGTGGCGAGCGCAGCGAGCCACCGAGCCCGAAGCGTGGCGAGCGTAGCGAGCCCCGCGAGGGGACGCGGATACCTGTGAAGCCCGCGAGGGGACACGGATACCTGTGATGCTGTGGGTTAGCACAGCGAAACGCGTTGGTGCGTTTGGACCACCCTCCTGAGAAGTCACTTTGCCACCCTTTACAAAATCGTCATTTGACTTCCTGCTTAATCATCTGATCCTGTTCCTGTCCTCAATTCTGACCAGTGAGGTTGCAGACCGACCAACCATTCCTGTAATCGGATTGCGTATACAAACAAGGTTTCCCGGGCTGGCTATACCAACTTTTGCCAACGGGTTATCAACCAAGCATCCACAGGTGATATACAAACGTATGGACGGACTCCCTCTATATTTCATTGGACATTTGCTGTCAAGATCAATGCAGGTTTTCCAACATCGGTGGTGACTATACTCAAATTAGTGGTCCTATTAATTCTACTGTTTTTATCACTGTATTTTTATGTGAATTGTTTTATTAAATTTTTTACGACTAGATTGATGCATACACTTGCAATTATTGTGTGAAAGCGCTGCTTAAATCTTGTTTTTTCTGTTTTACTATCAAAAAGTTCAGTTTCTCATTATAACACATTTGTACTGTAAAATTGTGCTCAATTAACTTTTATGCAATAAAAATTACATAATTTAAAAAAGTAAAGCTGGGTACACATATATACAATTGTCGGGCCGTTCTTCCGTTCTGGGTCGGACAGCCGTTCAATTGTATATGTGTGTACGCTGTGTTGGAACATACTGCTGCCTTGGTGAAATAAACGGTGAACATGCAATGTAACAAAAAAGAAAATAATTTCACCACTGGCGCTGTAATCTTGATGCAGCAAAAAGACTCAGATGATGGTCACCGGACCATCCAAATATACAATAGAAAGACAAACTCAGTCCATATGCGCTTAAAGACAATATTCCAGACCAATGTTCTCCACTCTTTCTTTCCACCTCAAATGACTCGGTTATATGAAAAGAAGAAGAGAATACACAATTGTAATCAGATGACAACACTAAACAAATTTCCTCCAAAAGCGTGCGGGGGAATATTCTAGAAGATGGTGCTCCCAAAGTTCCCAGCTGATCCAAGGGTCATCAATAATGGGTCACCACACTCTTGTGCGTATAAGCAAATGCTTACATGTATGCTTACATGAATATACTTAGGACAACTCATATAAAGGTATCTTTATAGGGTATGGATTCTCACAAACTTCTTCCAGATAAAAAAAGGTTTTATTCCAATAAAACACGGTGTA
This sequence comes from Crinia signifera, assembly GCF_055691185.1. NCBI lineage: Eukaryota > Metazoa > Chordata > Amphibia > Anura > Myobatrachidae > Crinia > Crinia signifera. Next base: position 461,627,480 of record NC_139217.1, read on the forward strand.
GGGCACAATCTTTAACAGCAGAAATCACCACACTAGTTGGAACCCGGGTAACATGTGAGTATTACTGTACTGTATCGAATATGGTCCTGCACCATTGAACTATAAAATAGACACTGGTTGCGACGCGTTTCGGCACACTGCGGTGCCTTTATCAAGTATTGTGTCTAAAAATGCAAATAAAAACATTATTATAACCTATTATTCATAGGACATATAAAAAGCAAAAACAAAATGGCGACTTTATACAAGTCCCAAACACATACCAATAGCAGGTCCTTCTGATGGATAAATTCAGTGGGGGACTGTTTCCACAGCTCCCTCCACGTGCACACAGAAGAGACAGCAGAACGCGATTGTTTGCGTTCCATTTTAATAAGGACGCCGGATCGGAAGTGCGCACCTGCGTCACTTCCGCCTCTGACGATTTACTGTGTCCGTCTGTTATTGGACTCCGTTACAGGAAGTAGCTCCCGCGTCATTGACATATTGCGCAGCCTCTAAATAAGCTCCCTGTTCGAGTTGGGGCTAGTTAGTTGCGGCGGCCATCTTAAGACCTGGCAGATATGCCCAATCTGTGAATTTTTGCTAAAAGGAATGTTTGTTTTAAATTTTCGGAAGTTCTTTTATATATATTTAGTAAAGGCTAAAAAGCGACCCATCTAATAATATTTTTAAACTGTATCAAGATCTGATCAATGGTTTCTTTGAAAAGGGAACTTTCAACAAAAACGTTAAAGAGTTTTTGATTAATGACAATTATTCAACGCCTGTTTTATACCTTCTACCGAAGGTTCATAAAAATGTCGAAAAACCACCAGGTAGGCCCATTGTGGCAGCTACAAACTCTATAACGGCAAATTTATCAGCCTATATAGATCACCAATTACAACCTTTTGTGATCATTGAAAGATCCCATTTAAGGGATACCAAAGACATTTTGAACCGCCTCACAGAGGTACAATGGGGTAAAGACTTTTTCTTGGTAACAGCCGATGTGTCATCTTTGTACACCATTATTGCGCATGAATTAGGCATTGAGGCTACTAAAAAAACCTTAAGTATGGGGAGTATGGAGGATGACATGAGAGATTTTATCGTGGAAGGAATTGCTTTTATTTTAGAAAATAATTATTTTAATTTTGATGGTGTATTCTACAAACAAGTCGTCGGTACCGCCATGGGCACCAGGTTCGCGCCCAGCTATGCAAATCTGTTCATGTCCAGGTGGGAGGAGTCTCACGTATGGACTGGACATGGCTGGAGCGCGGACCTGGTGCATTGGTGGCGGTATATCGACGACATTCTTTTTGTATGGAGGGGAAGTGAAGAAAACTTACAAAAATTCTGCTCTTATTTGAATAATAATGACGCTAATATTGTTTTAAGTTTTGAGATCAGTCAAGAAATTGTACACTTTTTGGATCTCCAGATAGAAATTGTAAATGGGAATATAGAAACTTGTACATTCCATAAGCCTACAGATTGTAATACATTTATACCAAGAACTAGTAATCATTTACACACATGGCTCGAGAATGTCCCCAAAGGGCAATTTACTCGTCTACGATGAAATTGCTCTTCAAAAACAAAATATGTTGAACAAGCGAGCAGAATGGTAAATAATTTTGCCATAAAAGGTTATGATGTAAATAATTTACAAGTTGTAGCGGAACAGGTTGGGGAAGTAGACAGAAGTCTCCTGTTAGCGAATAAAGACCCAGGCCTGAATAAAAATAAAAATAAAAATAACTATACCATTGCATTCAATACAGGTTATCACAAAAGACATAGGAAAGTAGAAGGTATTTTCAAAAAATATTGGAATATCCTGTTAAAAGATGAAATTTTAAAAAATACTCTGCCCGCAAAACCCATTTTCATTTACAAAAGAGCGCCAACCATCAAAGACCGTCTTGTCTCAAGCGCTTTACATATGGATGGTAAGAGATTTTTACCTAGAAATAAGGGTTTTTACCGTTGTGGTGACTGCAAAATGTGCAGGGCGTGCAAATCTCCACATGCCAAACTTACAAAGTTTGAAATAAATGGCATTTTGGTGGAAATCAAAGATTTCATTACGTGCCATACTAACTATGTCATTTATGCCATAATATGTACATGTAATCTTGCCTATATTGGCAAAACAAAACGCCAAGTGAAAATCAGATGGGCAGAACATGTGCGCAATATTACCAATGGCAATATGAATCATCCTTTTTCTATGCATTTTAAGGAGAAACATCAGTGCAAGGCAGAGGGTATTAAAATGTTTTGCGCAATATCATGGGTACGTGATAACTGGAGAACCAGAAACAGAGACATAAGGTTGGCCCAAACCGAAATGATATATATTTTTGATCTCAAGACTCTGTTACCAACTGGGCTTAACGTTGATTTTGAGTTAAAGTGGTTTTTGTAATTCTTTATATTTTTGTAAACCTTTTCTCAATTTTTATACATTCATTTAGTTTTTATATATTGTTTGGTGTAATATATGTATTATTTTTCTTCCTTGAAGTATATGGTTATATTTTATGTAAACCTAGATGGTATTCAGGTAACAACATTGAGTATTCATCTAAATTTATTATAATCGGTGTTCTAGTTTTATAACTAAAGTAATTTGAAATACCGTTATAGAAAAGGGCATAATATCCCTTAAAAAAGATGGCCGCTGCCATTTAGGGGATTCTATTGTGTAATTATTTATATAATATCGTTTCTCCCATACAAATTGTTATTTAAACATATATTTCATCCATTACTAAATATATATAAAAGAACTTCCGAAAATTTAAAACAAACATTCCTTTTAGCAAAAATTCACAGATTGGGCATATCTGCCAGGTCTTAAGATGGTCGCTGCAACTAACTAGCCCCAACTCGAACAGGGAGCTTATTTAGAGGCTGCGCAATATGTCAATGACGCGGGCGCTACTTCCTGTAACGGAGTCCAATAACAGACGGACACAGTAAATCGTCAGAGGCGGAAGTGACGCAGGTGCGCACTTCCGGTCCGGCGTCCTTATTAAAATGGAACGCAAACAATCGCGTTCTGCTGTCTCTTCTGTGTGCACGTGGAGGGAGTTGTGGAAACAGTCCCCCACTGAATTTATCCATCAGAAGGACCTGCTATTGGTATGTGTTTGGGACTTGTATAAAGTCGCCATTTTGTTTTTGCTTTTTATATGTCCTATGAATAATAGGTTATAATAATGTTTTTATTTGCATTTTTAGACACAATACTTGATAAAGGCACCGCAGTGTGCCGAAACGCGTCGCAACCAGTGTCTATTTTATAGTTCAATGGTGCAGGACCATATTCGATACAGTACAGTAATACTCGGTGTTACCCGGGTTCCAACTAGTGTGGTGATTTCTGCTGTTAAAGATTGTGCCCTACACCGTGTTTTATTGGAATAAAACCTTTTTTTATCTGGAAGAAGTTTGTGAGAATCCATACCCTATAAAGATACCTTTATATGAGTTGTCCTAAGTATATTCATGTAAGCATACATGTAAGCATTTGCTTATACGCACAAGAGTGTGGTGACCCATTATTGATGACCCTTGGATCAGCTGGGAACTTTGGGAGCACCATCTTCTAGAATATTCCCCCGCACGCTTTTGGAGGAAATTTGTTTAGTGTTGTCATCTGATTACAATTGTGTATTCTCTTCTTCTTTTCATATAACCGAGTCATTTGAGGTGGAAAGAAAGAGTGGAGAACATTGGTCTGGAATATTGTCTTTAAGCGCATATGGACTGAGTTTGTCTTTCTATAGTATTTACCCTGCACAGAAACAAAATAAATCACCCAAATCTAACTCTCTCTGCGCCTGTTACATCTACCCCACCTGCAGTGCAGCATTGTTTGCCCATTTGCTATAAAATGTGACCTGCAATCAGGTCTGAATTAGGCCTGATAACTCATTGTGCAAAACAAAATTTATTTGAGCTTTCATGACCCAATCAGAGGGCCTACTGCAGATGGAATATGAGGATTCGCCCAACCACCAGTCTGCCCTGCCATTCCCCGCCACTAACTGCTCCTGCTGATATCCGCATCTTTATTCGTTAATGACCACCAAAGACATTTCATTGAATACATCCCAAGAACTGGGCGCAGAAGATTTCCTTCCACCTGCCGACTTTCTCAGGGATCTACAGTTTCTGCATATTCCAGCTGTGAGAACCTGTGGAAATCACCTCATTACTTATTCACACCCATAAATCTTTTATTCAGATGAGATGGAAATGATTTCAGCCTGTTCCCGGGCACTTCTGTAAGCACAGGAGTACAGTACCGCTGTGTTTTGTAGGTTAATTCTGAACAGAACAGAGGAGGGGAGATTAATGGCGGAATGAAGTGGCAATGATTACTGGATGCAAAACAGATAATTATTTTAGAGGAAACACTGCAAAATGTTCTCGATGTTCCATCACCGCTTCACAAGGATTATCATTACAGGAGATGATAGATAGCGGAAACACCGTACATATATTCATCACAGAGCATTGGGGCCTATTTATCACAATCCAAATCTTAGATGTGGACGGGATGTTATATATTCGCCCCAGTCTGCACTGCAATAACTGATTACATTGCAGGGACGTATCAGTTAAAGTAGGTTGCAAAGAATGCTCGAAACCATGCACCTGCCCACTGAGCTGTCAATCACTGGTGGCTCTTGTACAGGCAGTCGGCGGATTGGCCATACACACAGCACAATGTGCCGATATATCTATAGATATATTGGGCAATTGGCTGTGTTGCAAATCCGACGCGATACAGTAAATCTGTGAACGACGCAGTTCACAGATATATCGCTCGTACACACTGGCCGGTGGTGTATCGAAATATGGGGCAGTGTGTACTCACCTTTAGTGTGCCTTGGGGACCGAGGTTGGGAATGCTGTAGCGGCGAAACACGTCAGGAGTGCTGTTGCCCCCTTTCCACCACCAATACTTTGGATTGCAGTCCGGACCAGCCCAGGAAACTACTTGTCTTTTATCATTGTTGGGACAATCGAGTCCGCAACTTCACCACCCACCACTCCAGACTTCAACATCCAGGTACCTGAGGATAATACCATCTGTCCTAGACCTACTCCAGTGGACTTCGGTTATTTGTGCCAACTTGGGCTGACCACGTGGACATCAGGACATTCCAAACACTGTGTGTGGAGTAGTAACTATACCATCTTCTATCCCCCCCATCTGGACACATTAGGAACGGACTGGAATTGGGCATACATATACTGTGCATCATATGCAATCATTTTTATTATATATGTTCATGTCTATGTCATTGTTTTAAACCCTCAGTAAAACATTTTGTGCAAAGATCATCCAATTCTTACTATTTTTATTTTTAGCGCTGCTACTACTCCTTTCTTTTTTCTCTCCTAGGGGTACCTTGCAAAGATGAGCAGGGCGGTTGCTTGCCAAACCATTAGCGACCTGGCCACTTTCTGGGACCAGCCTCGGCAACAGATAGGGGTGGGCCACGGGGTCTTGGGGTATAAGTGGGACACTTGTTCCAGGTTTTAAGATACTGAGGGGCCCATTAGAAATCTTGGTGCCCCCTCTCCTGCCACTTCCCTGTGCTGCTGCTGTATTCAGTGGGGCAGCCATACCCTAAACAGTGCAGAAGCTAAGGACCCAGCAACAGCTGCTTACCACGGAGATTAGCTATAAAGGAGATTGGACCATTAGGGAACTCTTCTTCCCAAAAGTCTATTCAGAGTCGGGATAGACATCAGTGATACGATTGGTGGTTAATCTCATTGGTATGAAACCATGAATGGAGGAGGGGCATCTAGAACCCAGAAGTGTAATGCAGAACCAACAACAACAACATCAACAACCGCAGGTGTACTCTTGAGTTGGGTGTGGGTGTTTGTGAGTGTGTGGCGTGCGCAATGGGGAGAGTGGTATGCATGATTTTTGCACCTGGGGGCAGTTTTGCGTTGCGCGTGGCACATTTTACATTGAGAAATAAGTCTGATTGTGCATATATGACATAATCGTTGAACACCATCAAAACATAAAAGAATTTCCCCGGACTTTCAAGATACTGAGCTTTCCCAGGATAATGTCTTTCTCCTGTATACACTCTTCTGGCCATATAAGGGGAAGTATCCCATTTTGCAGTATATTTGATATTTATTATGACACATTTGCCTTGAATGGTGTTTGGTTTGCTAACAGCACCCTTAGGACACTTTGGGTGTAACATGCATTATATGGCTGGCTGGGCAGAGAAGATAAACAGATAGTGATATGTGCGCCGCGGCGTCCTGCGCTGGCCTCCTCGGGGCTGTTTCAGTAGTGTTTGATTTAAGTAAGCAGAGAAGTTGGATGTGTTTTTGTTTGTTTTGCCTGGACAAGAAAAGCGTCCAAGTTTGCGGATCCAGAACCTCGCCGCAGCCTGACGGAGGAACTGGACGATGATTTAAATGGGAAAGTCTGTCCGAGCCAGGGGCAGAAATGCTTCAATGGCAAAATCTGGCAACACTCAGAGATCATTTAAGGAACCTTTGAAATATTTTTGCACGGTCTGGTAAAACCTCTCTGCTCTCCATGAGAGTCTATGAGCTGGTCGCTGCGCTTCATGTGAGACTTAACTTGTATTATCGGAGCTAGATTTAATAATCTGCCTTCAGTCAACTAGGGATTAGGGAATACAGAGTGCAATATGATCCGCCTGCTGAATGACTAGTGTTTGGCTCGTTACGTACAGTATATAGTCATCATGGGGGACGTGGTGTAGAAATGAGCGAAAAGATGGCGTACTGTATAACTATAATGTACAGCGGGAAAAGGAACTGTTATACAATGATGGAACATTCCAGCAGCAATGGATCATAATGTAGCACATATGGGGGTCAACTCACACCCCTTCGTTTGGGTCCTAATTTGGTCCCTTGAACGACGGTGGGGACGGACAGGGGGCTGGACCAAAGGTACCAATGGCTTTCCCCATGAAAACATTGGGTCTTTCCCTGGGAACGCAGCCAGGCCGATGCCTGCTTGGGGAAAGTGGTTGAGGTCATATGACATCAGTGCCCGCCCCTTGTTCGGCCAACTCTGTATGAGCTGCACATGCCCAGTGTACTAGTTTCTCGTAGCCCAATTACTGCCCTCAAACTTCACAATGGACCAGAGAGCAGGAAGAGACAGGAGCCTTATCATGAAGTGGGAGATTGTGAGCTTAGAATGTGCAGTTCTGGTTCTATTATGTTTGTGTATTTATATATTAGGATATGTTTATCATTTCCTGACCACTAACCTTCTGTACTCCCACCCTCCCTCACTACTCCCTACAATCACCTCCCATGTTCACTACTCCCACCCTCCCTCACTGCTCCCTACTCCGCGAGGGGCGGCGGTACGCGTCCTCCGACCTTTTCATGCCCTACTATCCACTAGGGCGTGGAGTGAGAATAGAATAGTGTGGCGAGCGCAGCGAGCCACCGAGCCCGAAGCGTGGCGAGCGCAGCGAGCCCCGCGAGGGGACGAGTATACCTTCACAGTTATACGCGTCCCCTCGCGGGCTTCCCAGGTGTCCATGGCGACGCGGACACCTGGGAAGCCCGCGAAGGGACGCGTTTACCTGTGAAGGTATCCGCGTCCCCTCGCGGGGCTCGCTGCGCTCGCCACGCTTCGGGCTCGGTGGCTCGCTGCGCTCGCCACACTATTCTATTCTCACTCCACACCCTAGTGGATAGTAGGGCATGAAAAGGTCGGAGGACGCGTACCGCCGCCCCTCGCGGGCTCGCTGCGCTCGCCACGCTTCGGGTTCACGTTGATGGCGGGGTGGCGTCAACTACTTTTGGGGGGACATTCCACTGCTCTGTGGGTTTTTTGGGGGTTTCTGGCCCATTTACCATTCTTCCCTATGCTGATTTGGGTAAATTGATCCATTTAACATTGTTTCCTATGGGAAATCGAATCGGATCGCATCGCATTGTTCAATATCGTGTATGTGTACGATGCGATGCGATCAGATTTCTCTACGGAGAATAGCATGGTGCGCAATTAACTTAGCGGGCGCCCAGATAGGAAACAAGTACCACAAAAAAATATATATATAAAAAATTGCACACTGCACTAGGATTACGCCCATTAAACGTTGTCATACTCTGCTATGCCCATTACATATTATTTCGTAATGACAGTTACACATTATGGCGTACACTGTAATGCCTCTTACACATTATACCACACATCATAATGCCCATTACACATGATGGCACCTAACGAAAGTTTTCAGCGGCATGTTATCGCAGTGGGGGGGGGGGGGCAGCGTACGGGCGCACAGTGCCATGCACAAAAAGGGCAGGGTGCATTTTGAGATTTTTTAAATGGGCAGGATGCGGCACTCTGCAAAAGGAGCTTAGAGGGAAAACTAATAGCATGGCAGTCCGATCAGATTACAAGATGGTCCTGATGGGTTGCAATTAGATATGAATGATGAATGCTACTGGAGGTTATGTGGGAGTTCCAGAATATGATAGGCTTGTCTGAAGAGGTGAGTTTTCAGAAGGCTAGAGGAGAGTCTTAATGTACGTGGGAGGGCATTCCATAGGGTGGGTGCTGCCCAACAAAAATCCTGCAAGTGTAAGTGGGAGCAAGTAATGAGTGTGGATGAGAGACGCAGATCTTGTGCAGAGCTGAGAGGTCGGGTGGGGATGCAGTTTATTTTGAGAAAAGCGAAGAGATATAAGTCGGTGTAGTCAGAGTAATGGCTTTGTATGCAAGTAGAAATATTTTATATTGAATGTGGTAAGATACAGGCAACCAATGGAGGGACTGACAGAGCGAATCAGCAGGCGATGAGCGTCTAGACAGGAAGATCAGCATAGCAGCTGCATTCAAAATTGATTGTAGTGGTGAGAGTCTTATCTTAGGAAGACCGGTGAAGAGGCCATTGCAATAGTCAATGCGGGATATAATGAGTGCATGGATTAGAGTTTTTGCAGGGTCTTGTGTAAGGTACAGGCGAATTTTGGATATGTTTTTAAGATGCATGTAACATGATTTGGAGACAGATTGAATGTGAGGAATGAAGGACAGTTCAGAGTCGAGGATGACCTCTAGGCAGCGAGCTTGTGGAGTAGGATTAATTGTTGTGTTCTCAACAGTGATAGAGATAACAATAACAACAGTACACACAATTGTTAATCTTTTTTAAACACACTCACATGCCATACTGTACTTGCCTACTCGTTAGACGAGTTTGGTGACCTTTTCCATGTAATAGTCCAGTGGTCCTCAAGTACCTCAAGTAATCTTCATTTTAAGAAGCGTTTGTCTGGAACGTAGTTTCCCCTTTTCTCCTGTCCCCGACTTTTGAGAACATCCTCCAACATCTCCACCGTTTCCTCTCGACCGGGAAGCAACAGAAGATTTTTAAGACCGTTTGGGCAGGCAGCAGATGTTGCAGAAATCTTATGAACAATTCTGATTAAAATTGTCAACACTCTTGAAGAATAAAGATAAAAATAATATACAGTCTGGCAATGGTTTTACAATTTTTTGCTCCATTTAATGGACAATTGGTTATGCATAGTTACTATCTGCAAAAAAAAAAAAAGTACTGACATCTTATACAATAACACTGAAGTCTATTATTGCGGAAAACAGAATTTTCTTTGGCACCGGTGCAATAAGATAATGTTATAGCAGAAAATGTTAGTTTTAACATTATTTGTGACAAAGCCAACAAATATTTAAGTAGAAAGAAAAACAGATACATGTGCACCCTCTCGTAGAATATTTAATGTGTCCAGACATTTTAGCAGAATTTTAAAGGAACACTGCACTGGAAATTGTGTCCTGGATTTTGATCTAAACTTATGCTGCTTTCAGACCGCAAAACTGGCTTTGACCAGGTATTTTAAAACGTTTCTAAAAACGGGTCTGCCAGGTAAAACCACTTTCACACCGCATGTCTTTAAACGGTATTTGATGCTGCTTTCAGACCGCATAACTGGCTTTGACCCTGTATTTGAAAATGTTTCCAAAAATAGGTCTGCCAGGTAACCCCTTTCACACCGCATCTCTTAAACGGTACATTACCGTTTAAGTGCCTTTTTTTTACACTGGCAGACCCGTTTTTGGAAACTTTCCAAATACAGGGTCAAAGCCAGTGCGGTCTTCAGCTTTCAAACCGCACAGATTACCGTTTTAAAACGGTTAAAAAATTGCAAAATACCGGTTTTTAAGTGTGGTCTGAAAGGGGCATTAGTGCAGTTTTTTCCTTAAACGGTATTTCAGTGCAGTTTTTGTTCCTTCACAACACTGAACCCGTTTTAACCCATAGAAAACAGTGGATAAAAAAAAACGGGTCTGAAACGGGTAGGACCCTGATTTATTACCGTTTAATCCCCTTTCACATTGCAGTTTGAACACGGCATATTGCCGATTTTTAACTGCTTTAAAATGGTACCAGCTGCAATATGAAAGCTACACAATCAATTTACCGGTTAAAAAATACCGGTATTTTGAAACGTGTTAAAAGCAGGATCCTACACGTTTCAGAGCCGTTTTTTCCTGCAGTCTGAACAGCTCAGAAACGGTATTTGCTACAAATAATAACCACACATGATGCCCACAAGCAGGAAAAAAACATTTAAAATGACATTGTATGGCTTTCTATGGGTGAAACGGGTTGAATCTAAAGGTACAAAAACAGTATTGAAACTGCAATATACCTTTACAACATGCAGTATGAAAGGGATTTACCTGGCTTTAGACCCATTTAAAAAAAACGTTTACAAAAACGAGTTGAAAGCAGGTTTTTGCAATGCGAAACCAGCTTTAGAAATACCAGTTCAATAGAACCGGTAAATTCACTCTGCACCTTTCAGACTGCACAAATTACCGTTTTTAAAACGGTAAAAAAACGGCAAAATAACGGGTAAAAAGTGCGGTCTGAAAGGGGCATGAGTGGCCCTAAACTCAGGAGTCAATCCTGCCTTTAGGCCTCCTTGCCTGCACCTCCTGTCTCCTGTCACCCTCCCTCTAGATTGTAAGCTCCTGGGAGCAGGGCCCTCTTCCCTCCTGTTCTCACAGCTCTCTTCTGGTGGATGGCGAGCAGTGGCGATTGACGATAGAATCGCCAGGAGCAGCACCAATGAGAGCTGCTCATCTGTAAACATGCCTGCATTTTCCCGGACACTCCCAGCATTCTGTTGGCCGCGCCCACGTTTTTTTTTGTTGGCACACCCTCAAAAAAGGCCAGGATCCACCCCGACAATGCCGGGCCTCGTGGACAATACGCATGAACAGTAGCGCAGACATCGGCCAGTGTCCGAATTCGGACTTGGCCAAACATGCCTGAATGAGGCACTATATTGTAGCTAGGGTCTGATTGCCTCCGGCAGCGGGGGGCGAGCTGCCCATTTTGAGTAACATTAGCGTTGATGCTGAAAACGATAGTCGGGATGGTGATCGATGCTGGCAGAGTGTCTTTGGCGTTCAGATGCCTTCTGCAGCATTGGCATATTTTTATTTTGTGGATGTGGCTCAAAAAAAATATATATACCATTTTTAGTAGCTGACACAGCTCCGTATATTGTACATCTGCAAATAGGGATTTTTAGCAAAGTACGCATTTGCAGAATGGAATGTATGTATTATTATATATGTATTGTATTATGCATTATATTATATATTGCTAGATCTGTCCCTGGGCCTCACTGGGCGGCAACGCTGCAGAGTTTCCTTCTTGTGGGAGTGTCCTGAGAGTGTCCTGGGGGTGCAGCTAGAACTCTGCGCTATTCTGAAGGTGGCCAAACATCATAATGACCAGCTTGTGATCTTGATAGACTCCCTGGCAGTCCTGGATTTACAATTTGGTGCACTTATTCTGATTGAGTCATACGGCACCGTGTGCGGTCGGACGGCCGATGTTTGGTATTTGCGCATGTGCAGAGGCGTATCTGCGCATGTGCGAACGCTTCGCACATCCGAACATTGAGTGAGGTCCGTGTAGAAAAGGATCGTACGGACCCATCCGAGCAGGGGGTGGAGAGGGGCGTGAAGGGCTGTTTGGGCTCATTACCATATGCGTACGCCCCCCGTTTCATGGGCATTCCCATGAGAACGCTGGGCGTACATATGGTAATGCGGCCGTGACGCACGTGTGGGAGGCGGACAGCTGACATAGCCGGATGCCAGCTGCCCGCCCATATCCCTGCGTTTGCACGGAGAAATGCCCGATTGGTCTGGAGCACTTGGAGCTGCCTGACCGCTCGGTCCAGCATTAGATGGTCGGCGACCATCGGAGGATGGGGGAGGTTCCCACAGATGGGGGAGTTGTTCACATGAAACATCCACTCGCGGTCCGTTCGCTCGGCGTCTTACTGCATTCGGACGGTGTGAGCGATCCGTACGGTAGGCGGGGCTAAGAACACTCGGTTCCTGTCCGAAATACGCATCCGTCCGAATCAACTAGAATAAGGCCCAATGTGCCAACAATGCATCGTACAATCTGGCTACTGCATACGATCGATCGTCTCGCCATCGATCGTTTGCATTACAGTGTCCGAAAAATACCAGTCAAATGACGCTAGTCGACCGGAGGATTGCATGTGCAAAACCCCACTCACAATCTGCACCCAATCACGACTGATCATATGTGCAGAAAATATGATCTGATAATCAACCCTCGACCTGCTGGACCGCGCATCGTACCTAAACACCTCACGGTGCGTACCAAAAAACACACACAATGCATTGCACGAACCACCTGAAATCGTTCTGATATACAGTAGGGTCTCCAGCGTGGGGATGCCAGCTTCTGATGTACTCTTGCACCCAGAACGGGGCGGGCCGCGGGTGCCAGTGCTGATGCCAGCTGACTGGATACGTGCCTTAGCATGAGTTAGTAAATCCGACCTCCCACATTTACAGATACTTTTGCATCCGAATCGGAATCATTTCCTAAATCTCTATCTACATTGCAGAGATCTCGCTGCTGCCTGAAACCTGCAGGACAGAATAATAGGCAATATACTAGGTACAGAAAGAGACCATTAATGCCCCAAATATCTGTATAAGGAATAAAATGTTTATATTAAAAGATCCCAATGTTTACCGCAAGCAATCAGTAATTTGGATAGCACCTTGGCTGTAATGGCTGAAACATCATTCCCCAGCGTTCTAGGTCTCAGATGTCAGCTCAGAGAGACGTGCTAGATGACGAGTGAGAGCTGGTAGCGGGGAAACTGAGCAAGTGCCCCAAGGTCTGCGGAATGAGCTCACAGCCCCAGCCATCTACTGCTGGCCGGCACTGGCGTGCAATGGGCCAATTCCATGTCTCTACCCTCATGCTACTTTTTGCTTTGGTTCTGTCTAGGAGAAAGTGAATATGTTCTAAGACGGTTCTTGCGACTCTGTCAAGTAATCATTAGCAGAGACCGGCAGGACCTTGTTCTCGGACCATTCACCCCATTGAAAGCCACATGTTGAACTAGAGAGCCCACAGCTCTCTAGTTCCAGCACTGGTTATTGTTAATTCCTATTTTATGTCATTGAGATGGACAGCATGGTTGGCACAGTGGTTAGTATTGCTGCCGCATAGCATTGAGGTCTTGGGTTTGAGTCCCACTATGTCAATTTTCAGTGTGGAGTTTGTATGTTCTCCCAATGTTTGTGTAGTTTTTATCTGGGTATTAAAGGTTTTTTTCTTAACAATTACTAAAAAGAAACACACACCATCTGAAGTTGGTCTCCGGCACTAGAAAGGAGCAGCTAGGAGAGAGGGGGCAGTGAGCCCACCCAACAACAAAAGGGAACATTAGCAGTGAAGCAAAATTATTGAAATGAAATGAAAGCATCTAAATTTAGATGCCCCCTTCTTAGAGGTTTGCAGGGAGTCTAGATTTAGACGCTTTAGCGTCTAAATCTAGACACCCCCTTTGATAGTGGTGTGCCGGGGTGTCTAGTTTAGAAGGCCAGTTTGTTAGCAGTGGGCCGTGGTGTCCAGTGTGGAACTACAAGTACCACAATGGCCTGTCAGCGCTGCTGCTGCCAGTGCTATGCTGATAACGTACATTACATCTAGAGCGGCACGCGCACAGTAAACAGAGTCTGGCAAGATGCCAAGTTTCATGAGAGACTGTGCACGCGGTGGCGCCGTGAAACTACACAAGTACCAATGTGTGCGCTATATAAGAAACTGCTAATAAATACTAATAAATGATAAATGCGATGAGATGCAATCGCATTCAAAACGCATGCAATGATCGTTATCACACATCGTTATCGCTACGGCCCGTACACACGGAGCGATGTAGGGGTATTTTCTAAGCGATCCAGTGAGATCGCTTAGAAAATGCTCCTAAATGGCTAAGTGTGTGTAGGCCCCATTGTGTACTAGCTGGATGAGTTTATGTATTATTGTATATTTATAATGAGACGCGTTTTACAATTATCAGCTGCACTTTGGTCGCAAAGCGCGTTTCTCCGCATCTTTTGCTCTGTGTATAGAAAGCTTATAATACATAAAACTGCAGTATGTAAGGGAATCACAATGTTGTATGCTCTCATTCGCGTGAATAAGTTAAGCCATGAATCATACTAAACTGAACAGTATATTAGGAGAAAAACAATAAGTCTCACACCTTTAACCACAACGCATTTTATGTAAGGACTTGCTTGGCCAGGAAATTAAATAGTTACAAAATATGCTACATCTCTGTTACTGTATGACATCCAGCAAACGTACGTCTTAATCCTGTCTGCTAATATAATTAATAGTAGGAATGACAGCGACATTCCCTTGTGACGACTGGAAATGAGCGTACGTTGTGGAAGTTGAAGACCTCGCACTTCTCATGGGAAGTTTCTCATTATTTTAAACATTTCCCCGTTTAATGCACACATGCAGCACAGCGCTGGCTGTAACGTGATGATATCACTGATGTATGGAAAATGAAAGATTAATACATGTGCTTTTATTAAACGTGATATAACTCATGACAGCTTTGGATGCGGAGGAGGTGGAGGAGGAGGAGGAGGAAGGCTGAGGAGCCCCTGGTCGCACTATAGCCATACATCCTGGTTGCTGCAGATGAGTAAATGACTCCCATTGGTTATACATTTCTGCACCTTGAGCCTGCAAGGATCACCGCATTCTCTTCCAGTACTGATCAGCTGTGGCCTGTGATGGTTTCCTAGTTGTGTAATGCCCGAGGGCTCTGTGAAGGTCTTTGCCAACTACCAAAAGAACTAAATATATTTTTGAACACATTTTAATGTCATTAAACAGTTTGTTGTGAACAGTGTGGAAAGCAGATGAGGAGGAATAATCCACAAGGATATTATTTATCAAGGGTACAAATCCTATTTATTAAAGCCATCCATTACAGTATGTGATGCTCTGCAAGGGAAGTCTAATCATCGCAGAGAACTGATGCTGCTCTTTGATCGTTGACACGGGTTGGGATCGTTGAGCCTACAGCAAGTTGGTCGACAAGCGTTAGGTCGACACCGTTAGGTCGACATGGGGAAAAATCTGCATGGTTCTAGGTTGACATGGGTCTAGGTCGACATGGGTTTAGGTTGACACAAGCAATAGGTCAACAGGGTCTAGGTCGACAGTCAAAAGGTCGACATGGGCTTTTTCACTGTTTTTTTACCCAAATGTAAACAAAGTCGACATGGACACCGTTTCCAGTGCACCACACCCCCTCGCATAGCTCGCTTTGCTATGCTTCGGGCACGGTACCTCGCTGCGCTCGGCACACTATTTTATTCTCCCACCACGACCTAGGGCAGTGGTCAGGGAACTCGGTCCTCAGGACCCCACGCAGTGCATGTTTTGCAGGTTTCCTCACAGAATCACAAGTGAAATAATTATCTCCACCTGCGGACCTTATAAAATGTGTCTGTGAGTAATTAGTACACCTGTGCACCTGCTGGTTACCAGCAAAACATGCACTGTGTGGGGTAATGAGGACCGAGTTCGCTGACCACTGACCTAGTGGATGGTAGGGCATGAAATACCGCCTGTCGGCACATGTCGGCTTTAAAAAACAGTGAAAACCCCCATGTTGACCTTTTGACTGTCGACCTAGACCATGTCGACCTAATGCTTGTCAACCTAATGACCTGTCGACCTAGGCCCATGTCGACCTAGACCCATGTCGACCTTGACCCATGTCAACCTAACGGTGTCGATCAACTTGCTGTAGACCCAATGATCGTACCCTGTTGACACCACTGTGGATGCTAGCAGTAATAAATAAATGCATATATATATACTAGGACAGGGGTGTCAAACACAAGGCCCGCGGGCCAAATCCGGCCCACCAGACCTCTTCATGTGGCCCGCGCAGCCGCCGCCAGCCTTCACCTTTTATTCTCGATTTTTATTTTTTTTTAAACAAGAAAGCCGCCTCTTCAGCGCATACGCGGCAGCCTACAAGCCAGAGAATGTCTGCCCTCTAGCGCAGTGCCGCCGGTCGTCAACCCCTCCTCCGCTCCCACCTGCTGTATAGGAGCCAGAGAGAGGAAAGAGCAGGTCCGTCGTGGTGAATGGTGCTGCTGCTGCTGTGCGCTCCAGGTCACTTACTGCTGAGTGTGCACTGCACAGTGACCAGGAGCACGCTGCCCCCCACTCCTGGATAGATAGTGCGAGGAGCGCTACTCACAGGAGGGAGGGGGAAATGCGCCATTGTGAGAGCGCAGCTGTGTCCATGGTGGTGGAGCAGCTCAGACTGGAGTTGACGCATCAGAGCGGGTAAGTGTCAAACTCTCTGCCTATGTGTGTGTGTGTGTGCACTGGCATATTGCAGCCCATCATTAATTGCTGTGTCCCATGATAATAAGCAGGACATATGCCCTAAGACTGAGTGCTGCCCCCCTGTGCAGGCAGCGTGTGCCCTAATGCACTGCAGTTCACAGCAATAGCAGGAGGGAAATGCTACTGCTGAGTATACAATAATTGAATGCAGTGACAATAATTTATGATAATAAAGAGTGGACACATAGTCCTACAGATACAACCGGCCCTTTGAGGGTGACCAAACTGCTGATGCGGCCCCCAATGAATTTGAGTTTGACACCCCCTGTACTAGGAGATTCATCGCGCCCTCCGTGCGCTCTTCACACCGTCGTAAGGGGCTACTCCCTCCCCCAACCCACCCCCGTGGAGCATTGGGTCCGGCCGCACGCCCCCCCCCCGGAGCAGCGGGTCTGCCCCACCCCTCCGGAGCAGCGGGTACGCCCGCCCTCCCCTCTCCCCCAGAGCGGCGGGTCTGCACGCACCCCCCCCCCCCCCGGATCAGCGGCGTCGGCAGACCCTCCGCTGTTTCAGGGGGGCCAGTCCCGCTGCTCCAGGTGGGGGCGGGCATACCCACTGCTCCAGCGAGGGGGGCTTGCAGGCATATCCGCTGCTCTTGCGAGAAGGGGGGTTGCGTATCAGCTGGGCATACCCACTACTGCGGCGGGTGGGTTGCGTCGGGGGGCGTGCTCGCAGACCCGCTGCCCTGAGGGAGGGGGGCCGGCAGCGTTGTTGGCAGACCTGCGGCTCTGGTGGAGGGGGGACCTCACAAGCTCTGCTTGGTGGAGCTCATCATATGCTTCTCAGGCCCATGAAGGACAGCAGCAGCAGCTGCCTTGTCATGGGAGGGTTCTTAATCAGAGGCAGCGCTGAGCCTGTCACGGCTCCTACAGAGTAAGTTACAGAGGGACAAACACAGGCTTTTCATGCGGTGTATATATATGTTTATATTAATACCCCCCCTGCAGTTGACCATTGACCAAGTTTATACTGCTTTTACTCTGTGTTTTGACGGTGTAATATTTTCAGTGCAGTTTGTGGCCAGTAATGACAAGTAGGAGGGGTCCCCCTTTCTAAAGTGCCCCGGGCCCCCCGAAGGCTTAATCCGGCTCTGCAGACAGTGCAGAGCCCCCTGAAAGTAAAGCCCAATACACACTACACACTGCGGGCAGCCAATATTGACCATACACACTGAACTGATCGTTCATTGACGTCACTGGAGCCCGCTAAATATGCATACCGTTTGGCTATATTGACAGTATATAGGAGCGTGCATCGTTAACAATATTGAGTGTAGAAGCCTAGTGCTTATGGGGATTAACTGTCACGGCCACAGAAGAGACCCCAGAGGCAGACGCTATTGTTTACCTGTCCATCCACTGGTACAATTCCAATGCGGCATCATGTAGGTTCGGTGGGTGCTCTGTCTGCACAGTGATGGTGATTTCCATGTCTGGCCCAAGCAGTATCAGGGTGGCAATGCATGGTTCAGAAGGCAGGATGCTGCATGTGAGGTCGGCATTTCCCAAATCCCACTGAATCTGCAGTATGGGCGTTGCCATGTTGGTCTTCGGTATGTGATAGGTCATTCTATAATCCCAGTCAGCCAATCCAGAGTCCACCACAGGTATAAAACTCCCAGACTAACAAACCAGAGTTGTCCAGTGCTATAAGTCACACCGCTGTGTACACAGCTTTGTACCTGTACTCCTCTGCGTATCCAACCAGTATTGCTGTGTCCTGACCTAATCACTGAGCCTCCTGGAAGACTTGCTACCTGTGCCATTGGTTCCAGTCTAAAACCTTCTGTGGTTGCAGTCCGATAACCTCTGTATGTACCGGGATCTCCTAGAACAAATCCAGTGCAGGTTTTAGGTATCTCAGACAGGCGTTTGTAACCCCTTGGTGGCAGCAAAGTCTAAATCCCCATTTATGGGTCCCCGGTGAAGAACAATGTCCAGTTAGATTCCAAGTCCCTGCTCTGGGTCTCCACCAATCACCTGGTCCTGGTTAAAGTCCCCCATTGCTCGGTCCTGGAGAAACATCGGTCTTTGTACCATCTGCAATACAACCGGGTATTAGCACCCTTACCACTAGTGGCACCACCACCCCTTGTAAGGACACTACGCCATGGGGGAGTAGTGGGGGACCCACTCATGGGTGTGGAGGACACACTACTACTTTGGGTAGATGTGGTTTGGTGCTGACCTAACAAACTAGTTGCACTGAGGCTGAGTTGCGTTTGTAGGGACATCAACGCAGTTGTTTGGCCATTAATAGCTTGGGTCTGTTCAACCATATTGGCATTTAGTGCTCTAAAATTAGTAGTTTGGCCCTGAATGGCTTGGCCAATTTCTGCTAAGCGTGTGTCTAATGTGGAGACAAGACGAATTTGTGTCCCTACATTAGCCCGCACACTTTGAGAAATTCGTCTCATTTGCAGAGCTATGTTACGCACATACCCTTAACGGTTTCTAGTTGGGTGGTCTGCACCTCCATAAAAGCTAGTTGTTTCCTATTGAAAAGATGGATGGATTGCGCCAACTCCTCCGAACTAGTGGGGGTGTTGGTGGCTGCACTGATTGGGGGCTGCTGCCTATGTGACTGCGTATATGGGGCCTCATTGACTGGGTGTGCTTGGTTTTGTGCAGGTTCCAACGATGGCACCGTCTCAAGGATGATTTCACTCATGTCATCCATATTTTGCATGGGATCCGTAGGTTCAGGCATCGGTTGTGAAGGGCCTACAAATGAGAAAAGAGTGGTAAGTATGCTATGCAGATTGGTGTATGGTGGGTCATGTTACTTAGTTGGAATGGTTAGGTGTTGCTCATGCATTATGCATTGGCACAGGCTACTGTGGTGGGGACAGCCATGTGTGAATTGTGCAATGTGTGTGTGCAACACTATGATATCTCACCTGCAGACTGGACAGTGTGACCAATCGGATGTGGTTGATGTTGGTCAACAGCAGGCTGGGACTCCAGAGCTGGAGCTGTTTGAAAGAAGAAGACATTTTCCATTATTATCATTTGCACCTAACTGGCACTTTTCGAAATATGCAGATAAAAACTTTACCTCAATCAAACTTTTTGACCCTGATATGATTACATAAGGAATTTGAAGACTTTGAACTGAAGTGGTTATTTGAGTATTATGACTGTGTTCGATATTTTGCATCCACTTGCAAATAACAGGAAAGACCAGCAGATTAGACCTGTAAAAGTGACTGTAAAGTGCTTTTCCAACTACCCAGAGGATTGATAAGGATTAACAATCAAGTACACTGCAGGCCTACAGTGTTTAGGACAGCACATATTAATTGGATCTGTGGAACTACATAACCCAGCAAAATGCAGAGTCCATTATTTAGCAATGCAAGGTAGCAAAATGTGATTTTGCTGGGATATGTAGTTCCACACACAGCAATCTTTTGGACACATAAAGCATAGCACCATAATAGCATGCGCACATGACATAGCAAAATGTTACATTGACATGTGTGGACACTTACCAGTTGGCGGTGGAGTGGGGGGCCTGTCTGTGTCGGCAATGTGGATGCCGGGAAGCACCTCCGGTGGGATGATTCGGCGTAGCAGCCTCTCATAGGCCTTAAAGCGGACTTCCTGCCTAGGGCCACCTCCTGTGCGACAGGCCTCTTTCTTCTCCAGGGCAAGCTTGGCTTTGAGGAGGCGCCTTGATGTCATTGTATCGCTTCTTGACGTTCCGCACACTCCTCTTGTGTGTGCTAACTGCATTTACCACGGAGGTGATATTGTCCCACATCCCCTTCTTTCTTGCCACACTTGTGCGGTGATGGTGAGGACCAAGTAGGCGGTCATACAGGGGCAAGAGTGCACGCACCATTCTCCTCATAAGAGAACCTGACTTTCCTCCCACTAGCTGTACGAGCTGCATCATCCTCCTCCTCCTCCACATTTTCAGCCTCACCCTCTTCCTCCTCCTCCTGTCCTGGTTCTTCCCCCAGCACCTCCAAGTCTGCTTCATCTGCCTCCTGCACAGGCCAGTCCACCTCTGAGAAATCCCCCTCTTGCAGCTCCTCCTCTGTGTGCCTGGCACTCTGTTCCTCCTGTGAGGACACCTGGCTTGTGCCTGCTTCCTCCTCATCCTCCATAGCCACCTGCTCAGCCTCCACCATGTGGCCTCTCCCTGGCGCAGCTCTTGCTGGGAGCATGCTGGCTCTCCCTGTCCTGCCTCTGGCAGTGCTGCCTCTCACTCCCCTACCTCTCCCAGTGGTTGGGGTATTTGGGCCCAAGCTGGCTGTCCCTCTGCCTCCTCTGCACCTTACCAATCCTCCTCTCCTCTCCATCTCAAACGCCTTACTCCCTTTCAAAGGGTAAAATGGCGTCTGCGCCCCTTTATATAGGGGGTGTGATGCGTATTGCAAGGGACTAAGGTGGGCCAATAGGTTAGGATGTTGTATGGGCTGTTCAGGTGTATTGGTGTAAATCGCATTCCGGTTGGCCGCAAATACGCACATGACCTAACCCGGAAATCGCACTTTTATGGCGTATTACATCGACTCAATTCGCACCTTATCGCCGTCTATCGCCATCTATCGCACTTTTCAGGCGGCTTTGCGCCAGCCATTCAATACGCGATTTCTGAAAAAAAATGCGATTTTAAAAAATGGCGATACACAGCGATTTGAGTTAAAATCGCATTTACTGAAAAACGGTCAACACAATAAATCTCGCCCATCATGTCTTGTGACTCCACTAAACCCCCCAATTATAAGCAAAAAGCAGGAAGAGAATTATTACTAAAATAAGGATATTTCCAATAAAGGAAATGTAATAAAATAGTATTTTCCCTTTTAAAAATAAAAATCCACGTCAAGCTTGCAGATGACAGCCTGTATGAATCCAGAATATCTGCAATGTTGGGTTTATTGCGAGATGCACAGTATAATAATTCACGCAGCAAAACTAGGTCAGGACGTTTGTTATGTAGTTTAGTGTTATTTTATGGTGACTTGCGTCCAGGCAACTTTCTGATTTGGCAAAGTGCTCCGATTCTTTATTCAGTTGTAATAAAAATGCCTGAGTTAAAGTTTTTGCATGTGGTTACAGAATGATAGCTTTATTGTGGATGAGACGGCCTAAGGAGAATGCGAACATTTGGAAAACCCTTGCAGAATAACTGTCCCATATTGCACACAGTAGCGGTTAGCAATAAACGAGCCCCCGTCGGTTCAAATCAGCATATTCAATTAGCCACTGGACTTGCTGCAGTCTGTTATCAGAAATGTCCTGGAGTCGGTGGCATACGTTCGTCCCAGTTGCCCAGGGGCAAGGTAAATATTTGTGCCCCTCCGCCCCCCCCCCCCCCGCCCCCAATGTTTACAATAAAAAAGAGTAAGAGGGGTCGAAGCAATATCGACGGCATTCAATTAACTGATCAAACTTGCAGGGGAGGAGAGGTGCCCCCATGGGAGCAGGAGCCCGGTGGCAGATGACTCCATTGTCTCCCAGAGTTACGCCTCTGCCTGCAGTAAGTCTTGTGGGTAATGCAGGTTAAGGAATTGGAATTATGCATTTACTTCTCACAGTACACCCCTACAAGGGAGCAGAATTTTAAATTCACCTCACCCTACAGTGGCCAGTAATTGCCCCTAACCCGGCTGCTAAAGTAGAATAAGTCCCTTGGCTAATTGAATATGACCCAATATGTGGTACATTTTTACCAGTTCATCCAAAAATGGTTGTTTCCAAAAATGTTAGGGTTTCAAGATTTGCCTGTATACATGGTTTGTAAATCCCGACCTATTTAACATATTTTACTCTAAAATTGTTTTAAGAATTTTTTTTTTTTGTAAATAATTTTGTCCTGAATTTGATTCAATGCAACATTCACATTACAATGAAAGTAGCAGAAACAGACCATTTGCTGACGAAGCGCTGATTACACAGGTATTAGTTATCTAGGGGGAAATTTACCAAAATGGATTCCCTAAAAATTCGTATTCGTATTTGTATTTGAAGGAAATACGAATGTGTACGAATGGTAGTGATCTTGAAAAAGTCGTGTTCCGGAGTGTAAGTTACTACAAAGTCGTATTTTTAAAATTCGTATTTTCCGATGGTGTAGGCATTCGTATGTTGGTTTACGCATGTTTTCGTAGTGTCGTAGATTCGTAGGTGAAATACGAATGTCGTAGAGATTTTTGTCTGAAAAGCCCATTATTTCACGAATTTGTCGTGAAATGAAATACGAATTTTCGTATATTCAACCACATGGCTCACTACGAAAATGAAACTACAAGTGTGATTGGTGTATCTCTGTTACACTGGGGAGGGCTCTCACACCCATATATAAGTCGTGGAGGCGCCAAAACTTGTTGTGGGTGTAGTTTGGAGTGTGTAGGAGAGAGGTGCAGTGGTGAGTTGTTTGGTGATTTTTGGTGAGTTTGTTAAAAGTGATTTCTGAGTGTGTATTGTTCTGAAAGTTGTCTTGTGCTATTGTTTGTCTTGTCCTTTTCAAAGTTTGTCCCATTAGGTTTTTTTTTTTGTCCTATAGTCGATATTTGTGTGTGTTTGTGT
This sequence comes from Crinia signifera, assembly GCF_055691185.1. Classification (NCBI taxonomy): domain Eukaryota; kingdom Metazoa; phylum Chordata; class Amphibia; order Anura; family Myobatrachidae; genus Crinia; species Crinia signifera. The sequence goes on from NC_139217.1 coordinate 461,650,842, forward strand.
GTGTGTGTGTTTGTTTGAGGGAAGGAGTAGGAGTGTGTTTTGTGTTGTTTGTGTTTAATTTTTTTTGTGTGTGGATGTTTGGCTTTCATAAGGCACACGTGTGATTTCTAAGGTGTGTGATGTGTTTTTCAAATGATAACACATGTGTTCCATTGAAGCCGGTGAAATACACTTTAAAATAGACCTTGTCAAGGAGGGTGTATTTTATTTCACGAATTTTTGTACGAATCGGAGTTGTTTACGAATCCGATTTTACAACTTCACGAATACGAATTTTTAGTACATGATGAAAACACGCCTAGCCCATGCAAAAATCATTCGTATTCTATCGATGGTGTAGACTTTTCGTACACATGCGTAGTCGTATTTTGATATACGAATACGACCTCAATATCACAAGTTCACGCCAAGATAATTTCCACGATACTACGATTTTTTTACTTCATAAATTACGAATTCACGAATACGCCAGAATTTCACGACAATACGCCTACGAATACGAATTTTTACACTTTTATTATACGAATCCATTTTGGTAAATGTCCCCCCTAGTGTCAAAAGATTCATCTTGTAATGTTATTTTGTATCTCATTGTTTCCTAAATACAGTACTCTGCAATACGATCTGTTTGTTGGGGAGGTGGTGGTAGAGGTAGGTACCCTATTACTTCAGTGGTGGTGACGGCATGACATCACATATGCCGTACCAGAAAAGGAAGCCGCCGAGACAGCTTTTCTGTTGGAATTTGTGTGCAGAGCTGTGGTGGAGGTGGAACCATTACAGGTGGTGGAACTCTTCCACCCAGTTACCCCCCACTTTAACGACACCGTTCACACTGCACCTCTGACCAGTATTATAACCAGAGAACCCGGATCAGCCCTGCAGAACCTATGGATGGCTTAAAAAATTGTTTTTTTTTTAGGTTCACAAAGATGAGGTCATGAAAGGGGTGGGGGGGTGGAGACTACTCACGGGATTACAGTAATTTAGATTTCAGTTTCACCCCACCAAATCTAACTCTCTCTGCACGTTACATCTGCCCCACCTGCAGTGCACATGGTTTTGCCAGTTTTCCAAACAAATTTGTACTGCGATCAGATCTGAATAGGGGCCAGTGAGTTACAATAAATAATATAATATCTGTAGAAACTGGTTCTACAATATCATACCCCCCCAAACTATGCACAGCACCCAACAATGAGTGACACCAAATGAAAAGTCATTGTCTGGTACACCCTGTGGCTCGTCACATTCTCACACTTTATTATTACTGCCAGTCACCGTAATAGATCAATAACCCCCATTAGCTAATTGCATGATGTTTCAAATCATCATTTATTTTTATGCCTAGCAAAGATGCAAAGAGTAGACGAAGAGGCAACTGGAGCTCTGTAACTGGTTTGTTTGGGTCCACTTTAAATAATATTTCTCCTGCATTTTCTTTTTGTTTTGGGTTGTGTTTTTCTTCAGACTGTGCCAAAGTCAGCAGCCATGTCCTTTGGCCAAGAACCCATGTCGAACACAAGCAAATCATGGGTGGGCAGCTTCCCTTCTTAAATTGAGCATACAGTTGGCAGAATCTGCTTTTCTCTAGTGACTTCTTGCTCAGCAGTAAATCTCTGAAGGACGCACAGCTGCTGGCACATCTCTGTGAGGAAGGATGTTTTCCCAATAACATCTTAGCTCTGTTTACAGAGCAGCAAAAGATAGATCCCTCACAGGCCCTGATATTGCATCACCACAGTCACTGGCCCCAGCTGAGGAGGAACGTGCCCAGGTACATCTTGGGTCATTACACAGTGTAGCGGTGTAATCAGTGACACATATACTGTATAATGGCTATGGTGTTACGGTGCACCCCCAATGCTCAGACTGCAACTCTTTGCAGTCCTTAGTCAGCTCTGCAGAAATCTCTGGGAAGGTGGTGCAGTGGTAAATGTCCTGGTGGTTTGAGCATGCTGCCAAGTTAAGTGGCAAATATTGGGGGAGTTGGGTACTAAATGTCTACATTCATCGTGACATGAGAATGTCAACGTGGTCATAATGTTGACTTTGACCATGATGACATTCATCTTGTATACAGTGATGAAATGTCAACGTTTTAGACTGTTGACATTCATAACGGTGGCCATCAGTGCCTCACCTTCTAGTGACTGCAATGGTGTCTTCGTATCACTCGAATAATAATGGCAATAATACATTTTTCAAGTTTAAATCTCAATAAACAGCAAATGGCCCCTTATTGTTGTATTTTTCTTACACTATTATCCTATATATTTTCTTCTTATACCCCGTAGTGTTCACTATGCTTTACAAAAAAAAAAATGTGTGCATATGTAGAGAGAGAGAGAGAGAGAGATAGAGAGATATTTGGGGCCCCCTGCTCTCACTTAGGGCAGTATTCAATGAGAAAAATTATCCGTGTTTTATGGAGAATTTGTGCTTTTTTCGCGTTGGACGGAGAATTTTGGTCTCAAAACGTGAACCACCCTATGCAATGTGATATTTTCGCCATCTTTCTAAGTGATTTTCGCCGTCCCTCACCATGTAGCAATTCTCCATCTTTTCATGGAGAAGTGGAATGTGAACATTTAAAATAAAAGTTTTTTTTTTTAATTTTGGTGTCAAAAAATCAGGAATTTTATTCTGTGAAGGGGCATGCTATTTTTATTCATGTGCTTATTGCACATGAATATATATTTAATTTAAAAAAATTATTATTATTTTTTTTACACAGAGCAGCCAGCAGGGGGCCGGAGCCAAGAGTCGCTCATTAGATATTCATATATTCACTGCATCTGATCATTACATATGCACGATCGGGAGCAGTGAATATACCCGGTCCCCTGCTAGCTCTGGGGGGGGGAGCAGCCTGTGCTGCCTGGGTCGCGGGGAGCCCACCTCCCCTCCACATATGTACTGGGGCAGGCAGAGAGACTTCAATCTCCCTGCCTGCCGCCGTCCCACGGCTCCCTGCAGCGGACGCTCTTTCGCTGCAGGGGTTAAGATTCGCCGCGAGAGGCAACGAGCCCCTGCGACATTGAATAGTGTATAAAGACCCGTGACGGAGAATCTCCAAACATGGAGAATCTCCGTCAAAACACGGCGAGTGCATGGCGAGAGAAAAAAACCTCTCGCCATGCAAGGAGAAAATTCTTATTGAATACTGCCCTATGTGTCATTCTTACCTTCTTTTGATGATATACAGTATTGCTACATAGCTGTCTTTTGTCCGGGGGAAACAGCATCTCAATGCGGATGCCCTTTCTAGGAGGTTTGTAGGTCCTGATCCTCCAAGTAACCCTATGGTGAAGCTAGGGAGGGGAGGAGGAAGAGGGAGAGGTGAATGACCTCTACAAAGTGGTGGAGGGCTGTGGACCCAGGCAGATGACACAAGTAGAGGTGGGCTAGGCAGAGAGCTTGCCTGAAAATTTCTTAGCTTCACCAGGGTGGTTGAAGCTAAGAGGAAGGAGTGTAGCAAGGACACCATATTTCTATATGAGGGTATTGTGGGTTAATGTGGAACATCCAGTCCAGGTTTTAGAGCAGCAGCAGGAAAATTAGATCCAGTCCATGTTTCCTAAACTGATGTGATCAAGTTTTGGCTGATTAACAGCACCTGTGGCTTCCTGTCATATGTGTGTCCAGGGCACGAGGTCCATATACCTCTGTTTGAACATTATTTTTGTGTCCACCCTGCGGTAGAGTCTATCGCTTGGCCCCAGTGTTGGGCGGTGTCCTTATTTGCAGCATCTTCTCCCACGCCACTTCTGGGCCTGCAGCAATCTGAGCTAAATAAATAACCTCATACTGAAGGCATTTTTTTGTTTCATTGTATTTAATTTTTTTTATCCATATAATGCCATAAATTATCATCTTTACCACATGAATAGTTTGTTTCACAAAACAAATCGATATCACATGTGAGTATCATTTTTACATATAAATTATATAAACGTTTAGTTAGTTTGCAATGAGGCATTAAAGAGAGCTGAGGTGCCTCTTGTGAACTCTTTTTTTTTTTTTGGAACCCAAAATCTTCCATCGTCCAGGATCCTCAATCATCTAGATTATACTACTGCAATGCCCTCTCCCATCAAAAGAATTGCATCGCTTACAGGTTATATAGATTGCAGCCCCCCAGGCTGATAAGCAACCGCCCATGTTCCAGCCACATAACACCCGTTCACTACTCCAGCGGCACTTTAAGAGAGGAGGACATGTGCAGCCTCCTCTGGCGAGGATCCCTCCACTGCTGAGAGTAGAGAGGAGGCGCCGCTGCCCAGCACAATAGAGTCTGAGCACTAGAGAACTCAGAACTCCAGAAAAATTACGTGTCGGACATTTTTATTGTGATTCTGGCAGCGCTGCTGCCTTCATCATGGGACTCGGAAGGGTAAATATTATAAAAAAGGGATGCAGTGTGTGCGGTGTGGGCCCCCGTGTGCACCACACACATTGCATCCAATTTAAAATATGCCACTGCACTACTCCCTCCGCTGTCTGTAAGAGGGCGAAATGTCTCCAAGGTTGACTTACTGACTCTCACATTCCTACATGAGCAGGGCCCAAGGTACCTGATGCAGCTCCTGGTTCCACACTACCCCGCCCACTTACTGCGGAACCAGAATTAATCTGGGGCGGAGCTTTTAGCAATGCCGCTCTGACTCTATGGAACTCGCTGCCCCGCACAGTGCGAGAGGTTCCCACTCTAGAACCCTTCTCTAGCAGACTCAGGGCTTTCCTGTTACTCAGCAGCTCCCTAATGTTTCCTTACTATCTCCAGGCTCTCTGTATGTTATGAAAATCTTTTCCGGGTGTCATTGTTTCTATGCTGCATTACGTTCATTCTACCTGCTGTGATGATAACGGTTTAATCCTCATGCACAGAGCTGAAATGCAATGTGTACCGTATCAGTCCAGGGGTGTCGCCATCTATGCCATATCTCTTATATATTTAGCCAGATCTGTCACTCAACCCCTGTGGAGAACGTTCCTGTGTAAAACAGTTTCACTTTCATGTGTCTGACGTTCCACCCCCTTGACATCACCTCCCCCCGCCCAGCCAGGGCTACAGTACACGCCCACCATCCACCATTACTTCACAGCCACCATCCACCATTACTCCTGCACATCCCTACCCTCTGCCAGGACCCCCGCGAACCCCCCCTCCCGCGATTCGCGGGACCCCCGCGAACCCCCCCTCCCGCGATGCGGGCTGTCGACCTAATGAGCTGTCGACCTAATGAGCTGTCGACATAATGACATGTCGACCTAATGGTATGTCGACCTAAAACCATGTCGACCTATTGAGCTGTCGAACTAATGGTGTCGATGTAATGGCTGTCGATGTAAGTGCTGTCTAATATCCGTCCCAGACCCGACCACCCCCTCCCGCGATTCGCTGGACCTCCGCGACCACCCCCTCCCGCGAAACGCGGGACCCCCGCGACCCTCCCGCAAATCGCGGGACCCCAGCGACCCCTCCCTCCCGCGAGCCCCCTCCCGCGATTCGCAGGACCCCTGCATCCTCCCCTCCCGCGATTCGCCGGACCCCTGCGACCCCCCTCCCGGCATTAAAAGGGCCCCCCGCGACCCCCCCTCCCGCGATTCACGGCATCCCCCCCCCTACTGTGATTTGCGACCCCCCTCCCGCAATTCACGCCGCCCCCTCCCGCGATTCACGGAACCCCCCGTAGCGCCCCCCTCCCGCGATTTGCGGGCCCCCTCGGCACTTTGCGACCGCCCCCTAATTCGCACATTCGGGGACCCCACCTCCCGCGATTCATGCCCCCCTCACGCAATTCACAGCACCCCCACACCCCCCTTCCTGCGATTCGCAACCCCCCACGACCCCCTCTCCCGCGATTCACGAAACCCCCCGCGACCCCCTCCCGCGATTTGCAGGCCCCCTCGGCATCTCTCGCGATTTGCCACCGCCCCGTAATTCACACATTCGGGGACCCCCCCCTCCCGCGATTCATGCCCCCCTCACGCAATTCACGGCACACCCCATACCCCCCTTCCTGCGATTCGGAACCCCCACGACCCCCCCTCCCGCGATTCATGCCCCCTCCCGCGATTCACGGACCCCCGCACCACCCCCCTGCGCCCACCCTCCCTTGATTCACGCCCCCCTCCCGCAAATCGCGGGACCCCAGCGACCCCTCCCTCCCGCGAGCCCCCTCCCGCGATTCACAGGACCCCTGCATCCTCCCCTCCCGCGATTCGCAGGACCCCTGCGACCCCCCCCTCCCGGCATTAGAGGGCCCCCCGCGACCCCCCCTCCCGCGATTCACGGCACCCCCCCTACTGTGATTTGCGACCCCCCTCCCGCAATTCGCACCGCCCCCTCCCGCGATTCACGGAACCCCCCGTAGCGCCCCCTCCCGCGATTTGCGGGCCCCCTCGGCACTTCTCGCGATTTGCGACCGCCCCCTAATTCACACATTCGGGGACCCCACCTCCCGCGATTCATGCCCCCCTCACGCAATTCACGGCACCCCCCACACCCCCCTTCCTGCGATTCGCAACCCCCCACGACCCCCTCTCCCACGATTCACGAAACCCCCCGCGACCCCCTCCCGCGATTTGCAGGCCCCCTCGGCACCTCTCGCGATTTGCCACCGCCCCGTAATTCACACATTCAGGGACCCCCCCCTCCCGCGATTCATGCCCCCCTCACGCAATTCACGGCACACCCCATACCCCCCTTCCTGCGATTCGGAACCCCCCAGGACCCCCCCTCCCGCGATTCATGCCCCCTCCCGCGATTCACGGACCCCCGCACCACCCCCCTGCGCCCACCCTCCCTCGATTCACGCCCCCCTCATGCAATTCACGGCAACCCCCCACACCCCCCCTCCTGCGATTCGCAGCCCCCCCACGACCCCCCCTCCTGCGATTCATGACCCCTCCCGTGATTCACGGACCCCCGCACCACCCCCCCTTGACTCACGGCACCCCACGCGCCCCTCCCGCAATTCACGGACCTCCGCAACCCCCCCTCCCGCAATTCACTAACCCCGACAACCCCCCTCCCGCAATTTGCGGACCCCCCTTCCCACGATTCAAGCCCCCCCGCGCCCCTGCCCACGATTTGCGGACCCCCGCCCCCTCCCGCTAACCGTGGATCCCCACACACCACCCCCCCTCCCGCAATTTGCAGACCCCCCAGACCCCCTTCCGGCAATTCCACCCCCCAGCGGACCACCGCGGCCCCCGCTCCCGCATTTCACGTACCCCCGTGACAATGGGGGATCCTGTACCACCACAAGCAGGTACTGCCCCTAGGTGGGAAATCCGGCCCTGGCTGCCGCACTGCAGGTTTCCCCACTGCCCTCTGCACCAGCGCCACAACTTTTATCAATGTCTTGCCCACATACCACTATTATACAGCCTCCTGCTCTCATGCACGCTCACTCCCTCCCAGTGGGAGGAGACGCTCACCCACTGCCGGGAGCTGCATACTGTCCCCCACCCTCCTCCAGTTCTAGGGATGCCCATCGACCATCAATGATTTTCAAATAATCGATGGTTTATGGCCGATGTTGAATACTTTTGCCATCAATGTGGGAGGACACTGCCCTGCCTCCTGTTCTCCTGCCCCGTAACTTCCGCCAGTGGAGACCCGCTCACCCTGTGTTGCCCACATTCCCCTATCATGCTTTACCGCCCAGCCTCCTGCTCTCATGCACCCTAACTCCCACCCTGTCGGAGGAGACACTGACTCCTGTATTTCTGTGCTGCCACGCTGGACCCTCACCCACTGGCAGAAGCTGCACAGTGTCCACCACCCTCTTTAGTCCCCCGTATGCCCACACACCCCTATCACTACCCAGCTTCCTGCTCTCCTGAACCGTAACTTCCGCCACTGGGTAATCGCTGACGCTGTGTTGCCCACATACCCCTATCATGCCTCATATCCCAGCCTCCTGCTCTCATGCACCCTAACTCCCACCCAGTAGGAGGAGACACTGACTCAGGGCCACCGTCCGGTACTCCTGTGCTGCCACGCTGGACCCTCACCCACTGCCAGAAGCTGCAATACAGGGCATCTTTCATACAATTCTAACCATATTTCTCACAATACAAATGTTCACAAATTAAGGGGCGTAGCCCCTTACGCCGGTGTGAAGAGCGCCCGTAGGGCGCGATGAATCACCTAGTATTTCCATATGTGCCTAATGTGTGCTGGACCAGGTCAGGGGTGGCACCATCTGTACAATATAATTCCTGGGGTGAGCCAAGTCTGCTGTATAATTCATGGGGTGCTGCTAAGTGTGCCGTATAAGTCCAGGGGTGATGGTAAGTGTGTCGGGTTAGTCCAGGGGCGCTACTAAGTGTGCCGTATCAGTCCAGGGGTGCTGCTAAGTGTGCCGTATCAGTCCTGGGGTGATAGTAAATGTGTCGGGTCAGTCCAGGGGCGCTACTAAGTGTGCCGCATCAGTCCAGGGGTGCTAAGTGTGCCGTATCAGTCCAGGGGTGCTGCTAAGTGTGCCGTATCAGTCCTGGGGTGATGGTAAGTGTGTCGGGTCAGTCCAGGGGTGCTTCTAAGTGTGCCGCATCAGTCCAGTGTTTGTATCGCTGTGCACAGTCATCCATCTACCCCGGTGCAACCTATTGGCCTAAAAACAATATTGTGAGGTGTTGAGAATAGACTGGAAATTAGTGGAAATTAATGTCATTGAGGTTTTAATAATCACATAGGAGAAAAATAAAAAAAATAAAAAAATTCTGTGATTTTAGTGGTTTTAACTTTGTATGTTTTTTTTCCCCAAAAAAATACTGATCCAAAATACAAAACATGGAAGGCAGTGGCGTAGCTATGCTGAGGCAGCCCCAGCGGTGGCTTGGTGGAGCCAGAGCCAGCGGGGTCTGCCTGGGCACCAAGAATAATTGAGCCACTGCTGCTGCCACATTGGACAAGCAGTGCTGCGCCTCTCGGGAACAGGCATTGACAGCCACCAGCGCCCAATAGAAGGACATCCTTCCTCCCTCTGTAGCGTGCCACCCACCCATCCTCCCTCCCTCAGTAGGCTGCAGTCCGCCCATCCTCCCTCCGTAGTGTGCCGCCTGCCCATCCTCCCTCCCTCCGTAGTCTGTCGCCCGCCCATCATCCCTCGGTAGCATGCCGCCCACCCATCCTCCCTTCCTCTGTAGTCTGCCGCCCGCCCATCCCTCCCTCCGTGCTGCCGTCCGCCCATCCCTCCGTACTGCCACCAGCCCATCCCTCCATACTGCCACCCGCCCATTCCTTCCCCCGTACTGCCACCCGTCCATCCACCCTTTCAATGGGTAGTGCTGGCTGCGTCAACAAAAGGTAAAAGGAAGCCTGAATCTGATGGGACATTAGAGGAGAGGGAGGGGGGGGGGGGGGGGTGCCCGAAACTATTTAGGCAGGGGGGTGCAAATTTTATAGCTACACCACTGATGGAAGGGTGGTGTTTCTAAACACATCCAGACCCACAACATAAAACACGAAAACTAACTGGTGCACATCCCTACATAAACCAATCTAGAATATATGCCTTGGTAACGGTAACCAGATAAGGTACGTCTGATCCACCATCAAGATGAGGAGCTGAATCTCCGTAAGAGCAACTCTAGGTCTCTTGTCTTTCCAGAAGAAATGTATTAAACAATTTATGGCGAATCGCTGCACCTGGGACAGGTGTAAGGCTTTTCAGCACCCTAGCAAAAACTTCGATATACTGCCCCCTCCCCCAACCCCACACTGCCCTTAACACCCGCTTTCCAGTCCTTCAAGTTAAAGTGTGGAGGTGGCATCTGAGAAGTTCTACAGCCGCCACCTGCGTTAATCACAAGGATGTCCTCCTCATAAACATCTTTCATCTTGTCATAGGCGACTCCGTGACGTCCCCTAGATCCTGGCACCCTAGGCAGCGGCCTAGTGGTAGAGTCGGCCCTGGTTGTATCTCTTCTAGATTACCCCAAAGGCAACATTGGGATAATACATACAAGTTTAGGAACGATAATACTTTTCTAAACAGCAACCCGACCTTCTAAAGATGAAATCATCCCTTTCATGTGAAGATATTCATTTTTCAGACTGTATTTGCCTATAAAAGTGTAGATACGGATGTTCTCCCCCTCCACACACACACACACACACACACACACTTGTCCTTCACTTGTAAAAATGTGAATTTGATATTTGACAGCTACGGTTTATTATTCAAAAAGGCGCCCAGGCTGCTCCAGCGTGATACCGTCCAGGTCCAATAATAACTGAGGGCTGAGGTCAGCAGCTTTGGATAGCAAATACCCTGGAATTTGTTGTTTGAAGGAGAAAAATGCTCCGTATGGTTCCCACACATCCTCATAAGCAAAACCATCTGTGATTCCTGTTAGTAGCACAACCACCTACAAGTGGCTGGGTTCTCCTTCACAGACGAAGCTCCTCGAGCAGTCTATCACAATTGTTTCAGGGCATACATCAATTACAGTATCAGCCAAAACAAGCACTAAGTACTCGACCCCTTCCCCATGTCTGTAGCGGAGACCACTTCCATATTTATGTTTGATGAAGTTTGGGATTTGTTGCTATGGATGCGATTATCAGGCTCCCCTGGAAAACATCTTGACATGCGTGGAACAAGCCCTGGGAAGCCGCAAGTTTCCGCTAAAAGCGGTGAAATATTAGACGCAGAATGCGGCAGTCTGTAGGGAGTGGACTCCGGGATGACATATAGGGGGGAAATTTACTAAAAAAAAAAAAAAACGTGAAAAAATTCATATTTTCATACGAAAATACAATTTTTTTTTGGTGTATATGTATTTTTGACATTTACTATGCCAAAAATACGTATTTTCGTATTCTTAATGATGGGACATTCGTATTTGTATTTACAAATACGAATGAGTACACCATCGAAAGAATACGACAGGAATCACCATTCAAATTAATAGTGGTTCCTGATTTACTAAGCGGCCGTATTGATAATACGGACGCTAATTAGTGTAAAACGTCCACGAATATACGGCAGGAAAATACACTTTATTTTCCTGTCGTATTTGGCAGAAGCCTGCGCGGATCAGTCAGATCCATGCAGGCTTCAATGTTAAAAAATAGAGAAATAAATAAATAAATAAAAACAGCGTGGGGTCCACCCCACAGCTTAACCAGCACCAGGCTGAAGGAGCGAGGGCTGGTAATAAAAATCAGGAAACACGACAAATAGGGGTTCCCTGATTTTTTTAAACCAGCCCCAGGCTCCAGGTCCGGGGCTGGTTCCCAAAATACGGGGGACGAAATGACTAGGGGTCCCCCGTATTTGAAGAACCAGCCCAGGCCAAACCAGCTAGAAGGGTAATGTCACAGCCGGGGGACACTTATTATATAAGGTCCCGCGGCCAAAACATTAACCCTACCGACCAGTCAGCCTGGCCAGGGGCCCTGGGGGAGTGGGGACATCCCCAATAAAGGGGTGCCCCCCCCCTCCAGGACTTACCTGACCAGGCTGAAGCCTGGTGCTGTCCCCGGTGACCCTGTGCGGTGGTCACCGGACTGATTGAAGTGTCAAAAAATAGAATAAAAACTATTGTCTTTTACTGTGGAACTATGAGTCCCAGCAAGCCTCCCCTGCAAGCTGGGACTTGGAGAACCACAAGTCCCAGCCTGCGGGGCATTAAAGGGCCCACTGGCACTTGTAGTTCCACAGTAAAAAAAATAGTAAAATAAACACACACTGACACACAATAAAAATAAAACTTTAATACATCCAAAGCCCATACATACTGATACTTACCTATATAGCCCGTAGGTAGGTCCCTGGGTCTTGGTCCGGTGCCTTGTCGATGTCCATGTCGGCAGCGTCTGTCAGCGTCCATCCGGGTCCGAAGAAATCCATGGGGGACCTGTGGAAGGAAATCCAACTCACCCAGGTCCTCCTGTGAAGATCTGTTGTCTTGATCCAACGTAGTCCTGGTCTTCTGGCATCTTCTGGCACCTGCCGGCGATTCCGGCAGTTCCCCGCATTGGACTGAGAGGCGCAGAGATGTTTCATTTTCCGCACCTCTCCACTGAATGATTCTATTAACCGCTAGGCAGCCAATCAGGAGTCGAGAAAGTTGGCCCCTGATTGGCCGCTAGACGGCCAATAGAATCATTCTCTGGAGAAGCGCGGAAGATGAAACATCTCTGCGCCTCTCAGTCCGATGCGTGGAGCTGCCAGGGTACCTGTGGTCATAAAGGTCCCTGCGGCACTGACTATTAAATTGGCAGGGTCCCTGCAGTGACCTGGAAATAACTAGCGCTATCCGCCGGGTGGCGGCAGCAGGGAAGCGCTGCTGGGTTTAAAAACACTGGCTGCACACTGATTGGCTGAGATTCAACCAATCAGCGTGCGGCCAGTGCATTCAAAATCAGAAGCGCTTCCCGCGCCGGCGCCCGGCAGATATCGCTAGTTATTTCCAGGTCACTGCAGGGACCCCGCCAACTTAATACTCAGTGCCTCAGGGACCTCTATGACCGCAAGTACCCGCCGTGCCGCACGGACCCCCCTGCCCACTCCTGCCAGCTTCCCGCTGTACCCACAAGTAGGGGGGAGCTGGAGGAGTAACAATAGCACCTGCAGACCCCCCGGCGCCTCCCCGGCCATCGCGGGGGCTGCGGCGCTATAGTTACGCCACTGGTGCTAAATAAATAAAACTTTGTATTGGTTGGCCACAGCAGTTTTTTTGGCCAATGTATTTTTTTTGAAGAACGGCCTTGTTCATGCGTGTTACAATCCACACACATAGGCAGTCGGAAGGTAATCATCCGGCCTGCAAAATTACAGCCCATGGATCAGGTCTGAATAATCCCCACTAGTTGGGAACATGGGGCGCAAACCAATGGGTGACTTCTCAGGTGAAGCAATTATTTGGAACCTATTTACGCCAGCGTAGGGGAGGATCCGGGTGGAATAAACATGTTTCCAGTATATTATGGAATGGGCGCACTGGTTCTCCTGGTGATGTAGATCAGAGATGATTAAACTGGTGATAGATCTCCGATGGTACATCTCTGTGCTAGAGGCTATGCTGGTAATTGTAGTCCCCTAACATCTGGAGAGTCACACGCAGCCTACCTCTGCTAAAGATTCTTCCAGCCTGACTGGAATGTTGAAAATAAACACAGTTATTCAAAGAATTTGGGATACATGATGACTGCTGGACATGAATAAAACATTTAGGATAAACCATCTGTACATACTACGTTTGGGGTTTTTTTAATGCTTTTTTTTTTTTTTAAGTATCATTCACTCGAATAAAGCTCTTTCCCCGTATTACCAGCAGCTGGTTACAATGATTATTACATTCCTTATCTGTGGTGTGAGGAGCGTTCATTGAAGTCCATGTGTTTTCGGATAGATCCCAATATATCCGTTCCCCTGGAGACGCCTCTGACAGGTTAGCAAACACACAGATTACTAGGTGGGTGATACTGACATGTTGTATGGGGCTGCAATTAACTTATGGCTGCAGTGGGGATACACTGGGTAGGAAGTATGCTTGTTAACATTATCATTGAGCCATGGTGAAATATTCATGGAGGATTCATAATTGTGTTCAGATCTGCTGAGCTGGTTTGTGATTTAATGTAATAATTGCTAAACGCTACGGGTGCCTTCTGACCCAGAAGAATGTTGGCTGGGTTGCTGTGAAACTACAATGGAAGGGAATACAGTTAGGGCAGATGTAGCGAGCCATAGGGGAATATCCACTGCTATCCCAGTTGTATGACATCAGTTTCCAAAAGGCCACCACAAGCAAGCCAATCACAGGGGTTGGCCAATCCTGATTCGTTATGTCATGGCTTGAACATGCTTCTGATTGGGAATCACAAGCAGCAAGCCAATCACAGTGGTTGACCAATCCTGGCTCACTATGTCATCGCTCCACCTGCCCATCTTAGCTTATAATAGCCAGCACACCTGGGGGTAGTCCGTTCACCAGTGGAGAAGAGCGGTGGAAACCGGGAGCTTCGTCTCAAATGGCAGAAGACAGTGAAAGTGGCTATGAAGAGGACATGGTGGCATTTGAAGGCACCAAATATGCTGAATGTACTGGAAAATCAGCTAGGGCCACGAACGGAAGACTTCAGAAGACCTGAGGTCATGGAGAGTGACGCATCTCAGATGATGGGTTCCTGAAGGAACGCTGGCTTAACTAGACTAGGTTCAGCTGGACTGCAAAAAAGTCCACAGTTGAGCACTTATTTCAACTAGATCACTGTGTTTGAGCACTATACCTATGGCTACAGTGGGTAAAAGGATAGTCCCATGACAGTGGCGTAACTAAGTTTTGGGCCCCCCCCCCCCGAATCCCCCGCCGCCCCGCCAAGCACCCCCAATCCCCCGCCGCCCATGCAAACCCCCCCAATCCCCTGCAGCCTTACCTATTGCACTGGTCCCGGCGGCTCCGTTCTTCTTCTGCTAAGGACCACCACAAAATGGGTCATAATACCGACAAGGACAAAATCCCGACATTTAAAATCCCGACAGGGTCAAAATACCGACATATAGAATGTACAGGTGAAACTGTCTACATGACTTTCCGTTGACAGGTTGCAAGGTCGACATGGGTTTTTTCACTGTTTTTTGACCCAACATGCGCCGACAGGCGGTATTTCATGCCCTACCAGAGAATAAATGGGCTGTGGTTCACTTCCAACTGTGTCCATGTCTACTGTGTCGACATTTGGGTAAAAAAACAGTGAAAAAACCCATGTCGACCTCGCGACCTGTCAACTGTAAGTCATGTTCACTGTTTCACCTGTACATTCTATATGTCGGTATTTTGACCCTGTCGAGATTTTGACTGTCGGGATTTCATACCGAATCCCCTGTAGTAGGTGGGCATTGGGCCCATGCTTCTGATTGTACACTAGGCACTGTACAAAATTTGCGCTTCCAAGACAGATGGTATCATAAAGAGAGCGGTAAAGTGATGGGCATCCATGGGATGTGAGCGGTACAAAACTGTCTCAGATGTGTGGTGGTGGTGTCATGGGCATGTCACTTATAGCGGCTGCATTCCCGGATGCCAAAAACAATTAAATAACGACTTACAGTACAAAGCAGTTTAGGACAAGTACATGGTAAAAAAGACCCTCAGGGGAGAGGACACTGAAGCAATTATTAGAGTAGCAGAGATATATGCCGTGGCGGTTCTCCCAGTTGCGCATGTGTAGTGAACGGCTTAGCCACAGTTCCTTCATTCCTGGAAAGCCGTTGGACACGGTTGGATGCAGGATGGATTCCTCCAGATCAGCTTCAGAAATTTATCGCAGGATAAACGGTGTACGAAGATCAGCGTCTTGCACAGTGCACCATATTCCGGTGGTGTCAGCATTATGAAGCTGGGCGCAAAAGTGTCAAGGACTTGCCCAGGCAGGTGCACATTGTCACCAACTCGCCAGATTCGTGAAATTGTCTTTCCAGGAATAAAGGAAACAGAATTGTGTTGAAATATAGCGCACCAAACAAAACATGCTGCAGTTGGTGAACAGTGTTTTTTGTCAGAACACAGGAAAATAGAATGGAGTGAGAAAAGGTTTGTTCACCACACAGCGCTATTTTGGGATGTTCCCAAACAGAAAGATCACACCAGTGAGTGATGAATTAGATATACATATCTTTCATATGGATGGTGATTTTCAAAATGATTCACAGAAGATTTTTCACTCTGAAATGAAAATACCCCTAGTTTGTCCCCCAATTATAGGGACTAGCAAATGGGATATAAATCAGAAAGACATCATGGTGTAGTATATTTAAACAAGTTGGAAGTTTAATAAATCGAAACATTAACAAATGTAGATGGTTATAAAAGCATAATTGATAATCCCAAGGCAATAGACTGCTCACACGTTTCCCACAGTTCTAGTCTGTTAAAGTCGAGTTACACACACGCCATTTTAGGATAGTATGGCCGCCATTTTGGTTCGCAGAGTTGCGCAAATAAAGTATACATACCCGAGTCTGTGTGACAAAGTGGACCAGAAGCGCAGCCATACTATTACACATAAATTCATAATACCATACTTACACCAAATAAAATATAGTTAATTAAAGGTTTAGAGCACTACACATAGTTTAATCAGCATTACATACTTCTGTCTGTATAATGTTTGGTACCGTTACGTTCCGTTTCTCATGCGCAGTACTCCGGTCGTTGCGAAGTTTTCGCAACTCATATGGTCCGATAATTATGGACAAAATCTATATTTCAAGGACTATTTCTGTTAAAATGTGTGTGACAAAAGAATCTAGATATAACCGGTTCTTGTTGCTATTTACGACCCCCGACGACGATGCCAACACACAAAGGACTCCAAAGTTCACTCCCCCTGCACCAATCCAAACCAGGTGTATTACTTTATCCCAATCACTGAGGACTGGACATTCGAACCCCTGACCAATAGGAATGGCCTTTGACCTCCCCCTTCTGACCCTATAAGATAGCTAACCCTGGGCTGCCTCGGTCACTTTTGGCACTGCTGATATCCCCTCACCAACCCGGGCTATTGTTCTACTTGAATATAGCGAGCTCCGATCGGACTGCGCTGCGCTATTCCTTAACGGTAACATTTGTATTCCCGTTTTATGTAATGTGGCTGATTATAATTGTATCTGTTTCTGTTCCTTTGTAAATGTTTTAAAGTATTTATTATTGTTAGATAATTGTATCACGTGTTACCCTGTATTTTCTTCTTTCTGTAATCCCCTTTTGTCCGCTAGGGACTAAATACACTATTTATGGAGAATCTATCTCCTCACTTGTTATATCGTGGTCTCGTCTAATTATTCGCATCTAGCGATAAGGTGTATTACGGACATTGTCCTTAAAGGGTATTCTCAGATTAGAGACTAAGTACTGCGAAGGGATCTCCTATTACTCCTATTACGCTTTGTTTGCATGTAGCTAGGAATAAAGGGTACGCAAGTTACGGAAAAGGTACGTAACCTATGCTTTCACTTATTGTTCTTTGGTCATATAAATATCGGTATTGATAAGTCCCAGGCTAATGTGAAGTCCAACTCCGGAATCGGTCCTCCACACAGTCCTGGAGAAAGGGGGGGGGGGGGGGGGGGTTTGCCAGTCAGCCAGGTAGAGGGATCCAAAAGAACAGCACAAATACAAATTTCCAGGAATAAAGAATCTGAGGCAAAACCTTTCACTACACAAGCGCAACTGGGGAAAACGCCATGCCATCTACCGATGACAGCGAGACACCGTGCCCAAAGCATGGCGAGACATGCGAGGGGACACGGTGCACTTTAACCTGTGTCCATGTCGACTGTTGACATTTGGGTAAAAAAACAATCAAAACCCCCATGTCCACATTTTGACTGTTGACCTAACCCATGTCGAGCTAATGACTCTGTCGACCTTATGACCCTGTCGACCTAACTCATGTTAACCTAGACTTATGTCGACCTTCCTGCATGTCGACCTAGACACATGATGACCTAAATGCATGTCGACCTAATGACAACTTGCTGGTGACCAAGCGATCCACACCCTCCTGCCGCTCCTTGGTCCATCCGGCTCTCTGCAACATCACCAATCACACACTAGCCTGCTACAAAGACTGTGTTACTGCGCTGCGCTCACTTTGTGACATCACACTCTCAGGCCTCGATCAGCCAGTATCTCCGCAGCCCCTGGGCAAGTCCCTCTCTACTCAGCCAATGCACACACGGGGCAATCATTCAATGGTGAGTGAATGGATTTGCAGGGTGCAATACCATTTACAGCCTTGCAGATGGGCGGGATTTCACTCTGACGGGGCAGCGGCTATATGATCGTAGGGCTCTGCTTTTTAGCGAGGTCTGAATCGGGCCCTTCATAGTTTTCAGAACCAGGCCCAGGTGTCCCATTCCCCCCCCCCCCCCCTATCTATATGAACCTGCCTTAAGGAAGGAACATATCACCCTCGAAAGAAGTTTCACTGTTTCAGCCAAATTCCGTTTATGGGTCAGGAGCAATAAGCACTAAATATAGCAGGGTAACGGGAAACAGCTGCTAGAACCATAATTATTTCAACACAAAGGTGGCGATAAAAAGCACTTTCTCTGCTCGATACAAGATGTACAGCGTGAAATAACCCTTTACATTCCGGGAATGAATGGCAGGAGATATGGGGGGCCTCGCCTCGTTAGATCTTGGTCGCGTCAGCAGATCTTCCACTGGTGGACAGCCGTGTGTCGGAATGCAGAAGGGCTAGGACGACTGCATCTGAAGAACCATCCACAATAGCGCGAGACCCATGTTAGATGCAAGATCTCTGTCCGAGTGGGGCCTCCAATGTGAGTCCGAAACCACTTGGGCAAAATGCCAGTGATACGCCCATAACACGTCCATCAGACAGAATACGTTTGGTTGCCTGAATAGACTCCACCCAGTCATGGGTGCCGAAAGGTCGGCAGGGCAATGGTAAAATGGAGAGGACTTGGCCTCCGGGAGGGGACGTGGCCACGCTCCTGTAAAAAAATAAACGAGGGGGAGAGAGAGGACAGGCTGCCGTTGGAGCTGTCTCTCTCCCAAAGTCAGCACTGAGCAGAGTGTGCTGAGCTGGGGAGAGAGGCTGTGCTGCGGAGGCAGTCTGTTATCTCTCTCCCCATTGCCCAGTTCCCTGCAATGGGGGAGCGGAGAACAGGCTCATCCAGTGGACCCAAGCCTGGGTAAAAAGTACCATGGAAAGTATCAAAAGTGATAAAATGGAGAGTGATAAACCACCAGCTCCTAACTGCTATGCTAAAGGTTGTTGGTTGATGGTTTATCACTCTCCATTTTATCACTTCCAAGGCATTTCACCCTCTGGGCCTTATTCAGATCTGATCACGGTACAAATTTGTTTGGAAAATGGGCAAAACCTTGTGCACTGCAGGTGGGACAGATGTAACGTGGAGAGAGAGTTAAATTTGGGTGGGGTGTGTTAAAACTGAAATCTAAATTGCAGTGTAAAAATAATGCAGCCAGTATTTACCCTACACAGAAACAAAATAACTCACACAAATCTAACATCATGTTACATCTGCCCCACCTTCAGTGCACATGGTTTTGCCCATTTTCCAAACAAATTTGTACTGCGATCAGATCTGAATAAGGGCCTCTGTGGATAACACCTTGGGTCGTGTCCACCAGCAACTTTTGGGGGGATTTCTCAGCATGCAGGGTCGCAAAAAAAATTGCGGGTGTCTGAGTGTTAAGGGGCATACACACGTAGAGATCTGCGCTAAGCAATTTTGCTGGTGTCAAAATCTCCCATGAAGAGCACATAAGGGGCATACACAAGTAGAGATCTGTGCTAAGCAATTTTGCTAAGCAATTTTGCTGGTGTAAAGATATCCCATGCAGAGCACATAAGGGGCATACACACGCAGAGATTTGTGCTAAACAATTTTGCTAAGCAATTTTTCTTAGCAATTTTGCTTAAGCAAAAAAAGGCCGCGTAGTTGTTCAGAATGAGAGATTGAGATCAGTATCTCTCATTCTGTACACACAGAGATTTGCAGTCATTTGCTAAGCAATCTAACTAGATTGGGACTGCATGCACTGACTTAAGGCCTTATTCTGGTTGGAGCGGCCGGGCCGTACGCGTACGTCCCGGGTTTTTTTATGATCTGCGCATGCGTACATTCGCTAATGCGCAGGCGCGACCACTCAACAACGCTTACGGACGGGTCTCTACGTGCGAAAAAACCTGTACGCGAGTGTACGGGTATTGGGGGCGGCATAGGGGCGTGAAGAGGGGAGCGGCCGAAATAATGAGGGAAAATGGGCGTAAATATGGGCGTACACGGGGGTGTGCACCAAAAATGAGCGGTGCTACTACCGCACGATCGACTAAGGCACCGTTCATTTCGGACACAAAACAGGCGTCCGCCAACCGCCATCTCAAACCACCCCTACAGATACCGCATGCCAGCGTGCGCCTGAGTTTGCTAATTAACGCTGATTCCTACTCAAACACATACACCTGAATGTAATAAGCAATGCTGCAGTCTATTAAGTCCAAACCATGATTTCACTACCTGCAAGCCACACACAGCACTCAAACAAATTGGAAGCTTATCTTTCTATACTTCTCTACATTTAAAGGTTTGTTTAATTTAAGGTAAGAATCTTTTTAAGACCTGCTTATATATGCTAAGGTAGGTATTTGCTAAACAGTTAGACACATTCACTACGTGCTTTCATAGACTTTACACAGTAGCACACTCAATCTACACAAGTCGACATGTGTCAACATGTTCACTCTAATACAAACATAGGTTTTGTATTTAGGATACAATAACATAAACCACATCTAACACCTACAAAGGATGTTTCAGCAATGTTTTAAGCCCCTGACCACTATTTTGCACATTAATTAATTCAATCAATTAATTAATTTTCATAATTATAGTTGAAAGGCAAGATTTGCAGGTCCATATATATGAAGGGTATGTCAGCGTACACGGACGTACGCTCACTCTCACGAGCGGTGACATAAGCTGACTTTTCTATTGAAAACAATAGGGACCCGTCTGTGCAAGCTGGCGTACGCTCAGATCTCCGCAAGAAGGCGGTGGGAAGACGGACGAGAGACGTCCGTAAACGGCGGCGTACGCTCAGTTGTACGCCAGTTGTCGGAGTGTAAGGGCTGGCCCGTCCGTGTACGTTGGCGTACGCTCATGTGTACGCCACTCCCCTTCTACGTTGTTTATGCCCGTACGTATGCGGCTGAGTTGTGGGTGGACTTAACCCCAACGGCCGCGTGCGGCTAGCGTACGTTAATAGCGAACGTACGCACGTTTGGCCGCTCCAACCAGAATAAGGCCCTTAGTTAGCAAGAGATATTTAATCTCTTGGAGCATACACACGGAGAGATCTGTGCTTACTTTCTAAGCAATCTAGTGAGATTGCTTAGAAAATAGCACAAATTTGCTCCGTGTGTACACCCCTTTACACACGCAGAGATTTGTGCTAAGCAATTTTTCTAAGCAATTTTGCTTAAGCAAAAAAAGACCGGATAGTGGTTCAGAATGAGAGATTGCGAACAGTATCTCTCATTCTGTACACATAGAGAGATTTGCAGTCATTTGCTAAGCAATTTGACTAGATTTTGACCGCATGCACTGACTTAGCAAGAGATATTTAATCTCTCGGAGCATACACACGGAGAGATCTGTGCTTACTTTCTAAGCAATCTAGTCAGATTGCTTAGAAAATAGCACAAATTTGCTCCGTTTGTACACCCCTTTACAGTAGGTTTGCGTGGCATACAAGTGCCACATATGATAAGGATGCAGACGGTCTGAGCATCTTGCAACTTGGCATTAAAATGCAAATGTAGGCTTTTAGCAAACCCATCTCACGCCTCTGATTGGATGCGTTCAGGCTCAACATGAGACTCACAGTGTAAAATATTACATACGCTCAAAACGGGTGTGGTATGACACACCGACAGTAATTTCTCCGACGTCGGAATCCCGACTGCACAGCGGTGGGAGCGCAATGAAGCCCCTTGCGGGCTGGCTGCACTCGCCACCTATTTTATTCTCCCTCTATGGGGGTCGTGGATCCCCACGAGGGAGAAGTCGGGATTCCGACGTCGGAGTAATGACTGTCGGACTCCCGACTGTAGGGGAGCTGTCCGGCACCCCTCAAAACACGCATCCTCCGTCTGCACATGTGTGGTCGGTACAGGGCTGGGTGGCTGCAAGGATTGTTTAACATGGAAAATGAAGAGTGGAACATCACAGAAATAAGGTGAAACAGTTAGTGGGAAATAATTATACACAAAACTAGTTTTGTTTATGTTGTATCTCTAACTCGTGATTTCCAGGCAGCATATGGCTGTAATTAACTGCAGACAGATCTTGGAATGTATCGTCATTTTCCCTATCATACATACAATGGTGATAGACAGTTTTGGCCCGCACACTCCTTCAACACATGGTACCTGGCAGGCAGCACGGTAAAGGAAATGTGAAATAAATCAATTTTTTGTGATGTTGAGGATGGTGATCTGTGTTCTCTTGCCTCTTCTTTCATGTTCTTTCTTGCACCTGTGTTTCCTGAGAAGCTATTCAAAGGTTGCCCTGTGCCTGCTTCCATATTTGTAGGTCCCACATCTCCCAAAATGTGCCGAGTTGAATAAATTGACAGGTTTCCAACTGATAATTGTCCATTATTTCTACTTCAATATCAAGTAGGAAAATAATTGAGACTTCGGGGCTGATTTTAGCCATCTAAAATTCCTATTGGTTACATGTGACATGTGACATGTATGGCTGAATGGATTGGTTTAATATGGAATTCTTGAGATTCAATCAGAAAATGTATAGAATTAAAGGTTTAAACATAACCCCATCAGGAGGGTATCAATGATAACTATTGGGGGGGGGGGGGGGGGTTATTGCAAAAATAAATCTTATACGTTTTTTCCCAAGGCCATATCCTCATGGTGATTTGCCACATTACATTTGGGGGCATGGGACTCTGGAGACATACACTGTGGAGATTTGAGGGAGGCCAGCATTTTTTTGAAATGGGGGTATGTTGCCCCTGTTTTTAGGTGTGGCCAGGCCAAGGACTGCACCGCAACGCGCAGTTTACATGGCTACATAAGCTGGACAGCGGCAGGCAGCCTGAGTAAGGTTAGACCTAAACAGCCCGAAGTTGCAGAGAGACCCTGTGATTAAACTGCGATCACAGTTTGCTGCAATCCCAAACACAGGCAGGGGGTGGTATGCATTACCGCCTGCATTTGCATGCTGAATATGAGCCATTGTCTGGGACCCCAGTGTCAGATAATCATTGTACGGACATCCATGTTGCCCATAGCAATCACATTCTATCTACAGTATTATCTTCTAGAAGGTGCTCAATAAATAAGTATAATCTTAGTGGTTGCCATGAGGAACATTCCATCTTCAATAGAACTCCCATCTTAGTAACTTTACCCCTAAGTGCAGGGCTGGTGCAAGCAGGGCCGGATTAACAATGGGCCTGATGGAGCTACAGCTCCAGGCCCATTCTCCAAATAGGCCAATTTTGTAGCTGAGGGTCAGGGCTTTCCAACGAGCCCTGCCCCGTGTCAGTAGCCCCCCGGGAACCGGAGATACCGCCAAGCAAACCTGGAACGTTTTCCCCATAGGATAACATGGGACCGGCTAATTCCGACCTCCACCCGGTTCCAATGGCTGCCAGTTGCCCCTCCAGCATCACAGAAGATTGAGGTTGATCTCAGTTGAACCCAAATCGCTGGGCCTTCAATCTGATACCTGCTCCATATGGGTTCATTTGTTCTAGAGATATTGTGGGTAAACCAATTTTTTTTTCATTTCTGAAATGGCTGTTCATGTTGTTTGACTGATTTCTCTGGAACCAATCGGCCCAGTTTCACGGGACCAAAATCATTCGAAGCCTACATGTAAATGGGTCAGTTGGTCCCAAAGATATAGCTGGTTGTTTAAAGGGGGGCGGGGGCACCAGAAAATGCAGGGACTAGGCTGGCGTAAAAGGGGCCAGTCCGGGAATGTCCCTGCAGGATCCTGGGATCATATTCCCCGGTAAATCCCTGCATTTTCTGGTGTGAAAGGGGTATTACTTCAAATAGCCGGGATATGCAGTGCTCTGAATACAGCCGGGCAGCCCCCTGCTCTCTGCCTGGCTGTCAATGGCTTCAATTTTTGCCCGGCGGCGGCTGTCCCCCAGTTACTGCAAGCATGTATTCCCAATTGGCAATGAGCATGTAATCCCACATGGCAATGAGCATGGAACCCCTGGCAATGAGCATGGAACCCTGGCAATGAGCATGGAACCCCTGGCAATGAACATGTTGGTAAGCAACACTTATGTAGCATAACTTTTAATAGGCATTATGGTGTTTGGCATAATACGTAATGGAGATTATGGTGTGTGGCTTAACATGTAATGGGCATTATGATGTAAATTTTTAATGCGCGCCTTTGGCGAGCAATGCCCCTATTTATAAATCATATTGTGCATTATTGCTCAATCTGTTTGGTATAATAATGTGAATTTTGCCTTAATCTGTGTGGCATAACATGAATTTTGACTCAATCTGTGTGCCATATTGTGGATTTTGGCTCATTCCATGTGGCACAATGTGTAAGAGGCAAGTACAATATAAGGGGGTTACTATTGTTAAAAACAAGAAAACCAGTATCTAGAGAGAGCAGGGAACACTCAGATTTTAACGGTTATAAAATTCTTATTTATTTGTAATATATTGCACACAAAAGAACATTAATAAAAAATTGTATATAATATACATTAATGTATAGATCCCTAAATAGTTCAATTAATACAAATGTGTAAAAAAGAAGGTAACACTTTGCCAATTACTGCCAGTTAGTAGTATACTTCAATGGACCCTATTGATCATATGCTCCAATAGCCAATTAATTAGTAACCTCTCAGATTAGTATTTCCATGGGTATGAAATACTTCCGGACTTTATATTTAATTTGTAAAGGTGGAAACAGTCCAGGCAGACCCGTTTTTAGTATGAGAGAGTCGCTTGATCTGTAGCTTTATGGCTACACATGGAGAGATAATAGCGGTCAATGATTTGAAGTTCAATATAGAAAGGCACCTGTATTGTGGGTATAACCTCCGATACCATATATGTGGGAACAGTCCGGCATAACAGTGCAGCAGAGTACCTTAGTTAGTATATTCGCTGTTATTTCCACAAACCTGACCGCAGTATCGAGACCAGCTCACGGCGTCAGAGAGCCAACCGCACGCACTTCACTGGGGGCGGACGCTGCAGGGAATCATGTGTCACAGCCATTGTAGGTATAGTTACCTCTGCTCCAGACAGGTGAATGTCGCCGTTTGCCGTGCTCCACTTGTAAAGCTGTAGGTCCAGTGTCCCCAGACACTTTTAAGGAGGGGTTCTAATGGTTCTTAAGGAGGTATAATAATGTGCATTTTGGCTCAATCCATGTGCCATAGTGTGAATTTTGGCTCAGTCAGTGTGAATTTTGGCTCATTCCATGTGGCACACTGTGTAAGAAGCAAGTACAGTATAAGGGGGTTACGATTGTGTTGCATGATTTGTATAAGGGGTATATGGTGTGGTAAACTTAGGTTACCACATAAAAGGTGCTGAAATGTTGTCTACCAAGTTTCGGCTTTCAGTATTATTTTTATGACTGCAGTGTCGCCTCACCCCGCAAGTATCTTAGGACATTGGCGTCCTGCGGGTGCACCTTTGGAGGGCACCCGCCAATATATCTCCCTGCATTTTTCCTATGCCAGCCCCCTGCCTTTTCCCAGGCATATATAATTAGTTGAAAGCATTTACACAAATAGAGACACACCCATGAGCAGACCACCCAACCAGAACACTGGTTACGCCTCCCACATTATTAGGTGCTGGCCACACCCCTATTATTGCGCATAATAGGCCCTTGATCATTTTCAGCTCCAGGCCCATTTAGACCTTAATCTGGCTCTGGGTGCAAGGCATCTAGGCGCCCTAGGCAAACCTACAGGATACTGCCCCCCCCAACCCCCGCACATCCTTGTAAAAATAATTACTGCCACCATCCAGAGGAGGATGACCCCCCCCCCCCCCATAGAGGGGGAAAGCAAGCACCACCGTGTAAAAAAATTACTGCTAGTGACACCTGACCCCCCCCCCCCCCCCCCGCACCACCTTGAAAAAATAATTACTGCCACCATGCAGAGGAGGATGAAAACCCCCCCCCCCCCCATAGAGGGGGGAAGCAAGCACCACCGTGTAAAAATCACTGCCACCATCCAGAGGGAGAGGATGGTGGCAATGTCACCGAGTAGCTGGACAGGCGGGGGGAGGGGGCGGTGGCGGCTCCTCCACCCACCGGAGATTTACAAGACAGGAGCATTGCTCACTCACTGTCTGTGCCGCTGACTCTGACTTGCAGGCAGGGGCAGGGGCTGCCGCCACCCGCCGCCAAAGTTTCCCGCTGGCTGCTGTAGCTGTAAGCCAGCCTGGCCAGGCCTGATGACTTGCGACTGACTGACTAGTCTGTCAGCGCCTGGCAGGCGGCAGCGCAGCATGGTAGTAGAGACGGGCGGGCTCCGGCAGGGGGGACTGAATACTTACATAATAGCTGCAGGCAGCTTGCTTCTTCTTGATCCTCTCCTCTGCGGACTGCGGTAGTAGCTTCCTGCTGCTGCTACTGCTGCTGGCCGGCTCACTACCGCCCTCCAGTGGCCGGCGCCCTAGGCAAATGTCTAACCTTGCCTAGTGGTGGCGCCGGCCCTGCCTAAGTGTCAGTGTGCCATCATTCTTGGGCATAAAGTGTTAAGCCGGGTACACACTGGAGCGACAGGGAGTCCTTCCAACATCCCCATCTGCAGGGCCGCCGACAGGGGGTTGCCATGGGTACAGCTGTCCCGGGCCCTGGCCTCTGGAGGGGCCTGGGCAGCTGCCCCCAGCGACACGGATCACCCTCTCCCGCACCCTGCCTCTGGGCCTCCCCAACCCGGCAGACCCCATCCAGGCATGCGCAATGCAGCCTGCAGAGCGCAGAGCCTAGGACACTGAGGGGCTCGGCACTCTGCACGCTGCACTGAGCAGTGTGCACTCCGGACCGTGAAGGAGGGAGACAGAGATGCCGCCGCTGCTGGATGCTGGTAAGTAATGGGGGTGGGGTGCACATCAGGGCGGGCAGGGGGCGCTGTGCCGCTGGGGGCCCGGACAGAAGGTAAGTTCCGGGCCCCAACATTTCTAGCACCGGTTCTGCCCATCTGCCAAAGTCACCTGTGCACACTGTAGCGATGTTAATGAAGGAGGAAACAACCATTGTTCTGTCCGTCATTAACATGCATGGTGTTGCTAGCGATGACACTAGTGTGGCACAGTAATAGCGACATTGCAAGCGACTGCAGGAGTGCGCATATCCTGCATGCACACTGATGTAGGTAATAGGCCAGTCCGATCTGACCCAGCAGATGGCATATCACCCAGTGTGTGCTCTGATTTAGGGATACATTTATCATTGGTGGAAGTGGGTCTCCAAAGTATGACGTTTTCTGCCTGGCCGCCTCACTTCCTATCCTCTGACACCTCCACCTCAACAATGGTGATTTCATCATCGCTATTCACAGCCCTAAATCTTCTGTTATGCCTCCAAACGCCTCTCTCGGCCTCTTCCAATGGACTAACTCCTTTACTCATCAGGAGAGCCAGTGCCTTGATCTTGGGGGTTATTCTGGTTCACTCCGAAAGGCACAGTCACTCTCTAATGGACAAAACCATGCTGTACTGCAGGTGGGGCTGATGTAACATGTGCAGAGAGTTAGATTAGGATGTGATATTGTTTCTGTGCAGGGTAAATACTGTCTGCTTTATTTTTACACTGCAATATACATATCACTTTGACGTACACCCCCCACCCAAATCTAATTCTCTCTGCACATGTTACATCTGCCCCACCTGCAGTGCACATAGGTAACAAATAGGTAAATCTCTGTCTCCTGTGCTCATCCCAACCTTAACTAAAATCTGTAACCTCTCTCTACCAGGGCCGGCGCCACCACTAGGCAAGTCTAGGCATTTGCCTAGGGCGCCAGCCACTGGAGGGCGGCATTTCGCCCCCCATGCCACGGGTACCTGTTGTGCCGTCTGGGGAGGAAGGGGTGTCTATTCCAGAATCTGACAGGAGCCCGCGCGGGTACCTGTCCTGCAACGCTTTGTGTATAAACCTGGCGGCGGCGGGGGTCCCTGCACTGCAGTGAAAAATAAATAACAAGCTCTATCCGGCGGCGCGGGAAGTGCTTCTATTTTGAAAACACTGGCCGCACGCTGATTCAGCCAATCAGCGTGCGGCCAGTGTTTATTCAAAATAGAAGCACTTCCCGCGCCGCCGGATAGAGCTTGTTATTTATTATTCACTGCAGTGCAGGGACCCCCGCCGCCGCCGCCAGGTTTATACACAAAGCGTCGCAGGACAGGTACCCGCGCGGGCTCCTGTCAGATTCCGGAATAGACACCCCTTCCTCCCCAGAAGGCGCAACAGGTACCCCCCCACACACACACACACACACCATGGCACTGGGGCGCCCCCACCCCGACTCGCCTGGGGCGCTCCGGTGCCTTGCGCCGGCCCTGCTCTCTACTGGTATATTTCCTTCACTGTTCAAGCATGCAGTTATTACTCTCATTCTAAAAAAACACAATTTTGACCTAAACGGTCTCTCTAACTACCGTCCAATCTCTCAGCTCCCATGCCTCTCCCAGCTAGGACCCTCCTACCATGTGACTGTAACTAACTAACCAGTTTGTTTAATCACTCTTTCTAATTGTAATGTGCAACAGAAGCTGCTGAGCAGTATAAGAAACTGTTAAGAAATAAAAATAAAATATAATATAATTTCTTATGACTGAATATTGCTGTAACCAGAAATGACTTAACACGTTGATGTGTTAAAACTAAAATCTTGGTGGGACAGCGGCTTTGATTGTGTCCCAATGAACATTGTATAGCAGGCATGGCCAAACTGTTGCCCTCCAGCTGTTGTGAAACTACAAGTCCCGTCATACCTTGCCAGAGTTTTGCTATTAGGGAATGCTAAAACTATGGCAAGGCATGCTGGGATGTGTAGTTCCACAACAGCTGGAGGGCAACAGTTTGGCCACGCCTGGTGTATAGTGATAGGGTGAGATGTACCAATCTTTAAAAGTGATAAAATGGAGAGTGACAATCAGCCAGCCAATCACCTCCTACCTGGCATGTCACAGGCTGGGTTTGAAAAATGTTAGGTAGGTGCTGATTGGTTGGTGGTTTATTACTCTCCATTTTATCACTTTTCACGGCTTAGTACCCATAGAGTTCTGCCCTGGCTTTTCTCGATGCCTCACAGAGTGGGCAATACTCATTACCATTAGGACAGGATGGCTATCAAGGCCAGGCCGGCTGTGCAGAGCGCAATGTGGTTATATTTAGTCATGATCCACATGTGGTGTTCCAGGCCTTCTGATCCCAGCTGCCAGCCCCATGTCCTAGCGTGCCTCAGAAGATTAATTTACCTATCCTCCAACAAACGCTATCGCAGTCCATGATGTCATCATCTCATTCCCGGACCAATTTGACCAGAAGGATGCGACATCAATCACCGCACGGAACCTGTCAGATTCTTCCCGACAATTTCAGATTCCCATCCGAGTTTTTTCCCCAACGCTTGGAAAACAAGACACGGCGATCGTGCCCATGGCAGGAATGAGGCGCTTCCTGCCCTCCGTGCCACAGAGCCCTCTCTGCGGAATGTGTTGTGTCTTACGTCTGTGTTTTATAATGCAAGGCGTCCTACAGAGATGTTTCACAAGATCTAAGCATCGCAATCTGTGAGGAATGTGTAAAATAACACCGAATAGCTGGAGGGAGGACGGGGGACTCTGCTCTGATAGAGGAATGCAAAGACCTGTATAGGAAATCTACCTCTTTTATTAAACCCCGGTCTCCGTCTTCTTCTCCAATCTGCAGCCTTTACTAGCCCGTGGAAAATGGAAAGTGCGCCAGGCGGGGGGAAATCTCGGTCCTTGCTGCGGTCTACAAGTTGCTTACATTCTCTCTCTCTCCATGTGCCTTGTACTGTAGTTCGTTATTTACCTTTTTTGCCCATTTATGTATTTTTAGGTGCTGCAGAACCCTTGTGGCACCATATAAATGAACAATAATATATTTAAAAACAAAATGTAAACTAAAATAAGGATTGCTGTATCAAAGCTTTAAAAGAAGTGAAGTCAAGAATTTGCCAATTACAATTAAATCACACGGACATAAACGGTCACCCGGATAAACTTGTTGCATTGAATGGATTTAACCGATTTGTCTGAGTGATTGTTTTTTTGTGTGTGCTTCATTGTTTGACAGCAAACGGTTTATTTGGATGATTGTCATTTGTCCCCAGGCATTACCAAAGTGTCGTTTTAACTAGCCGGTGTCACGACTGGGGTTTGGTGGACCCAGGCATGACCGAGGTGGTTAGGGGAATTCCAATGGAAATAGTTCAAAGAAGCAAGGAAATTTATTCACACAGTGGTAAATGTTGGTACAGATAAATACTTGTGAAGGGTGTATACTTTAAGGTCAAAGTTATGCTTAAGGCAAAGGGAATACTTTGGACTTGACTTACTGTAGACTTGATCAGGAAAATGGAGACAGACTTGGAGAACAACGCTGGAGACAGACTTGGAGAACAATGCTGGTGTCACATCCACCATGGCGCTTGCCTAAAGACCCCTGTACTGTGCCCAGTCCTGGACCCTCTAGGAGCACTAAAACCATGGCGCTCACCTTTGTTATGTCTCTGGCTCCACTGGGGTACATGTGGCCGTGTTGTCATCGCGTGGTGACACTGGTGTATTGTGCTCCAGCTTCATGCAGGACATGAGTAGCATATTGCCATGTGTGTTTGTGCCTGGTCTGTGTCTGTGTAAAGGCCGGTGCATGTGCAGCTGCATACAATCAGGGCTTCCCAGCCTCTCCTGCACGGCTCCGCCTCCCTCTCTGATTGTCTGACCAATCCCAGCACAGCTCACCTGGTAAGTACTGGCTGCTCAGGCTAGTCCAGCAGTCAGTACAATGATGTCAATCCCATAGCATCATTGCTCCTACCTGGCTCTGTAGTACTCACTACAATCCTGAGCTTCCGCTCTCACCTGGCTCTGTAGTTCCCACTACAATCCTGAGCTTCCCCTGGAGAAGATCCTGCTGGCCGTTTAATGCATCAAGCACCACGGGACTCTGCTTACCGCCTATGTGGACAGCGAGGTTAGATCCTCAAAGGGGTCTCACCTTGCTATACTCCCGACGGTCACTTCCAAAGGTTACCTCTGGCAGCAGCCTTGACCATAAACTGCAAGGATTCCTCTTCTTCAGTTATCTTCAGTTATTATCATCCAATCTTCAAACCCTCATCCAATCTTCAAATCATCATCCACATCACCAAATCATCCAATCTTCTAACCTTCATCCAATCATCCAACCTTCATCCAATCATCCAACCTTCATCCAATCATCCATTCTTCCAACCTTCATCCAATCTTCCAATCTGCAATACAATCTTCATTCGTTCTTCAAGTCATCCAATCCTCAATTCCTTCTGCAACCCTTAATTACTACTCCGGTTTATATTCTATTCCACTCTTCAATTATATTGCAATATTCTTCAAGGACCAAGCTTCATCATCTATTATAATAACTTACTGGACAATTGACTTTATATTTGCATACTTGCCATATACCGTTTTTATCATCATTATCACTGTCTGCAATATCTTCATTAAATTCATTATATTTTATCCTCCTTGTTTCACTCCCTTCTGTCGTGGATGCAACCACCATACGTTAAAGCACCCAGCCTCCGTTACTCTCCAGCTGGTGCTTCTAAGAGCGTGACAGCTGGAGACAGACTTGGAGAACAACGCTGGAGACAGACTTGGAGAACAACGCTGGAGACAGACTTGGAGAACAACGCTGGAGACAGACTTGGAGAACAACGCTGGAGACAGACTTGGAGAACAACGCTGGAGACAGACTTGGAGAACAACGCTGGAGACAGACTTGGAGAACAACGCTGGAGACAGACTTGGAGAACAACGCTGGAGACAGACTTGGAGAACAACGCTGGAGACAGACTTGGAGAACAACGCTGGAGACAGACTTGGAGAACAACGCTGGAGACAGACTTGGAGAACAACGCTGGAGACAAACTGGGAGAACAACGCTGGAGACAAACTGGCAGAACAACGCTGGAGACAAACTGGGAGAACAAAGCTGGAGACAGACTTGGAGAACAACGCTGGAGACTGACTTGGTGAACAACGCTGGAGACTGACTTGGTGAACAACACTGCATTCGGATCTGGAGAACAACACTGGAGACGGACTTGGAGAACAACACTGGAGACGGACTTGGTGAACAACATTGGAGACGGATCTGGAGAACAACACTGGAGACGGATCTGGAGAACAACACTGGAGACGGATCTGAAGAATAACACTGGAACCGTACCTGGAGAGTAACACTGGAACCGGACTGGGAGACTAACCGTGGAACCGGACCTGGAGAGTAGCACTGGAACCGGACTGGGAGACTAACAGTGGAACCGTACCTGGAGAGTAGCACTGGAACCGGACTTGGAGACTAACAGTGGAACCGGACCTGGAGAGTAGCACTGGAACCGGACTTGGAGACTAACAGTGGAACCGGACCTGGAGAGTAGCACTGGAACCGGACTTGGAGACTAACAGTGGAACCGGACCTGGAGAGTAGCACTGGAACCGGACTTGGAGACTAACAGTGGAACCGGACCTGGAGAGTAGCACTGGAACCGGACTTGGAGACTAACAGTGGAACCGGACCTGGAGAGTAGCACTGGAACCGGATTTGGAGACTAACAGTGGAACCGGACCTGGAGAGTAGCACTGGAACCGGACTTGGAGAATACCGTAGACCAGGCATTCCCAACCACAGTCCTCAAGGCACACCAACAGTGCAGGTTTTTGTGATATCCAGGCTTCAGCACAGATGGTTTAATCAGAATCCCTCAGATACCAAATAAGTCACCTGTGCTCAAGCCTGGATATCTACAAAACCTGCACTGTTGGTGTGCCTTGAGGACTGTGGTTGGGAATGCCTGCCATAGACTGTTAGATGAAGCAGGTAGAGGAGAATGGGTGACTTGTACCGGAGAATGACCAGAGGACTGGACCAGAGACAATGGAGTAATATAGCAGACTTTAGAATGAAGCAGGTAATCGAATCTGGACACAGCCGAGAGCAAGAACAGGTGAGACTTGCAGGTTAAAAGGTTCTGGAAACCTGGAAGCTGTCTGGAAGCAAGCTCAAACAGCATCAGACGATGCACAAGAAATGACTGCTATTTAGATCTGGAAACTTAAACACTTTGGGTTGCACTGATTGGCAAATGGAAATTGTAAAAACTGGGACAGATTCTGAAAGGAGCAATCAGTGTCAAGCAGGAAACGTGCATGATGTCACCCAGCAGGTAACTAAGGAGTTAATGGCTGCAGTAGATCTCATACAGATAGGAATTCCACAGGTGTTAATTAGTAGTACTGCACAGACTCTCAGGATAGCATGATTGAAGTTTGGCTACAGCCGGCTGGAATACTAAAGAACATAAAAACTGAAGAGCAGGCATGACAGGCCAGGTACACAGGCTTTAAGCAGGATCGTGACAGCCAGATTGGACAGATAATCTTATAATGTGTACCCAGTTTTCGATTATCTGTAGTTAGCAGTCATACTGTAGGTCTCCCCATACACCTACAGATTATCGTCTCTTGTATAGAATTTCAATAAAATTCAAAAAATGTAAAGGTCTGACAGCAAGATAGAGCAGGAGCAAGTGAAACAGACACTGTTGCTTTCAGACTGGTGCTGGTAACCCCAATATCGGGAGAAAATTTGTTTTAATAATTACCAGTGCTAGGATTTATCAGCCTGGTCTGATGGCAACGCATAGTGAGTACCAGCAGTGTTCCATTTATCCCACCAAGAATCCAACCAGCCCTAGGTTAGCTGGAATCTGGGATGGGATATTATTATTGTTATTATTATTATTATTATCCTTTATTTATATGGAGCCACATGGGATCCGCAGCACCCAATTACAGAGTACATAAACAAATAAGAAAAACAGTGACTTACAGGTGACTAAAATAGAGGACAAGTACAGGGGACATAACCACAGCTGCATCAGCAGGCGGCACTGACATAAGTATCAGGGGGGCAGAACACAGTGACTTACAGTTAAATACAATAGAGGACAAGTACAGGGCACATAACCACAGCTGCATCAGCAGGCGGCACTGACATAAGTATCAGGGGGGCAGAACACAGTGACTTACAGTTATATACAATAGAGGACAAGTACAGGGCACATAACCACAGCTGCATCAGCAGGCGGCACTGACATAAGTATCAGGGGGGCAGAACACAGTGACTTACAGTTAAATACAATAGAGGACAAGTACAGGGCACATAACCACAGCTGCATCAGCAGGCGGCACTGACATAAGTATCAGGGTGGCAGAACACAGTGACTTACAGGTGAATACAATAGAGGACAAGTACAGGGCACATAACCACAGCTGCATCAGCAGGGGACACGGACATAAGTATCAGGGGACAGAACATAGGGGGTTATTCTAGTTCATTCTTTCTGACAAAATCCTTCTTAGATGGACAAAACCATGTGCACTGCGGGTGGGGCAGATGTAACTTGTGCAGAGAGAATTAGATTTGGGTGTGGTTTTTCTTCAAAGTGAGATCTATATTGCAGTGTAAAATAAAGCAGTCAGTATTTTCCCTGCACAGAAACAAAATAACTCACCCAAATCTAATTCTATCTGCACATGTTACATCTGCCCCCCCCTGCAGTGCACATGGTTTTGTCCATCTAAGAAGGATTTTGTCAGAAAGAATGAACTAGAATAAACCCCATAGTGACTTACAGCTGAATACAATAGAAGACAAGTACAGGGCACATAACCACAGCTGCATCAGCAGGCAGCACTGACATAAGTATCAGGTGGCAGAACACAGTGACTTACAGGTGAATACAATAGAGGACAATTACAGGTCACATAACCACAGCTGCATCAGCAGGGAACACTGACATAAGAATCAGGGTGGCAGAACACAGTGACTTACAGGTGAATACAATAGAGGACAAGTACAGGGCACGAGTTTAGATTAGAAGAAAAAAGACTTTGTTCATCTATAAGAAAAACTTTCTTTACAGTCAGAGCAGTCAAACGTTGGAACTCTTTTCCTGGAGAAGTGGTGTCGGCAGACACTATAAATATGTTTAAAATAAGGTTGGATAAACATTTATTGGTTAAAAACATCCATGAGTACGAATAAGTAACATAATCTGTCTTTAAAATATAAGTACATACTATACAACAAGGGATAAGCTACTATAAACATAGGTTGAACTAGATGGACGCAAGTCTTTATTCAGCCTCACCTACTATGTAACTATGTAACTATATAAGTATCAGGGGGCAGAACACAGTGACTTACAGTTATATACAATAGAGGACAAGTACAGGGGACATAACCACAGCTGCATCAGCAGGTGGCACTGACATAAGTATCAGGAAGGCAGAACACAGTGACTCACAGGGGACTAAAATAGAGGACAAGTACAGTGCAAATAACCCCAGCTGCATCAGCAGGGAACACTGACATAAGTATCAGGGTGGCAGAACACAGTGACTCACATGTGACTGCAATAGAGGACAAGTACAGGGTACATAACCATAGCTGCATCAGCAGATGGCACTGACATAAGTATCAGGGGGGCAGAACACAGTGACTTACAGGTGAATACAATAGAGGACAAGTACAGGTCACATAACCCCAGCTGCATCAGCAGGCGACACTGACATAAGTATCAGAGTGGCAGAACACAGTGACTTACAGGTGAATACAATAGAGGAAAAGTACAGGGCACATAACCATAGCTGCATCAGCAGGGGACACTGACATAAGTATCAGGGGGCAGAACACAGTGACTTACAGGTGACTACAATAGAGGACAAGTACAGGTCACAAAACCACAGCTGCATCAGCAGGTGGCACTGACACCGTCCGTACTGCCCCAGCACTAGCGCTTACCTATTCCTAGATACAAGGTTCAGATGGGGCAGGCCTCTTCTTTGCTGGCGGATCGCCAGCAGCCCGGCTCGCCATCTGATAGAGACGCGCGTGCGTCTCACGCGCACGTGCAGCTCAATCTCCGTCGGCGGGGTGACAGGAACCCTGTCCGTCTCTGCTTTAGGGAGACGGACAGGGTTAGGGGGGGGATGCGGGCAGGCTGCGGGGACCCCGGGTGACCGCCGACAAGCCGGCGATGACCCAGGGGAAGCGCTGGAAGCGCCGGCGGAAGGGGACTCGCGCGCCTCTCGTGCGCACGCGTCCCCTTCTCGCTATATAGATGGCGGCTGGCGGGGGATGGCGGCTGGCGTCGCCATCCCCTGCAAAAATGAGCTGTGCCCCATCTGTACTAGTGGTATATAACAGAGACATTTTTTTTCTTTGGCGCACTACAGGCACCAGCAAGACCTAGTTGCTAAAATGGCCGGCAAGGCATGCTGCAATTGGACAAGCATAAGTGCCAGCTTTCCCTGGCACCAGGTCCCACTGCACTGATAGTGCTCATGGGGAAAATGCAAAAATAAAATAAAAATAGTTGCATAATTCGCTAAATAGGATTCAGTATTGAATCCCGGCGGTCGGGATCCCGGCGTTCAGAATCCCGACGCCGGAATCCCGACAGCCGAAATGCCGACAAGGGGGGGACGTGGATCGCCCCCCCTTGCTGGCTCGCTGCGCTCGCCACGCAGCGGGCCCGGTGCCTCGCTACGCTCGGCACACTAATTTATTCTCCCTCCAGGGGTGTCGTGGACACCCCAGGAGGGAGAATGTGTCGGCATTTCGGCAGTCGGGATTCCGGCGTCGGGATTCTGAACGCCGGGATCCCGACCGCCGGGATTTTAACTGCATCCCGCTAAATAAGCCTTTTTTTGTTGGCGATCTAGATGCAGATTGCACCCAACTCAGCATGAGCCCCATTATCTCATTGCACCTGGGTGAGGCCTCACATGAGATCTTATCAGATAATTACTGGTGCCTGCGTAACATCCCGCTGTACAGCAGACTGGACACGGGGCAGGTGGGACAGTTACAAGTTTATATATTCCAGATCAATTCTTGTAAAATTCTGCAGCGTTGACTAATCAGAGATTACATCATAATGATGAAGCCCAAGCGCGGTCCTCATTTACTAACGCTTAATCAAAGCAATGGATTGCAGTTTTATCTGTATTCCTAGATCAGGGCTCCATTAACTACAGTACATGCGTTGAAAGATAAATTGTGTCCTCTTAAGAAGCCGCGGGGGAAACATTTCTATAATGCAGCTAGACATGGGCACTTGTGCCTCAGATACAAAACATTTAGCTGTTTTAAGAGTGTCTTTAGTTGTGATATTCCCAGAGCCCAAAAAAGGTATTTTCAGGAGTAACTTGGTCAATATAGATTTATCGGGGGGTTGTTTGATGCTAGCTGGGTGAGGTACCATGTAGTATCTTTGAGACTGCCATGTCATTGTTTCCTTATAGCGAGTGGTAAGTTATCTATATAAGGTTCCCAAAGGGTCAAGAAACCTGCCACCTTCTTTTCTTTAGACAGCAACGTTTCCATCCAATCTATTCTAAAAACAAATTATTTTTTTTTTTTAAATAATGGTATTTGTTGAGGTGTACTGTACAGAGAATATTTGAACATTTACATCAGTCCCTGCCCCAGTGGAGCTTACAATCTATGGGGTAGATTTATTAAGCTTGGTGAGAAAGTGTTTTATCACTGGCCAATTAGCTCCTACCTGTCATTTTTCAAACCAAGGCTGTAACTTCACAGGTAGGAGCTGATTCGCCGGTGATAAAAAAAACAGACACTTTATCACTTCACTGAGCTTAATAAATCTGCCCCTGTATTCCCTACCACATGTACATGCACATACAGACATTCTAGGGGTAATTTGTTGGGAGCCAGCTAACCTACCAGCATATTTTGGGATTCTGGCATGAAACCGGAATACCCGGAGGAAACCCATGCAAGCACGGAGAAAATATACAAACTCCACGCAGTTAGGGCCATGGTGGGAATTAAGCCTATTATTTCAGTGCGGTGAGGCAGAAATGCTAACCATTACACAAACCGTAAATCTGTATTTCAGTTGTTTTGTATGTTCCAAAAAAAAAAAACGCAAAATTTAATTTAAAATAAAGTTTTAAAACATTTCTTCACCAAATGTTTCAGAGCCATGTACAGTAGTCTGATGTGCAACCTCTATTCCTGTTCCATTCATAAAACGACCTTCAGTTCTTTTCAGAGCAGGTAAGATCCTGTGGTCATAAGGTTGAGGTAGATAGTCAAAAAGGCTGACCACTATTGGTCTACAGGCAGAAGGTAGACCAGTGGCGGATTGGCTCACAGGGAAACTGGGCCATTTCCCGGCGGGCTGGACCAGATTTCCCTCTGGCCGCAGCCCAGCCTGGTCCCAAATGGCAGAACTGGCCAAAACAAATATGGCCACCGCAAATATTATATGCACATATGTGGCGGCCATATTTGTTTTGGGCTATGCTGCACTTTGTGAGCAGCTTCGACCGCTGGATGACGACGGAAGCGTAGTGGTGGTGAGTAGTGTCCGCACCCCCCCCCCCCCCCCCCGGCTGTAGCACACACACACACCCTGGGCTGTAGCTTCAGCACCCACCCCCCCCCCCCCCCCTCCTGGGCCGGATTTCGATCCCAATCCACCCCTGAGGTAGACACATGAAAAAGGTTGACATGGTTAAAGGTCGTTATCAGAAGACAGCAGAAGCATTGGATTAATGGCAGCCAATGCAAGAGCTTAAACAGGTCTGCACTACCCAGTTAAAGATCATGGAGCTGACACCCAATGGAAGAGGGGTTGGCAAAGATACCAAAAGTCCCAAGGCAGCAGTGTCCATTGTAAAAAGATAAAGCCACCCACTTTTCCTCAGGTGAAAACTACAGAAAGTCCTAAGGTGGTGGGAATTGGCCCACCTCAGGTGAAGACCAAGCGGTGGCTTTAGCCAGGCTTGGTTCAGCTGAAGACTACGAGACTTTGATAGGAGTAAGTTTCCGTCCACGTACAACCTGTTGACCGGAGCATCCTAACTGAATGTATAAGTGAGTGCCCGATTACACCTGAACCGCAGTAGACTTTCACCTCTGCCACCAACGCCTGGTCGTTCCGCCACAGTCAGCAAACCAACAGCTGCCCATATCCCACAAATAAAAGACTTTCATAAATTCATCAACACATACTTAGGAAAAAATGTATCAGGAAATGTGGAGGCGGGGCCCATAGCAACCAATCATATCCTAGCTGCGATTTTCTAGTCTATACAAGGTAAATAATAGAATGTAATTGGTTGCTACACTTATCCTGTTCAGACGGTTTAATAAATATGCCCATATTAAGATATTTGGTTACGTTTTCAAATGCCTGTAGGTACAGTCTAATCTCTAAACTATGACAATAACTAAGGGAAATTGCAGAGCTCTTTTTATGATGATCAGAAAAATTTACTGCACAGGAAAGTAAATATTCTTACAAGCTGAACATGGGGTGTGAAAATCGTTAATATATATAATTCATATAGCGGTAAGGCCCATACACAGTGGAGAGCAGCTCGGTTTTGCCGTTTCAGCTGCTTTCAGCTCAAAGACCGCCCAGCGTCCTGCTATGGAAAGCAGACCACACCCCCCAACCACACAAAAATCACTTGGACAGTGTGTATGCACCTTTATGCTGTTTTGTATATCTGGCATTTCAGATTATAAGATCAAAGTATTAAACAGCTAATTTTCGACAAAAACATTCCAAGAAAGTTGTCGCAGACCTTGCAGGGACTTA
This sequence comes from Crinia signifera, assembly GCF_055691185.1. Classification (NCBI taxonomy): domain Eukaryota; kingdom Metazoa; phylum Chordata; class Amphibia; order Anura; family Myobatrachidae; genus Crinia; species Crinia signifera. The sequence goes on from NC_139217.1 coordinate 461,690,352, forward strand.
AAGCTGAAAATTGAGGGCAAAAAGATAAACTCAGATACAGGTATATTTTGATTAGGCAATATTCATCCCAAAAATGAAATAATATACTGTAGTATAAAGTGTTGAAAGAGGAGTTTGCTATGTCTTCCTGTTCTCCTGGGAGGCTCCATTCCCTATCGCAAAATGGCTACCAGGATCACTACTGAGCATGTGCAAGGACCATCTTGACTTATTGTGTAGAGTGACAGAAATCTCCTACTTCTGTAGCCAGTATGCATGTAACAGTGAGTACAGTACCAGTAATTTATGAATACATCAACACCGCTGGTTGAGTAGAGTAACTTGTCTGCTCGTAGACGGAATCCTCGGCTGGTGTGCGCCTATATAACTATAATATCAACACCTGCACACACATCGTTTCCAACATAAGCCCTTAACACATACGGATTCCGCAGGCTACCCAGAAGAGTTATTCACTAAACTCTATTTCAAGTTTAAATCAGATTACGTTATCACGGGATAAAACGAGAGGACCTGGGCGGCTGGCTCTCACATCCCTGTATGGGAACGTTTACACATGAATTTGTGAGTGTTACAAGATTCTTTCCCGTATTGGACGGGCTTGTACTGTGGGATTACAGGACATTTAACTCACTTGACTCAAAATATCACAGCTGAAAGAATGCAGCCTTGAGTGGCCAATATGTATTCTTCGGCGGACAGTATTTATGCCTTGTGTTCATGTTGTTGATTGAACCCAGATTTTGGACGTGAACGAAGAGCAGATATTTCACGGCATCTCTGCAAAAAAAGAGCGGCCTGAGTTTTCTCAGAGCGAGACCGTGGTTAGAATATGCGATAATATACTGCCGCCTTCATGCAATTTAACCTAACCCCCCTGACATCACACCAGCTCAGCATGGGGTGCACTACAGATCAAAGCAACCCTTGTATTCCTACTGACAGCCCGTGCAATCATCTCCCCTAGGTGTGAAGCACTTTCGTCCTCCGAAAAAATGGATACATTAAATGTAATTCTGCGACCAAGTTGCATCCATGTAATCCCCCCTCAGCAGCTCCGCAGTGATTGATAAACCCAGCTAAAGCGAATTTCCCCTGAGGACTGTGGGTAATAAATGTGTCATTTTGCGTAAAGGCGCTCGCTCTGACTTTCGCACTATGCGCAAATAAGTTCATCTGAGTTTCTTTATTCTAAGCAACACGTTGAGCCCATTGTCAGTCATTATACACATCAGCTCGTATCTTAGGCCAATGTTTCCCTAACTGTATTATTTTACAAGGAACGTGCACCCAACACCCTGCTTCCATTAACTTTAGACTCTTACGCCGCCGAGCGCGGACTGTTTTACAGCCTTGGAATGCCGTCTTTAATATTCTCCTCATTTGAAGTTGTCATTAACGTAACATTTCAGTGTAAATAAATGATCCTTTCCAGGGCATGGGCTGTTTATTTCAAGTGCTTGAGATTGCTTAAGTGCGAAAAGACAGGCTTGATGTATTTAACGATGTTAAACAAATTTTGAATAGTCAGCTATAATTGGGCCAAACTTCTTTCCAAGAGCGAAACGCCTGCAAGGAAATATGTAGAGGTGGTTTTCGTGGGCGTAGGCTCACAGCGTGCAGTTATCTGACTGCTGCACATCTAAGGTGTGCGTTCCTTTAATGCACAAACCTGGTAATGCTGATTGTGGAATATTGTATATCAACGGGTGCGACGGAAACATAAATCTTAAGTTATAGACATTAAAAGAAGAAGCACATGGTTCAGCTCATCTTCCATCCCCATACTCAGCTGATTGGCTCTTGCCGCATTGAATCGGTGTCCCAGAGTTGGGCGCAGTAGCGCTTGGCAGTGCTGCCATCAAAGGGGGTACTTCAGTCCTGGGCCCAGAGAGAGCGAGGGGGACCTGTCCCTGGATTGATGTTGGGCTGTCAAATGATTGCAGAATGGCCACTTAGCAAGCTCAAATAATTATATGCGGGAAATTTACTAAGATGTGATGTTGCTATGGGCAACCAATCAGATCCTGTCTACTATCTTCTAGAGGATGCTAAATAAATAAAAAGTAGATTCTGATTGGTTGCCCATAGCAACATCACATGAGACATAGAATACACATCTTAGTAAATTTCTCCCTATGTGTCTGTGGCAGATGTGTGAGAGGGGTGTAGGGGCGGTGGGGTGGGGTGCCTGCTGCAGTGCAGGTGTCTCCGGACCACTAACCTGTCGCCGCACCCTCTTACCTTCAGGCCGTGACAAACCACGGTCCTGGAATTCTCCGGCACCCGCGACGTCCCTACCTAGGGTGTCCTAGGTGAGGCCTTGACCTGGCACAGAGATGCGAGGTCCACGTACGCCCTGGATTGAGACAGGCAGGAACAAACACACAGATGGACAAGATGACACTCTGGAAGCTGTCTTCTTTTGTACATGGTATATATGATTTAACATATGTATTAAAAGGGTCACGGATATCTGAGGTATCTGTAATAAGGTGCTCCGGTGCTGTGACAGCTCCCCTACTCCCAGCACCGGAGGGACAGCAGCAGCAGTGGGAAGAGATGGAGCTGTGTCCTCCTCTGGACACAGCTCCGCCCAGCACAGGGATCAGTTGTCTGATCACTGCGGTGAGGCAGTGGTGGGGAGCTACGGAGCAGTGGCTGTTTGAAATTGGCGCCTTTTTGGCAGCCAATAGAAAACGCCGCCTGCTGCATTTGAACATTGGCGCCATTCGGGAGCCAATCATGGCTCCCGAATCGTCAGCCAATAGGAAACGGCCGTGGCGAGGCAATCAGCGCTCGCCGCGCTGTCATCGGCCCCGCCCCCAGCATCTGACGTCAGACACCGCCGGGAGGCGAAGGAAGAAGAGGAGCCCACGCCAGAGGAGCGCAGGAGCATCCCGGCTGAAGAGGGAAGCCGCCGGAGGACAGCACCAGAAGACGCCGGGATCAAGAAAGGAGACCTCCGGCGCCTTCTGCAGGAGGAAAGGAAGCGGCACCGCCGCTGGCCAGGACGGGCCAGCGGCAGAAGAAAGAAGATGACGGCCGCTACCAACATCACGTAGGCAGCCCCAGGCCACCTAGCCCTACCCTAGACCACCTGTTGATCGGGCACAAGGCCCGTGGGTAAAGTCAGGCCCTTATGGCCTGTGGGCAAGTGAGTCGGGCCCTCTCGGCCCGTGGCCACATAAGTGTCAGGCCCTCCTGGCCCTTTTGTCTTTAGCTGGGCCCTCCTGGCCCAAGGCCTTCTCCCCAAAATTCGGGCATTAGACCCGTGGCCCTCATTACCGGGCACAAGGCTCGAGGCCCCCGTAGGTCGGGCGCTAGGCCCGTGGGCTAATTGAGTCAGGCCCCAGGCCTGTGCTCCCAGTCAGGCACTAGGCCTGAGCTGCAGATAGGGTCTGTAGGATTGTAAGTGACTTTGGCATTAGACCAAAGTCACTCTAGAGTGCATAGGCAGGCGCTAGGCCTGTGAGTAGTATTCAGGCCTCTAGGTCTGCAGGTTAGTAGGGAATGGCTCTAGGCCCAATATTGTGGCTTACCTGGAGCGTGGGTTTTTTCCGTGGATGATTGGGGTTAAGAGGTGGACAAGCTCCGTGGCAGTCCCCTCGTGGGGCCCTAAGTAGTTAACCGGAATATTTTAGAGTGTGCATACGCTGGCCACCTGTAGCTAGGGAGGAAGGGTAACATCTAAAAGTAGGCAGAGGTTTGAAGGTATTGTGTTGTGGTAAAGTCTTGTGCTGTTTGTATATTGTGTCCGTGCAGAGCAAAGTTGTTTAGGCTGTTCTAGTTGTGTCGCACCACACACACTTAGTCAGTTCTTGGGCTTTGTGTTGTCCTTAAAGTAGTTGTGTCACGTGTAGGTTGTGTTAGGCTCTGCACGTATCTGGTGTTTTTGTCTCCTTACAGGAACCTGTGAGGAGAACCGAGGGTTGCAGTACAAGAGTGAGGACGGTGAGGTTCTAACACATTAGAACCTCTGGACGATTCGGAAGCAGGTAATGGGGGTGGAAAGAAACCTGTCATTTTCTGTGAGTGGTTGGAAAGGGGTTCAGGAGTGGCCAGGTGTTTTTGGGGTGCATATGTGACATCAGCGCTGACCACTTTCAGTTCATCTCAGTTGCAGATTAGTGGTGAAGTACTGCCAATGACCACTAGAGAACACTCAACGGACCAAATTACTCCTTTGTGTGCTAAAAAGATGTCATAACAGAAAGTGAAAGCAATTTTTGCAGGGACACTGATCTGTTTCAAACCTACTAGATATGGAGAGAGGGAGCTGTGAAGACAGAGATTGGAGGTAGGAGCAGATAGGAACCGGGGGTGGGGTGGAGAGTTTGTGGTCTAAAAACTGTCACATGTCAAAGTGAAAGTAAAAACGGTCACGGCTCAAAGCGAAAGTAAAAACTGTCACAGCTCATCGCGTACGTAAAAACTGTTGCAGCTCAAAGTGTACGTAAAAACTGTCACAGCTCAAAGTGTAAGTAAAAACTGTTGCTGCTCAAAGTGAAAGTACATTGCAGATGCCGTTGTTTTGATGGGTTTTTAACTAGTTCTTCCACATTTGCCTCCACCTCACCACAACCGCAGCAGCAATAGAATAATTGTTATGAAAAGAACTAAAATAAAATATTATTTTTGCTGGATATAAAACTCTGTACTATGAGGCCATAAGACCTTACAACATTAATATTCCTGTAATATTATCGCCGGAAAAGAACGAGCAAAAATAAATGATAAAATATATAATAAATAGATATGGGATATATATATATTTTATTTATTGGCATAGTATATTTCCAAACCTAGTAATTAACTTTTATACCAAGAGCAAAGTATACTTTATCAGGGACGGTATGCTGAGTGCTGCGCGATGCTTTATGTATACGTCCTGTCATCCCCATATATCAGATCTGGGGCGTTTTTATTTGAATGTTTGGTATCTGTCTTACTGTATCATTACATCTGTTTGGATTCTTCTGTACGATCCAATTGGATGTCTATATAGAACATATGGTACGTTCTAGTTCCCATGGTTACCCCGATCTGTTTCAATTGTTTATTACCCCACAGCTCTTATAAGTAGCTTTCTCCGGTCCATGTGTTTCCATATAGTTCAGCGAGTGTGCCTGTACTTATTTAGCACGAAAACCCTTGTCCGCGTTCAGCTATTTTATTATTGTTATTATTATAATTATCATCTGTACTCTTTACCTAGCACGGCGCCCATCTCGGCCATCTCGGGCATTGAATGCACTAAAAAATCAGGTGCGATGCGACAGACGAGATGCCCGAGATTTCCCATAGGGAACAATGTTAAATGTCTCAATTGACCCGATTTTCCTGTTCAATGCCTCAATTGACCCAATTTTTCCATAGGAAACAATGTTAAATGGCCCACAGAGGCCAAATAGGCACACTGAAGTGAATAATGGCCACCCGAATTGTTAACGCCACCCCACGATCAACGTCAACCCGAAGCGTGGCGAGCGCAGCGGTACGCGTCCTACGACCTTTTCACACCCCCACTATCCACGTCGGCGTGGAGTTGAGAATAGAAAGTGTGGCGAGCGCAGCGAGCCACCGAGCCCGAAGCGTGGCGAGCGCAGCGAGCCCCGCGAGGGGACGCGGATACCTTCACAGGTATCCGCGTCCCCTCGCGGGCTTCACAGCTGTCCGCGTCCCCTCGCGGGCTTCACAGCTGTCCGCGTACCCTCACGGGGCTCGCTGCGCTCGCCACGCTTCGGGCTCGGTGGCTCGCTGCGCTCGCCACACTTTCTATTCTCAACTCCACGCCGACGTGGATAGTGGGGGTATGAAAAGGTCGTAGGACGCGTACCGCCGCCCCTCGCGGGCTCGCCACGCATCGGGTTGACGTTGATCGTGGGGTGGCGTTAACAATTCGGGTGGCCATTATACACTTCAGGGTGCCTATTTGGCCTCTGTGGCCCATTTAACATTGTTTCCTATGGAAAAATCGGGTCAATTGAGGCATTGAACAGGAAAATTGGGTCAATTGAGACATTTAACATTGTTCCCTATGGGAAATCTCGGGCATCTCGTCGGTTGATCGCACCCGATTTTTTAGTGCATTCAATGCCCGAGATGCCCGAGATTTTTTACTAACGATGCCCACGATCAAAATCGTGGGCGCCCTTCTAAGTAAAGAGTACCTTATCATCATTATTATTATTGTGTTTTATTTATAATCCCTTTTCCCAAATAAATTACCTTAGTCACAACCAGAGGTGGCTGCAGCACCGACCATGTATTTTATTAGTTACATGTGTGCTGGGGTCCGGTATGATATGCCGGCGGTCGGAATCCCGGCGATCAAAATACAGACGCCGGAGTCCCGACCACCACAATGCCAACAGGGGGGGGGGGGGTGGATCGCCCCCCCTTGCGGGCTCGCTGCGCTTGCCACACAATTTTATTCTCCCATAGAGGGACAAAGTGCCGGCATTGCGGCGGTCGGGATGCCGGCGTCGTTATTTTGACCGCCAGGATTCCGACCGCCGGCATATTGACCGCATCCCGTGTGCTGGATTGCCAGTGCCCAGTAATCAGCATAAACAATTATACACTGTTAAACCTGCCCCCCTAGACTAGGTGGGCTTAACAGTGATGCTCTCAGTGTTGGTGAACCCGGGAATTGTTCTAGTAAGTAATAACATTCATGTATATATGTGCCTAGCTATCCCCCCCCCCTGCTTTCATACTTTGTTACCCTCCCAGAATGGCCGAAATCCCCCAGCATCTGCCTCCGCCAGTGAAATGGGGCTCTTGAGGGAGGGGCGGGACTAAAATGAGGCAAATTTTATAATTTTATCCCCTCCCCTGAAGAGCCACAAATCACTGCATTACTGTAATGGGGCGGGGCTCGATGTCACCACGAATGACATCATTGTGCAGATTACAGGAGGGCTAAGCTGATATCATACACACCCTCTGCACCACACTAACCTTGGCATCTCCCAGGTAATAAGTCAGCAAGTAGGAGCAGATCCCAAAGGGATTTTAGCATTCTATCCAAATCTAATTCCTGGTCCGTCTGCAATTTTAGTGAGGCTCCTCCCAGGGGTACTTAGACAGGGGTGGGTGCTAATTACTCAGGTGCAGGCTTGTGGAGGGGCCCAGGTAAGCTGCTTGCTGAGGAGGCGTGGCCATACTTCCCCTGTTTTGGCCACACCCCCTTAGTACCTGCCTCTACCTAATTAATTTCATTAAAAAAAATGCATTTCAAAATTGTACTCAACAAATTGCTTTGCGGAAGGTTTCAGTATTTGGCCGGAATCGGTACATCTATCAGAATGAACTTAGGTCTACAGTCATTAGGTCGACCCCACTAGGTCGACTGGCAGGAAGGTCGACCTGATTTAAGGTCGACATGGGCCAAGGTCGACATGACTTAAGGTCGAATTTGCATAAAGGTCGACATGAGGAAGGTCGACTGGTCATAATGTCGACATGAGTTTTTCACTGTTTTTTTATCCGAATGTCGACACAGTCGACATGGACACAGTTGGCAATGAGAATCGGACCCTTGCATCGCTTGCTTCGCTCGCAATGCTTCGGGCACGGTGGCTCGCTTCGCTCGCCACAGCTTTAATAACCTCCTCCACGCCCTAGTGGATGGTAGGGCATGAAATACCGCCTGTCGGCACATGTCGGCTCAAAAAACAGTGAAAAACCCCATGTCGACCTTATGACCAGTCGACCTTCCTCATGTCGACCTTTATGCAAATTCGACCTTAAGTCATGTCGACCTTGGCCCATGTCGACCTTAAGTCAGGTCGACCTTCCTGCCAGTCAACCTAGTGGGGTCGACCTAATGACTGTAGACCTAAGTTCATTCTAATAGATGACCGCTTCCCATTTGGGCAACTCCTAGACCATGGACTAGATCCATCCCTAAATGTAGCAATAATTCTATCTTGTTACTTTCAGAAGTTCAGTTTGAGGAGTCTGTTTCCATTTGCCCAGAAGTGAAGCTGATGAGCAGACAGCCGTCCCCCAGGGGAGAACCTCACAGCGATGTCCACAACATAACCCCACAACTGGGGTGATTGCATTACACACGTAGAATGTGTTCTCTCCGCAGCCGGTGTGAGGACACTATCCAGTTTCTGACAGTGAATCTGTCCTCTCAGATGGGATTCCGCATGTGATGACAGCGATACTGGCATGTCTTTATATTTAGTGATCAGGGGACACCAGAAATGAGGGGTGTGAGGCCAAGTGGAGCTGCAGCATTACAGATTGCTCAATACTCTCTGAAACCCTGGGAATGCTCTCCGACCAATGCGATTCTATTCGCTTAACTACCTTTCCATCTGAGTTGTTCCAAAAGCTGGATACAGACGAGAAGTCATCAAAGTATATCCCAGCCCTGGGACCCTGGTGCGTATTTTATTGGACAGGACTGTGTGTTAGTTAAATGTCACAAAGTCATCGCCTTTTGTATACAGGCTTCATAGAGAAGTGAGGAGTGCGCGTCAGTGATACCAGTTATTACATTGCGCTGTATCAGACGGAAGAGTGTATATATATTATGGGGCAGCACGGATGGTGTAATGGTTACATTACTGCCTCACAGCGCTGAGGTCATGGGTTCTATCCCCACCATGTGTTATATATACGGGGCAGTATGGATGGTGTAATGGTTAGCATTACTGCCTCACAGCACTGTGGTCATGGGTTCTATCCCCACCATGTGTTATATATATGGGGCAGTACGGATGGTGTAATGGTTACATTACTGCCTCACAGCACTGAGGTCATGGGTTCTATTCCCACCATGTGTTATATATACGGGGCCGTACGGACGGTGTAATGGTTACATTACTGCCTCACAGCACTGAGGTCATGGGTTCTATCCCCACCATGTGATATATATACGGGGCAGTACGGATGGTGTAATGGTTACATTACTGCCTCACAGCGCTGAGGACATGGGTTCTATCCCCACCATGTGTTATATATATGGGGCAGTACGGATGGTGTAATGGTTACATTACTGCCTCACAGCGCTGAGGTCATGGGCTCTATCCCCATCATGTGTTATATATACGGGGCAGTATGGATGGTGTAATGGTTAGCATTACTGCCTCACAGCACTGTGGTCATGGGTTCTATCCCCACCATGTGTTATATATATGGGGCAGTACGGATGGTGTAATGGTTAGCATTACTGCCTCACAGCACTGTGGTCATGGGTTCTATCCCCACCATGTGTTATATATACGGGGCAGTACGGATGGTGTAATGGTTACATTACTGCCTCACAGCGCTGAGGACATGGGTTCTATCCCCACCATGTGTTATATATATGGGGCAGTACGGATGGTGTAATGGTTACATTACTGCCTCACAGCGCTGAGGTCATGGGCTCTATCCCCACCATGTGTTATATATACGGGGCAGTATGGATGGTGTAATGGTTAGCATTACTGCCTCACAGCACTGTGGTCATGGGTTCTATCCCCACCATGTGTTATATATATGGGGCAGTACGGATGGTGTAATGGTTAGCATTACTGCCTCACAGCACTGTGGTCATGGGTTCTATCCCCACCATGTGTTATATATACGGGGCAGTACGGATGGTGTAATGGTTACATTACTGCCTCACAGCGCTGAGGACATGGGTTCTATCCCCACCATGTGTTATATATATGGGGCAGTACGGATGGTGTAATGGTTACATTACTGCCTCACAGCGCTGAGGTCATGGGTTCTATCCCCACCATGTGTTATATATACGGGGCAGTACGGATGGTGTAATGGTTATATTACTGCCTCACAGCACTGAGGACATGGGTTCTATCCCCACCATGTGTTATATATATATATACAGGGCAGTACGGACGGTGTAATGGTTAGCATTACTGCCTCACAGCACTGAGGTCATGGGTTCTATCCCCACCATGTGTTATATATATATATATACAGGGCAGTACGGACGGTGTAATGGTTAGCATTACTGCCTCACAGCACTGAGGTCATGGGTTCTATCCCCACCATGTGTTATATATATATACGGGGCAGTACGGACGGTGTAATGGTTAGCATTACTGCCTCACAGCACTGAGGTCATGGGTTCTATCCCCACCATGTGTTATATATACGGGGCAGTACAGATGGTGTAATGGTTAGCATTACTGCCTCACAGCACTGATGTCATGGGTTCTATTCCCACCATGTGTTATATATACGGGGCAGTACGGATGGTGTAATGGTTAGCATTACTGCCTCACAGCACTGAGGTCATGGGTTCTATCCCCACCATGTGTTATATATACAGGGCAGTACGGATGGTGTACTGGTTAGCATTACTGCCTCACAGCGCTGAGGTCATGGGTTCTATCCCCACCATGTGTTATATATACGGGGCAGTACGGATGGTGTAATGGTTAGCATTACTGCCTCACAGCGCTGAGGTCATGGGTTCTATCCCCACCATGTGTTATATATACGGGGCAGTACGGACGGTGTAATGGTTAGCATTAATGCCTCACAGCGCTGAGGTCATGGGTTCTATCCCCACCATGTGTTATATATACGGGGCAGTACGGACGGTGTAATGGTTAGCATTAATGCCTCACAGCGCTGAGGTCATGGGTTCTATCCCCACCATGTGTTATATATACGGGGCAGTACGGACGGTGTAATGGTTAGCATTAATGCCTCACAGCGCTGAGGTCATGGGTTCTATCCCCACCATGTGTTATATATACGGGGCAGCATGGACGGTGTAATGGTTAGCATTACTGCCTCACAGCGCTGAGGTCATGGGTTCTATCCCCACCATGTGTTATATAGATGGGGCAGTACGGACGGTGTAATGGTTACATTACTGCCTCACAGCACTGAGGTCATGGGTTCTATCCCCACCATGTGTTATATATACGGGGCAGTACGGATGGTGTAATGGTTAGCATTACTGCCTCACAGCGCTGAGGTCATGGGTTCTATCCCCACCATGTGTTATATATACAGGGCAGTACGGACGGTGTAATGGTTAGCATTAATGCCTCACAGCGCTGAGGTCATGGGTTCTATCCCCACCATGTGTTATATATACGGGGCAGTACGGATGGTGTTATGGTTAGCATTACTGCCTCACAGCACTGAGGTCATGGGTTCTATCCCCACCATGTGTTATATATACGGGGCAGCATGGACGGTGTAATGGTTAGCATTACTGCCTCACAGCGCTGAGGTCATGGGTTCTATTCCCACCATGTGTTATATATACGGGGCAGTACGGACGGTGTAATGGTTAGCATTACTGCCTCACAGCACTGAGGTCATGGGTTCTATCCCACCATGTGTTATATATATTATACAGGGCAGTACGGATGGTGTAATGGTTACATTACTGCCTCACAGCACTGAGGTCATGGGTTCTATCCCCACCATGTGTTATATATACGGGGCAGTACGGGTGGTGTAATGGTTACATTACTGCCTCACAGCTCTGAGGTCATGGGTTCTATCCCCACCATGTGTTATATATACGGGGCAGTACGGATGGTGTTATGGTTAGCATTACTGCCTCACAGCACTGAGGTCATGGGTTCTATCCCCACCATCTGTTATATATACGGGGCAGCATGGACGGTGTAATGGTTAGCATTACTGCCTCACAGCGCTGAGGTCATGGGTTCTATCCCCACCATGTGTTATATAGATGGGGCAGTACGGACGGTGTAATGGTTACATTACTGCCTCACAGCACTGAGGTCATGGGTTCTATCCCCACCATGTGTTATATATACGGGGCAGTACGGATGGTGTAATGGTTAGCATTACTGCCTCACAGCGCTGAGGTCATGGGTTCTATCCCCACCATGTGTTATATATACAGGGCAGTACGGACGGTGTAATGGTTAGCATTAATGCCTCACAGCGCTGAGGTCATGGGTTCTATCCCCACCATGTGTTATATATACGGGGCAGTACGGATGGTGTTATGGTTAGCATTACTGCCTCACAGCACTGAGGTCATGGGTTCTATCCCCACCATGTGTTATATATACGGGGCAGCATGGACGGTGTAATGGTTAGCATTACTGCCTCACAGCGCTGAGGTCATGGGTTCTATTCCCACCATGTGTTATATATACGGGGCAGTACGGACGGTGTAATGGTTAGCATTACTGCCTCACAGCACTGAGGTCATGGGTTCTATTCCCACCATGTGTTATATATACGGGGCAGTACGGACGGTGTAATGGTTACATTACTGCCTCACAGCGCTGAGGTCATGGGTTCTATCCCCACCATGTGTTATATATACGGGGCAGCACGGATGGTGTAATGGTTAGGATTACTGCCTCACAGCACTGAGGTCATGGGTTCTATCCCCACCATGTGTTATATATACGGGGCAGTACGGATGGTGTAATGGTTACATTACTGCCTCACAGCACTGAGGTCATGGGTTCTATCCCCACCATGCGTTATATATACGGGGCAGTACGGATGGTGTAATGGTTACATTACTGCCTCATAGCACTGAGGTCATGGGTTCTATCCCCACCATGTGTTATATATACGGGGCAGTACGGCTGGTGTAATGGTTACATTACTGCCGCACAGCGCTGAGGTCATGGGTTCTATCCCCACCATGTGTTATATATATATATACGGGGCAGTACGGATGGTGTAATGGTTAGCATTACTGCTTCACAGCACTGAGGTCATGGGTTCTATCCCCACCATGTGTTATATATACGGGGCAGCACGGATGGTGTAATGGTTAGCATTACTGCCTCACAGCGCTGAGGTCATGGGTTCTATCCCCACCATGTGTTATATATACAGGGCAGTATGTGCTGTAGCTTCTTCGGTACTGCACATACTCTGGCCCCCAGCCTCTATGGGCTGATTCGGCAGCAGTCAATAGAAGCCTATTCACGGTCCTAGGTCCGGCGCATGCGCAGTGTCGTCCTCAGTACATGCGAATGCGCACAGCAGCCCATAGAGGCATCCCAGAGGGAGGTCGGACTTCCATTCAGAAGTCTCACAGACTGCATCTGGCTTCACACAGTGGCGGATTTAAACTGTGGGGGGGTATTTATATGTGGAAGATGATTTGGGACAAAATCAGACGGGCAGGTGTATATTAGGCTGATGTGGAACTACAAGTTGAAGCATGCCTTGCCAACCTCTGTGGAGCTGACTTTGAGCATCGCACTAGGTGGCTGTCCCAGGGCCATATTAAGGGCCTATTATGAGAAGTTTGGGAGGTGAGACCAATGCCATGTATACACTATACACCCCCAGTGTCTCCCTAAATATATTTACATGTTTAAGTACTAAAATGGCATCAGTGGTCTATTTACTAAGCCTTAAATAGAGAAAAGAGGACGGAGATAAAGCACCAACTGTCCAGCTCCTGTCATTTTTCAAACACAGCCTGTAACATGTCAGCTAGAAGCTGATTGGCTGGAACTTTATCTCCTTCTACTTTATCTCTCTTCATGGTTTGGTAACTATACCGCATAGTTACAATTTCATTGGTCAGGCAGCTTTCTCTTCCTGCATCCCAACCTGCAGCCGGACAGTAAGGGCCCGCATACACGGAGCTGATTTTGGCAGATTCCGACAAATCGGGCCGTCATATCAGCCCAAATCGGGTCAGTTTGATGTCCCCTCTGGTCCGATGTGCGGTCCCATGTGCATCGGACCTAGGGTGGCCAATCCCGGGATCGGCGGGATACCGGGATTTGGCCCCTAAAACGCTGGGATTTCAATCCCGGGATTTTTGGGATTAGACTGCGCATGCGCAGTCTAATGCCGGGCAGCGTCTGAGCGTGTGCTCAGACGCTGCCCGGCTTCTCCCTTACCCGGCAGTATGGCTCTGCGCAGCGAGACGAGGCCAGAGGTCACAGACGCGTCCAGCATGACATCATCGCCCACCCGCCCGGCACCTGGATCCTGCCTGCCCAGCCGGCTCCGGCTCCTGGATGCTGCCTACACGGCTCCTGCTGCTGGCTGCTCACCCGCCCGCCTCCCGGCTGCTCACCTGCCCGCCTCCCGGCATCAATCAGCCGCCCACCCTCCCAGCTTCACCGACCACCCTCCCGGCCACACCGCACATGCAAGTAAATATGCGGGGCGGCCGGGTTTTTTAATTAGGGAAGCCAATCCCGGGATCCCGGGATCGGGCATTTTTCAATCCCGAATTCCGGGATTGAAAAAATGCTCTGGGATTGGCAACCGTAATCGGACCTGAGTCGGTGGTCAGATCTGCTGACCGTCCGACCTGGGACCTCCCTCCTGGGTGGCTCACGGGGTATCGGGTGGCCGTACACTGATGCAGGACATCACAGCAGTGTATGAGCACCTTAAATGACAGAATGATTGATTGATGGATAGCTAAACAATGCACCAATCATAGAGCATTATTCTGGTCGATGCGGAACTTTTCTAATTCTTTCGGATGGCGTTTTTTAGCCGCCTGCGCATGCGTGGGCAACGCTATGCGCATGTGCCACGCACGGTCTCCGTACTTGTTCTCACTAATACCGTACAGAAATGTGCACCGCATTCACTCGGGAAATATGGGCATATTATGGGCGTCATTCGGAACTACACAAGGGCGTAGTTTCAAAGTGGGCTAAACTGGGCGTAAATATGGGCGTACACGAGGGAGTGCACGAACTCTGGTAGGCGTGCATTCGGACAGAACACCGACTGCAAACGAACCAACAGGCAGGAAATATGTGGTCTTCATAAGCAAGTATTACTTTGCGGACACCACTCGGTCATGCGCTAGGCATTCGGATCGCCCAATTAGTACGCCCGCACCTGAACCACTCTCAGCTGAACACAATACAATCCACCTACGTAAAGGGGTAACAATGATTGAATAGCACTTCACATGATGTAAGGGTTAATGTAAAGTGGTAGTAATGTGTTTAAGTATCAAATAGGATTTAATTGATTACAATTACAAACAAACCCTTTTTTTATGAGGTTGCCTAATTGCATAAGTGTGTCATGTGACAGATTTATGAGTTCATGTGCTGAAATCTACTACTAATTGACACAAAGAAATTTGTGTCGACCTTTCGTGAGTTTTGCGGAAATACACTGCATCGGTGCGTACGGCCAGCTTCCCGTCCGTTCTGACGCTGTAAGACCGTGCAGAATCTTTGTGTGGCCACCGCACACGCACGGTTTGGATGTTGTCCGTAAACACACCCTCTTCTTAGAGAGCGAGTCCGTCCGAATGCGGCGGACCTGTGGGCGTTTGTTCTTACAATGTCCGCACAGCGTGGCGTGCGGTCCGCTCCGAAAGAATTCGGAAAGTTCCGCACCAATCAGAATAACCTCCATAGTGAGGAATTTCTACCTACCTAGCAGCCTGCAGCCAGACAGTGAATGGCTGTCATAATGCTGATTTGTGGATGTTTGGTACAATGCACCAATCAGAGTGCACTATTCTCTACCCACCTCGCAACCAGACAGTGAATGGCTCTCAGGATTGTGATTGGTAGATTGCTGGAGCTATCCATCAATAAGAGTGCTGACAGCCAGTCACTGTATGGAGGTGTGTGGAGAGAAGGCGAAGGATCGCGGGAGGGGTAAGTTATGATTTTTTGATGTATGAGTGTGTGTGGACCACAGTACATTGCTTTGAGTTACTTATATTACACACCCACTACGCTCCCTTATAGGTGAACAACAGCAGTAAAACCACAGTTTACCTATCTCATCACATAAAATGCACCATATATGCTACAAGCCACCATGTGTATGATGCAAATCTATATATATAACAAAAGTGCTGACCATAGGAGCCGGGAATTTATCAGCAGTGCAGTACTACAAATACCTATTGGAGAGTCTGTAACATCAAGGAAATGTCTCCCTCTTGTGGCTAAATAACAATAAGCAGCTGACTCATAAGATGTGATTTTTTAATCAGGAAAAGTCATGTACTGTAGGTAGGTAAGGTAATCTATTGAAGTGCTGATCATTATGTGTCCAGTTCCCATTTATGGTCATGTAAAAGGATTGCAAACAGAGCGGAATCAACAGTTTAGAAGACAAATCCTTTAGCTCAATCACCTTCACCCATTCATTGGCCACATGGTATTTTATGAGAACAATAATAATAATTGCATAGTAGAGAATACATAATTAAACATACACAACACTTCTTTTAATACATAAATATTCTTAATGAACATTTACCAAAGCTCTAACCCTGCATCAAGTTTTAGCCATGGACCCAGGACTGCTGAAAAGGGGGAAGAGGGGGGGATTGGGCAGGTATTACATAATTACCAGGCCTGGATGAGCCTGGTGGGTGCCTGGACCAGCTGCAGAGGGGGACAAATGTATCCAAAGGGCCATTTTAACATACAGGTATGGGCGTAATAGGCAGCTGCCCAAGGGCCCTCCAATTCTAGGGGCCTTCGTGTGCGCATCTTGTGGGCATCTGACTACTGAGCACCTTAGTAGAGAATGTGGTCTGGTTGCTCTCATAGTAAATCACACACAGACAGAGCGACCAGGCAGCATTTTCTATCCGCTTCACAGCCTGCAGACACACAGTGATGGCTGGAGCTATCCACCAATCAGAGTTAAAAAAGAAATTCAGCAAGTTTGTGTTTTCCAGCAAGTTAGGCGAGACTTACAAGCAAAGTTTAAAAAACGATAACCCCACTATATGGCTTGATCGTCCAATGTCTACACATTTGCAACTTCCTGTTTTCCAGCAAGTTAGGCGAGAGGAAGCAATAAACAAATACATTGTCAATGGCCAAAGGTTTCTTACCCGGGTGGAAAAGACAAGCCAATGCATGCACCGAGGAAACTGGATTTGACTCTCAGCAGTGGGATTGCTGAGCTCTGGGATTATTACCAACCGTCTCGCAAATACATTGCCCCCCCCCCATATGTTGCGGAAATAGGACATGCACATGTTAGCTGATTTTACATCATTGGTTGATGGGTATTTAAATACATATAGCCAAGGAGCAGCGGATGATTTGGGCAGCACTGAGATCTGCTCGGAGCTTCCAAAATAAATGCAGCAACTTTGGGGGAAATTTACTAATATGAATTCGTAAAAAATAGGTGTATTCGTAGGCAGAAATACACCTATTTTTTACAAATTTGTATTTTCGAGATTTACTATCCCAAAAATACAGCAATTTCGTATTCCTAAAGATGGGACATTCATATTTGTATTTACAAATACGAATGTCTACACCATCGATAGAATACGACAGGAATCACCATTCAAAAGAATGGTGGTTCCTGATTTACTAAGCAGCCGTACTGATAATACGGCTGCTAATTGGTGTAAAAGAGGCACGAAAATACGACAGGAAAATACACCTTGATTGTCCTGTCGTATTTGCTTTAAGCCTGCACGGATCAGTCAGATCCGTTCAGGCTTTAGTGTAAAAAAATAGAAAAATAAATAAATATTAAAAAAAACGGCAACCAGCACCAGGCTGAAGGAGCCAGGGCCGGTAATTAAAAATCAGGGAACCCGACAAATAGGGGTTCCCCGATTTTTAACAACCAGCCCCAGGCTCCAGGTCCGGGGCTGGTTCCCAAAATACGGGGGACAAAATGACTAGGGTTTCCCCGTATTTTAAGAACCAGCCCCAGGCACAACCAGCCAGCAGGGTAATGTCACAGCCGGGGGACACTTATTATATAATGTCCCGCGGCCAAAACATTAACCCCCTGACCAGTCAGCCTGGCCAGGGGCCCTGGGGTAGTGGGGACTCCCCCAATAAAGGGGTCCCCCCCCTCCAGGACTTACCTGACCAGGCTGAAGCCTGGTGCTGTCCCCGGTGACCCTGGGCTGTGGTCACCAGGCTGATTCTGTGTAAAAGAATATATGAAAAACTATTGTTTAAAACTGTGGAACTATGAGTCCCAGCAAGCCTCCCCCGCAAGCTGGGACTTGGAGAACCACAAGTCCCAGCCTGCGGGGCATTAAAGGGCCCGCTTGCACTTGTAGTTCCACAGTAATAACAATAGTACAATAAATACACACTGACACATTAGAAAAATAAAACTTTAATACATACATTACACACATACTGATACTTACCTATCTTGATCCCGTAGGTAGCCCTCTGTCCTGGTGTCCGGTGTCCTGTGTCGTCCTCCAGGTCCATGTCGGCGGTCCGTGTCGTCCTCCAGGTCCATGGCGGTTTCCGGGTCCGAAGTAATCCATGGTGGAGCTGTGGAAGGAAATCCTACTCACCTGGTCCTGTGGTGAAGATGTCTTCTCTTGGTCTGCCGTAGTCCAGGTAATCTTCATGCTGCCGGCGCTCCCCGCACTCTCCGCATCGCACTGAGGAGAGATGCTGAGATATTTCATACTCGGCACCTCTTCTCTGAATGATTATATTGGCCACCCTCGTATCCTGGCAAAGCGTATGGAGGGCTTCATCCACAATAGCGACATGCTTTGCGGAATCGCAGCGCTTTAGCTCCTCCTTCACTTTCTCCAGCTGCTTCTCCAACAGCCTGATCAGGGGAATCACCTGACTTAAGCTGGCAGTATCGGAGCTGACTTTACATGTGGCAAGTTCAAAAGGCTGGAGAATCTTGCACAACACGGAAATCAGCTTCCACTGCACTTGAGTCAGGTGCATTCCCGCTTCTTTGAGGTGATGGCAGGGCAGGTTGAGGAGTTTCTGCTGCTGCTCCAGCCTTCGGAAGTCAGTGGAAGAATGCCAAAAGTGTCCAGCAATTTTGAGGGCCACTGCAAGCATCTCCTGACATGCAGGAGATGCTGCTGCTGCAGAAGGCGATGCATCTACCCAGTGGCCTGTCACAGTCATATGTGTCAGTCTTAGTTTGCCCTGAACCACTTGTCCACATGTCCGTGGTTAAGTGGACAGTGGGTACAACTGCATTTTTCAGGGCACCGAGGACACTTTTTCGGACGTCTCTGTACATCCTCGGTATCGCCTGCCTAGTGAAGTGGAATCTAGACGGGATTTGGTAATGGGGACACAATACCTCCATCAACCGTCTAAATCCCACTCCACTGATGGCAGACATCGGATGCACATCTAACACCAACATAGCTGTCAAGACCGCAGTTATGCGCTTTGCTATCGGATGACTGCTGTCGTACTTCGTCCTCATGACTGTTGGACGGTCAATTGCTTAGTGAAAGACATAGCGGTGTTATGACTTTCCCTCTGGGCCGATGACCGACTCCCAGCAGCAATAGCAGCAGCAGCAGCAGTAGAAGGCGTACCACTGCAGGATCCTCCGGAGGAATCCGGGTTGGAAGAGGAGTGACATGGCCTGCAGGACTACCTCCGATCCGGATGGAGGAGGAAATTGACAAGGAGTGACTTGCTGGTGTGGTTTCTCAGGCGCATGGATACAACTGGATCAAGGGATTTAGATGTCCCTGGACTGCTTACGGCCCTAGCCACAGTTTCTGAACTAAACAGTGACTTATGAACTAACTTCAGGTGACGCATAAGCGAGGATGTCCCTAGGTGACAAACGTCCCTACCCCTGCTTATTGCAGCTTTACATAAGCTATATATGGCGAGAGAGTTGTTGTCCGGATCTGGATAAAAATAATTCCAGACCAAAGAGGTGGATTTTTTGGTCGTCTGCCCAGGCATTGTGATGGCCTTTTGCATCCCACGGACAACAACTGTCTTGCCCGGCGTCTCATTTAAGAAAACCACATTACTCCACATACCACATACACACCAGCATCCTCCTCATCATCAACTTCCTCCTCAGCGCCAGCTACATCAATTTCCTCCTAATGGTGTACAACTTCAAAATCTGAAACTGGACTGTGGGTGATCCTTCCAGCGTATGCAGAGGGTGTGTTTCAAATGGTGGAAGGAGCCACCTCTTCCCGTACAGTGATGGGAAGGTCAGGCATCGCAACCACCGACACCCTTGGACTCTCCTTGGGGATTTGTGATACCGTGTCTTTAGAAGGCTGAGTTGTTTGCTGTCTTTTTGTTGACAGCTTAACTCTCCTTAATTTTCTAGGGGGGGAAGAGGAGGATGAGATCGTCGCATGAAGCTGAACCACTTAGCTGTTCCTTGCCACTCCGTGTGGTAAATGGCATATTGGCAAGTAGGGATGCCAATCCCGGGGCATTTTTTCAATCCCGGGATTGAAAAATGCTCAATCCCGGGATTCCCGGGATCGGCATCCTCACCATCAATCCCATTACCAGCACAGATCCCACACCGGCCGACCCGCACATTTACTTACATTAGCGAGCGGGCGTGCAGCCGGGAGTGGGTTTGGAGGTGCACTGTGCCTCCCAGCAAGTGCACCTCCTCCTTAGCTGACAGCAGGTGGAGGCAGGCGGGCGGAGGAGAAGAAGAGACAAGCGGGCGGAGGAGAAGAGGCCGGTGGGCAGCGGAGAAGAGTGGGCGGTGAGTGGTGACGATGTGCTGGGCAGCGTCTGAGTGAGTGCTCAGACACTGCCTGGCATTAGGCTGCGCATGCGCAGTCTAATCCCGAGATCCCGGGATTGGATACTCCAATCCCGGGATTGGATACTCCAATCCCAGGATTGAAATCCCGGACTTTTTGAGGCCAAATCCCGGGATCCCGACGATCCCGATCCCGGGATTGGCCACCCTATTGGCAAGCTTACGGTTCTCCTCCAAGGATTTACTTTTTTTTATTAAACATACTCAACTTTGCCTATTTCGATTTCACAAGCCTTTGATGATGACATTGGGAATCGGCATTGGCGGAAGACGTGGATGTCATTTCATCTTCATGTTCTATGTCTTGACTAGTGGCAGCAGCTTCAGCACTTGGAGGAAGTGGTTCTTGTGCTATTGGAGCCTCCATATTTTGGTTCTCCATTATCTTTCTGGAGTACAGCCACACAGCAGCAGAGACACAAAAAAATGTAAAAGGATTATTATTTACGTCAGTAACCCTTATTGTAAAAAAAAGATTGATTTCTTATTTTGCAGTTACTTCTAGTGTGACCGGCAGGTCTGGCGACAGTGAGGGTTCTGGGGATGGAGACTCCCACTCCATTACTCATGAAGAGGTGTAAGTAAGTAGAAATGGTTGTGAAAGTGCACAACCCCTTAAGGACAGTATATCGTTGCTGTTTTAGGGAGCAGTGTGAGGAACTGCGAGCTCTGAAGTCCAAGGTCCATCAGGACGAGGTGTGTACGGAGAGGATGGCTCAGTTGGTTCTAAAAGAAGAATTGGAGAGGCAGAGAAGTAAGGAAGAGGCCCTGTATGCTGAGCTCTGGGAGAAGGATCATGAAGATCATGGAGCAGATTATGCAGGACAGTCAGGACGACACTGAGGAGAAACGTCTGCGGAAGGTACAGTCAGGCCACTTCTGGTTGTCTGGGTCTATAAGACATTATTCTGTGCCACAAGAGTTCTGTAGCATTGTACATAAGCCAAGGGCACACAGAATAACATGGGTATACTGCGGGCGGTATAGATGGGCACAGACAATGAACAGAGTGACAGATAAGATCCTATGGGCCTTTACATTCCTGGTACAGGTCTATGGCTGGTAATGTCTCTGTGACCATAGGCGTGATTCATATTTGTACGCAAACTCAATGGTGTGGGGCTGCGCATGTGCAGAACTGGTGAAGTCCATGTCACTCGCAGCCCGACAGGCACCACATGATTGAAATTGGGGTACTTTCCTTCAAAAAGGAGCATGTCTCCCTAGATGAGTCCAGGGTCTGCATCGTTGGACGTAGACTCCCTGGACCCCGCTGTCCAGATCCTGTGGCCAGCCTGAGCTTCCGAGTACGCAGGCTGGCTGGTGCATGGCTGGCTGGTGATTCGCTCTCTGTGTCTGTGCGTAAGTAAATCACTGGTACTGAGTCCGATTCAGAATCAGGCCCATAATTACAACCACAGAATACATAATTACATAACAAGAGGAAACATTAGGAAAGAGGATCCTATACACAAGAACTTACATTCTGAAGTGCAGTGGGACACAGAGAAGACAGTGGCAGCAGACCAATGGGGTTCAGGATATGGGGCCTTATTTTGGTTCATTCTTTCTGACAAAATCCTTCTTAGATGGACAAAACCATGTGCACTGCAGGGGGGGCAGATGTAACATGTGCAGAGAGAATTAGATTTGGGTGAGTAATTTTGTTTCTGTGCAGGGAAAATACTGACTGCTTTATTTTTACACTGCAATATAGATCTCACTTTGAAGTAAAACCTCACCCAAATCTAATTCTCTCTGCACATGTTACATCTGCCCCACCTGCAGTGCACATGGTTTTGCCCATCTAAGAAGGATTTTGTCAGAAAGAATGAACCAAAATAAGGCCCATAGAGACCATTCCAGAGGTCATTCCAGAGGATGGGAGCAGCATGGGAGAAGTCATGAAAGTGGGAGAGAGAGAAAAAATTGGTACTTATGTAGTATCTGGGCGCCCAATTTAGAAAGCGGGTTGGATCGGGCACATCGCATCGCATGCGACCAAATCGGATGCGATGCGATGGACCCGATTTTTCCATAGGATTCAATGTTAAAATGGTCTGAGTCCATTTTAACATAGAATTCAATGGGAAAAAGGGGTCCTGTTCCTTGCCCCACTATCCAAGTGGGCATGGAGTTGGATATAAACCTGTGGCGAGCCACCGAGCCCGAAGCGTGGCGAGCGTAGTGAGCCCCGCGAGGGGACACAGAATACCGTCCCCTCGCGGGGCTCGCTTCACTCGCCTCGCTACGCTCGCCACAGGTTTATATCCAACTCCATGCCCACTTGGATAGTAGGGGTATGAAAAGGACCCCTTTTTCCCATTGAATTCCATGTTAAAATGGACTCAGTCCATTTTAACATTGAATCCTATGGGAAAATCGGGTCATCGCATTGCATGCGATATGGTCGCATGCGATGCGATATCGCATCGCATCGCACTGATTGTATGCCTTAAGTTAAGGCATACAATCAAAAAATCGGGCGCCCAGATACTACATAAGTACCAAAAAATTATTAGGGGAGGACATTCCAGAGGATGGAAGCAGCATGAGAGAAGTCCTGAATGTGGGAGTGAGAGGAAGTGTTAAGAGAAGGGTACTCCAGAGAATGGGAGCAGCCTGGGAGAAATTCTGAAGGTGGGAGTGAGAGCACATGATCAGGGGAGGGTACTCCAAAGGATGGAAGCAGCGTGGGAGAAGTCCTGAAGGTGGAAATGACAGGAAGTGATCAGGCGAGGAAATTCCAGAGTGTGGGAGCTACATGGGAGAAGTCCTGAAAATTGAAGTTAGCGGAAGTGACAATGGAGGTCATTCCAGAGGATGGGAGCAGTACGGAAGAAGTCCTGAAGGTGGGAGTGACAGGAAGCGATCATTGGAGGAAATCACAGAGGTTGGAAGCAGTATGAGAGAAGTCCTGAAGGTGGGAGTGACAGGAAGTGATCAGAGGAGGGCACTTCAGAGGAAGGAAGCAGCCCAGGAGAAGTCCTGAAGGTGGGAATAAGAGGAAATGATTAGGGTGGAGAGGTTGTTGGCTGAGTGGAGCAGATGAGAGTGAGTAGAAGGAGGGAGATGTGGGGAGAGGAGTTGAGGACTTTATATGTGAGTGTGAGGAGTCTGAGTTGCATTCAGTGTATTTATGCAGCCAGTAATGACAAAGGAGGCAGGAAATGAGGAGAGGGAAGCGGGCATCAGAGGACAAAGGGGCGAGGTGCAAGAGGGGAACTTTGGGATTCACCTCGGATGTTCCCGGCATCGATATAAAGTTTTGATGTCATTGCTTATAATGAGTGATGTTTGATGCCACCCATGTATATGATAATGTTTTGTACTACAGCTAAGGATTAAGTGGTGGCACTGTGCTATGACCAATGCCTGTATAGCCATCAGTTATGGATGTTTGCATGATCCTATTGCATGACATATGTATAAATGATATATTTATTTATTAACAGTTTCTTATATAGCGCAGCATATTCCGTTGCGCTTTACAAAAGGAGACAGTGATACAACAAACAGGGTATTTACAGACAGTCAAAAGGTAGGAGGGCCCTGCTTGCAAGCTTACAATCTATAGGGAAATAGGCATTGATACATAAGGATAGATACTGTAATACTCTTTATTGCATCGATTCTACTAGAATGCAAGGTTCCACGACTGGTTCTGGAATTTGATAAGCTTGCCTGAAGAGATGAGTTTTTAGGGAACGCTTATAGGTTTGGAGACTGGAGGAGAGTCTTATTTTGCTTGGGAGGGCATTCCACAGAGTGGGTGCAGCCCGAAGAAAGTCCTGCAGTCGGGAATGGGATCGAGTAGTGAGTGTGGATGAGAGACACAGATCTTGTGAGGAGCATAGAGGTCATGTTGGATGATATTTTGAGATAAGAGAAGATATGTTTGTTGGTGTAGTTTGTGTGTAAGTAAAATAATTTTGTATTGAATCCGGTAGAATACAGGTAACCAATGAAGTGACTGACAGAGTAGCTTTGCAGATGATGAACGTCTGGCTAGGAAGATTAGCCTTGCAGCTGCATTCATGATGGACTGTAATGGTGAGAGTCTGTATTGGGGAAGTCCAATAAGGAGACTATTGCAATCAATGCGTGACATGATGAGAGCATGGATTAGAGTTTTTGCAGTGTCTTGTGTAAGGTAAGGGCGAATTTTGAATATGTTGCTTGCGGCATGATTTTGAGACAGATTGAACGTGGGGTACAAAGGAAAGTTCAGAGTCAAGAATGACACCTAGGCAGCAAGCTTTAGACGTAGGAGTGATTGTTATATTCTCAACAGCAATAGAGATATCAGGTTGGTTACTACTATTTATTGGCGGAAATATAATTAATTCTGTTTTTGAAATATTAAGTTTGAGGTGGCGAGATGACATCCAGGATGAAACAGCAGAAAGGTCCGGGGAGGATAGGTAGAGCTGAGTATCATCTGCATACAGATGATACTTAAATCCAAAGGAGCTGAGGAGCTAGTTTGCCAAGAGATGAGGTACAGATTGAGAAAAGCAGAGGACCTAAAACTGAACCCGGAGGTACTCCAACTGATAGAGGTAGCGAAGAGGAGGTAGAATTAGAGAAATGAACACTAAAGGAGCGGTTAGATAGGTAGGATGAGAACCATGAGAGGGCTGTGTCTTTAAGACCTAGGGATTGTAGTGTTTGTATGAGAAGTGTGTGGTCAACAGTGTCAAAAGCAGCAGAGAGATCTAGAAGAATTAGTAGTGAGTAGTGGCCTTTAGACTTAGCAGTGACCAGATCATTCACAACTTTAGTCAGTGCTGTCTCTGTGGAGTGTTGGGCACGAAAGCCTGACTGAAGCGGGTCCAGTAAGTTGTGCGAGTTAAGAAAGTGTGTGAGGCGAGGAGTGTAGGCAAGTCTTTCAAGTACAGTAGTTTGGAGGTGCATGGAAGTTGAGAAATGGGACGGTAGTTTGAGAGAGAGATTGGATCAGAAATCAGTTTTTTTTTTTCAGAATTGGAGTAATAACTGCGTGTTTGAACAATGAAGGAAAGAAACCAGTATATATAACACAATAGTGACAATCAGCCATTGATGTGCTGCCTCCCTCTGGCCATAGCTGGAGCTGCAGAAAGAGCAGCAGACATACCGGCAGTCCCTGGCACAGCAGCGCAGCTGGAGGAGGTGAAGTGCCAAGAGCAGGAGATGGACAGGATGATAGAGGCCGAGCTGGAGAAGAGCTTAGCTAAGCGGGCGGCACAGCTGAGGCTGGAGAAGGAGGCCAGGAACCGCCTCATGAAGGACGTCATGGACACACAGAGGCTGCAGATTGCAGAGAAGTGTATGTATAGTGTCACCCAATAGATCACATGTAAAAATAATACTGTTTCTATGGAAATGATGTGCTGGTATCAGAGTATGGAATATGGAATATTGGTCCTCTCTGGTGCCAGGTAATGGGGCAGGTGGTGGTGCCTGGGAAGAGGTGCAGTGGGTGTAATGCCAGTAATGCTACGGACATTAGTGGCAGCCAGCCATGGGTATAGGACTGATAGTAACCAGTGTATGGGGCCGGGAGCAGTGACTGTAACAGATGAGCTTAGTCATTGGTCGTCTCCATGTTCTCCCAGTAACAACACGTGTGTCATGTATGTTGAAGCACAATGATTGATCCCTGTGAATCTCTGTCTCTAGTGGAACAGAACGCCCGGGAGCAGGAGGAACTCGCCTCTGATAAAGAACTTCTGGAAAAGGCCATTGCAGAGCACCAGCAGCTGGAGACGGAGAGGAAGGAGAGGTAGGTGCTCGTGTGCTGTGTACAATGTATGCAGGGGACACCTACCGTTCCCTGCTCTTTATATACCTGGGAAGTCATAGGGAAAACTTACACTTATCTACAATTCTGATCATGACAGCGTGGCCATAACTATGTCCGCAGGCACATGAAAGACGCCCGGCAGTACCAGCAGCATCTCCTGTCTCAGGTGGCGTACCAGCAGCAGCAGCGGGAATCCGCCAAGGAGGAGGACTGGAAGGAGTATGAAGCCGGGCTGCAGGCTGAGAAATCCTACCAGGCAAAGCTGCAGGATATCCTCTCCAGGCCATACATCCGCCATGAGCCTGTGCATCCGCTGAGGAGGACGCGGATTTCTAGCCCTAAGGACTGGTTTCCACAGTGATCCCATCCGCATCTTAATGGTCTCATTCGTATTGAAATCTGATTGTCCTGATCTGAAATAAAATTGCCCAAATGAGATAGTGTAACAGCTCTGTAACAGGCCAGGGTGGTCCTTAGCGATAAGTAGGAAGTGACGTCATTGTACCTCTTATCTGATTGGCTTCCTGGTCGGATCAGCTACAAGAAATGTACAATGTATACGCTGATAATATCTGTAATAGTCCCTGCTTGACCACACTGTACAGCAGCCTCCAATGTCTGTGATGCGTCTATGGATCAGGAAGCCATGCCAGGGGCAAACGCAGGATTTTCAGAAGGGGGTTTCCAGAGGGGCGGAGCAAAGCATGGAGATGGACACTTAGGTGACCCAGTATATGCCGGGTCAGTTAAAGTATTATAGATAGACCAAATGTATATAAATAATAAATATATATATATATATAAATATACACGGTATCGCCCGGCACTCCACAGAACATAGCCTGTATTAATTACCCGGTGCCTTCCTCTCTGGACCCATTGGACCCGGCATATAGAAGATAACGATCAGGCGGCACTCTCGGAGTTTGGTGAAAAAACAAGTGAGGTTTATTACTCCAACATGTTTCGGGCTATTGCCCGTCCTCAGGGAACAACCAAATACACTCTGTGATACAAATATATAGTGCAGTGCAAAATGAAAAAGCAACACCCCCTTCCGGTAAATTCGCGCCATATGTCACCTACCTGCGGCTTCCCCAGCCTGTGTCTCCCTGTCCGCCATTGATACGCCGTGCTGCGCTGCGGGGAATCGTTCAGGGGCGCACCATCACTTCCGGCTCTGTTAGTTCAGCCCTCTGACGTACTTCCCCCGTCCTGCACTGCGCTCCAGGCTTCCGGGTTCCAAGCCTCATTGTGGGTGCCGCTGTCAGGTGACAGCTGTGCGAATCTGTGCAAATACAAATACAAAACCATACATTAAATGTCAGCTTAAAACGGCTGAATAATAATACCATCAAAGTGTAATAAAAGCTTTAAGAGGCTTCAGTATGAGCCATATAAGAGGTCAGAAAAATCTGACCATTAAAATTTGTGCAAACCATTTAAAGACATACATACATCAAAAAATACGTGAAAAATTATTACAGAAAAAATGTTAAAAAGTACAGAATACAGATCATCTTGTCATCAAAGTCATAAATACTTTTAGATTATTACATATATCATTTGATTTCTACTAGATACCCAAGAGATCCGATATACAACTGCATGTCACCCAGATGTTGATTTATTTAGTTTAATTTTTGATCATATCTTTTTTAAAGAAAACTCTGTAGACCATGTTGTTCATTAAGGCCTCTGGGGGCAATTGTGTCTAGCCTGAAAATCCATCTGGCCTCTGCCTGTAACAGGAGCCTACCCCTATTTCCTCCTCTTATTGTGGGTGGGATGTGGTCCACTATTTTTGAACGGATGCTGGCAATACTGTGTTTAAATAGCGCACAGTGTCTTGCCACTGGTTGGTCGCTAGTGCCAACACTCAGTGCCTGCCTAATAGCATGACGATGGTTCGCCATGCGTTCTTTGAATTGACACTCCGTCTTGCCCACGTAGTATAAACCACATGGACAAGACAGAACATAAACAATAAATCGTGTAGAACAGGTCACTGAGTGTTTGATGGCTATTTTACTGCCATTGTGGGGATGATTGATGGTGCCCCCTACTAGCATGGAGCTGCAGGTAGTGCATCCCACACACCTATAACAGCCTTTAGGGCGTGTCATGAAGTGTGCTGGTGCCTTCTTCTTGTTAAGATTGGTCACATCAACCTTTACCAGGATGTCAGCTAGGTTTTTTCCTCTCCTATAAGCTGGCATGATCCTGGAATCCTTCAAGCTTTTTAAATCCCTATCAGTTGCTACCAGAGGCCACAGGCTTTTGACTTTTTGAGTCATTGCACTGCTGCCATCAGCGTATTGAGTTACCCAAGGGATTCTATTATCAAGTGACTGTTTCTTTTTAGATGTATTCAAAACTGTCTGGCGGGGCATATTTAAAACTTTTTGTTTAGTTTTCTCCAGATCACTTTTCTTATATCCCCTCTGTTCAAATTTCACCTGCATTTGATCCAAATCTTTTTTAGTTTGTTCTTCATTGCTCGTAATTCTCCTCACACGTAACATCTGTGAATAAGGAAGACCGTAACGCAGAGACCTTGGATGGCAACTTTCTTGTCTCAATAGTGTGTTACGGTCTGTCTCCTTCACAAAGATGGATGTTTCTATCTTCCCATCTCTGATACATATCTTCACATCTAAATAATGTATTTCATCCCTGCTCATATTAAATGTAAGTTTGGCAGGGCAGGAACTCGCATTATGGTCTTCAAGAATTTGTCTGAGTTCTAGTTCACTGCCCTGCCAAAATATGAGCAGGTCATCTATGTACCTTAAGTACAACAATACCTTGTTTATGTGGGGAGCCTGGTAGATGAGTTGTTGGTCAACAACATCCATGTACGCATTGGCGTAGGACGGGGCCACATTGGACCCCATTGCCACGCCCTGCCGTTGACGGTACATCTGACCATTGAAGTAAAAATAATTTCTATTCAATACTAAATGCAGTAAGTCAAGAAAGAATTTTTTATCTGGGCCAACATAAGCCGGGCTAGTTTCCAGCAAACCCTGGACCGCCTTCATGCCCTCCTCGTGGGGAATACACGTATATAGTCCCACTACATCGACACTGCACATTATGACATTCTCTGGCAAAGTACCAAGCCCCTCCAATTTTTCTAATAACATGTTAGTGTCCTTGAGGTAAGAATTCGTGAGCTGAACACAAGGGTTAAGTAATGCATCTAAATAGGTGGATACCGGTTGGTAGAGGGACCCCCTGGCAGAAATAATGGGTCTACCAGGGGGTCTCTCCAACCCTTTGTGCACTTTTGGCAGGGTATAGAACATGGGGATCATTGGAAAGTCACTCATAAGACACTGTGCGCTATTTAAGACACTGTGCGCTATTTAAACACAGTATTGCCAGCATCCGTTCAAAAATAGTGGACCACATCCCACCCACAATAAGAGGAGGAAATAGGGGTAGGCTCCTGTTACAGGCAGAGGCCAGATGGATTTTCAGGCTAGACACAATTGCCCCCAGAGGCCTTAATGAACAACATGGTCTACAGAGTTTTCTTTAAAAAAGATATGATCAAAAATTAAACTAAATAAATCAACATCTGGGTGACATGCAGTTGTATATCGGATCTCTTGGGTATCTAGTAGAAATCAAATGATATATGTAATAATCTAAAAGTATTTATGACTTTGATGACAAGATGATCTGTATTCTGTACTTTTTAACATTTTTTCTGTAATAATTTTTCACGTATTTTTTGATGTATGTATGTCTTTAAATGGTTTGCACAAATTTTAATGGTCAGATTTTTCTGACCTCTTATATGGCTCATACTGAAGCCTCTTAAAGCTTTTATTACACTTTGATGGTATTATTATTCAGCCGTTTTAAGCTGACATTTAATGTATGGTTTTGTATTTGTATTTGCACAGATTCGCACAGCTGTCACCTGACAGCGGCACCCACAATGAGGCTTGGAACCCGGAAGCCTGGAGCGCAGTGCAGGACGGGGGAAGTACGTCAGAGGGCTGAACTAACAGAGCCGGAAGTGATGGTGCGCCCCTGAACGATTCCCCGCAGCGCAGCACGGCGTATCAATGGCGGACAGGGAGACACAGGCTGGGGAAGCCGCAGGTAGGTGACATATGGCGCGAATTTACCGGAAGGGGGTGTTGCTTTTTCATTTTGCACTGCACTATATATTTGTATCACAGAGTGTATTTGGTTGTTCCCTGAGGACGGGCAATAGCCCGAAACATGTTGGAGTAATAAACCTCACTTGTTTTTTCACCAAACTCCGAGAGTGCCGCCTGATCGTTATCTTCTATATGCCGGGTCCAATGGGTCCAGAGAGGAAGGCACCGGGTAATTAATACAGGCTATGTTCTGTGGAGTGCCGGGCGATACCGTGTATATTGTGGAAGTGATAGCCGTGTGCATCCGGGCCATCATCTCCAGCCAAGGCACCCCCACACAAACCTTCATTGCAGTCCGCAAGGGAGAAGTGATTCCCATCCGGTTGGGACACAGTACAGAAACACAAGTGTGTCGACTAATTGTGTCAACCTCTGAGAAGTCCATCGCTTTGCACCATGGAACCATCCATACCTGGTGTCAATCTGACACAAATAGACACAGGTGAGCGGTTCAGCTATTCTGATAGTGATGCGGATTTGATTGTGCAGGCCGCTAAATTGCAGTCACAGATACCTGCGGCAGAAAATGATGAACTTTATCGTGATTGGTATTTCCTTAAGAAAAGGGAAGTTGATTATCAGCTGCATGCCTCCACGCTGGCTGATTATTTCAAGGAGAAGCAGATACCGCGGGGATTTCGAGTGCGCAATGTCCCCACCATCGGAAGGCAGAACATCGCCTTCTGCAAACGATGGGTGAGCATTTTAAATAAGTGCTCAATGGATCTGCTATTGCTGGTAATCGACGAGTCAACAAAAGAATTAACAGCGACACGCACAAAAATTGAGACATTTGAATCGACACATGCGTCAACGTTGACAGCCGACACCAGCACAGATTGGGACACGAAGTTGAAAAATCAAATAGAGCAATACCAAAAAGAGCTGGTCAAATACAAGAGGGAAAAACGCAGAAAAGTCCAAGCGGACTACGAGCAGAACCGCGTATATCAGTGGCTGAGTACAGCAGGGCCACAGAATGCCACACAAGTCCCAAAACGTCCTCGCCGACGACAACAACAGAAGTTTGTGGACTATGAAGAATCAAGCACCTCTGCCAGTGAAATTGACCAGCAGGCTCCCTCTACTTCTAAAAAGGCTCTCCCTTTAGGGATTACGACCCGGACGGGTCTAAAGCCAGTAAGAGGAAAAGAAGGCGGACGAGGCGCGGGCGGCAGGCGGAGAGGCAAGGCAGGCCGCGGCAGCAACCGCCAATAAAAGACCTCGTGTTCAATCTTTCCAGAACTCCCCTAAGTGACCCTGAAATATCGGTGTTATCAAAAGGACTTACATTTATCCCTAGTCACCTTCCTAACAAATTTGATTGGAAGGTTGACTGCTATAAGTTCAGCCGATCATTAAGACTTAAAGAATTCTTTCATGAGAAACCTAACAGTGGTCCCAGTGGGATTGATATACCCATTCAAGTACGGAAGCTACAACCCAGATCAAAGTTCGACCCCCAAGTTACAAACACTTCCATCAAAACTTTTTCCCGCATGATGGAATCAGTTGGGGATAACACAACCCTGGACCCCAGATTTATGTCGAATTTATCCAAATTGGAGAAAACTGCCTTGCAGGATCTACAAAAGCGGACTGATATAATCATCCGCAAGGCAGACAAAGGGGGTTCGGTGGTGGTCCAAGATCTTGCGGACTATTTATTGGAATGTCAAAGACAACTCACTGATGATGTTATATACGAACACTTGCAGCAAGACCCGACTGGGATATATAAACGTGAGTTGGACAATCTTATTATCGCTGCCACACATGATAACATTATTTCAGCTGAATTGGGGGCAGCTCTTATGAGTGACTTTCCAATGATCCCCATGTTCTATACCCTGCCAAAAGTGCACAAAGGGTTGGAGAGACCCCCTGGTAGACCCATTATTTCTGCCAGGGGGTCCCTCTACCAACTGGTATCCACCTATTTAGATGCATTACTTAACCCTTGTGTTCAGCTCACGAATTCTTACCTCAAGGACACTAACATGTTATTAGAAAAATTGGAGGGGCTTGGTACTTTGCCAGAGAATGTCATAATGTGCAGTGTCGATGTAGTGGGACTATATACGTGTATTCCCCACGAGGAGGGCATGAAGGCGGTCCAGGGTTTGCTGGAAACTAGCCCGGCTTATGTTGGCCCAGATAAAAAATTCTTTCTTGACTTACTGCATTTAGTATTGAATAGAAATTATTTTTACTTCAATGGTCAGATGTACCGTCAACGGCAGGGCGTGGCAATGGGGTCCAATGTGGCCCCGTCCTACGCCAATGCGTACATGGATGTTGTTGACCAACAACTCATCTACCAGGCTCCCCACATAAACAAGGTATTGTTGTACTTAAGGTACATAGATGACCTGCTCATATTTTGGCAGGGCAGTGAACTAGAACTCAGACAAATTCTTGAAGACCATAATGCGAGTTCCTGCCCTGCCAAACTTACATTTAATATGAGCAGGGATGAAATACATTATTTAGATGTGAAGATATGTATCAGAGATGGGAAGATAGAAACATCCATCTTTGTGAAGGAGACAGACCGTAACACACTATTGAGACAAGAAAGTTGCCATCCAAGGTCTCTGCGTTACGGTCTTCCTTATTCACAGATGTTACGTGTGAGGAGAATTACGAGCAATGAAGAACAAACTAAAAAAGATTTGGATCAAATGCAGGTGAAATTTGAACAGAGGGGATATAAGAAAAGTGATCTGGAGAAAACTAAACAAAAAGTTTTAAATATGCCCCGCCAGACAGTTTTGAATACATCTAAAAAGAAACAGTCACTTGATAATAGAATCCCTTGGGTAACTCAATACGCTGATGGCAGCAGTGCAATGACTCAAAAAGTCAAAAGCCTGTGGCCTCTGGTAGCAACTGATAGGGATTTAAAAAGCTTGAAGGATTCCAGGATCATGCCAGCTTATAGGAGAGGAAAAAACCTAGCTGACATCCTGGTAAAGGTTGATGTGACCAATCTTAACAAGAAGAAGGCACCAGCACACTTCATGACACGCCCTAAAGGCTGTTATAGGTGTGTGGGATGCACTACCTGCAGCTCCATGCTAGTAGGGGGCACCATCAATCATCCCCACAATGGCAGTAAAATAGCCATCAAACACTCAGTGACCTGTTCTACACGATTTATTGTTTATGTTCTGTCTTGTCCATGTGGTTTATACTACGTGGGCAAGACGGAGTGTCAATTCAAAGAACGCATGGCGAACCATCGTCATGCTATTAGGCAGGCACTGAGTGTTGGCACTAGCGACCAACCAGTGGCAAGACACTGTGCGCTATTTAAACACAGTATTGCCAGCATCCGTTCAAAAATAGTGGACCACATCCCACCCACAATAAGAGGAGGAAATAGGGGTAGGCTCCTGTTACAGGCAGAGGCCAGATGGATTTTCAGGCTAGACACAATTGCCCCCAGAGGCCTTAATGAACAACATGGTCTACAGAGTTTTCTTTAAAAAAGATATGATCAAAAATTAAACTAAATAAATCAACATCTGGGTGACATGCAGTTGTATATCGGATCTCTTGGGTATCTAGTAGAAATCAAATGATATATGTAATAATCTAAAAGTATTTATGACTTTGATGACAAGATGATCTGTATTCTGTACTTTTTAACATTTTTTCTGTAATAATTTTTCACGTATTTTTTGATGTATGTATGTCTTTAAATGGTTTGCACAAATTTTAATGGTCAGATTTTTCTGACCTCTTATATGGCTCATACTGAAGCCTCTTAAAGCTTTTATTACACTTTGATGGTATTATTATTCAGCCGTTTTAAGCTGACATTTAATGTATGGTTTTGTATTTGTATTTGCACAGATTCGCACAGCTGTCACCTGACAGCGGCACCCACAATGAGGCTTGGAACCCGGAAGCCTGGAGCGCAGTGCAGGACGGGGGAAGTACGTCAGAGGGCTGAACTAACAGAGCCGGAAGTGATGGTGCGCCCCTGAACGATTCCCCGCAGCGCAGCACGGCGTATCAATGGCGGACAGGGAGACACAGGCTGGGGAAGCCGCAGGTAGGTGACATATGGCGCGAATTTACCGGAAGGGGGTGTTGCTTTTTCATTTTGCACTGCACTATATATTTGTATCACAGAGTGTATTTGGTTGTTCCCTGAGGACGGGCAATAGCCCGAAACATGTTGGAGTAATAAACCTCACTTGTTTTTTCACCAAACTCCGAGAGTGCCGCCTGATCGTTATCTTCTATATATATAAATATAAATATATATACATAGCAATGTATTGGGGCCTCCACCGATCCTCCAGTGGTAGGGGTGGGGGAAGCTTTGATGTCCCTCGGTATTCAACCGCTCAGCATGTAGGGCCTGGATCAGTAATTTCCACTAATTACCCCTTTACTGCACAGATGGTGGGAGATGGGGTGGGAGAAGGGGGCATTGGGCTGAATGAAGGGGTCCCAATACATAACTTTCAGGGTGGTAGAGGATGTTTACTACAGTACGCAGAGGAGGGGTGTATAGTGGAGTAGGCTTATTATTCATAATTTTCTGGTGGGAGGACAGCTTGCTTGACTGCAGATATCTCCAGTTCCCAGAAATAGATTTCTTAGATTTTAATAGAATTAAAAACTAGAGAATCCCACCTACGAAATGGTACTAGGGACTAGGGCAGTGGTTCCCAACCTGGGGTACTAGTACCCCTGGGGATACTCTGCCGACCAGTTGGGGGTACTTGAAAATAATATTGGTAATGGCGGAAGATGAAAAAAAGTATTTTGATGGCAGAAGAAGAAGACCCATTGCCACAGAGAAGAACCATGTTGTGTCACTTATGGTTCTGTCTTCAGCGTCATCAGCGTCTCATTGTGCTTTTGCCTGACCAGCAATCCACTGGGAGCTACCCGTGCTGCCCTCAGACATCAGCGATCATCTGCCCTGCACTGACACAGGTGGAAGAAGCAGCGGCATTAATCCTACAGGTGTAAGTGGGAACCCCGGAGACAATACACAACCAGCAGCCAGACACGGAAGGGCACAATTCCTGTCTGCTACTCCTTAATATAAGGACATGCATAAGGATACACATATCACTCACTTCCACTCCACTCATAAGTACTGTCTATATTTTAAATTGAGTGGAGGGGGTACTCATCAATGAGAAGCCTAATCAAGGGGTACGGGAGAGAAAAAAGGTTGGGAACCACTGGACTAGGGGATAGGATTTCAGGAGGCAGCGCAATCCGCCAACGAGTATATAAAACTACATACCAAGTGTGTGGAGCTGGAGCAGTAACCAGCTGCTGGAAGGCTGATATCTCTGGTTCTGGGAAAAGTAGAGACAAGCTTCTAGTGTCCATCAAAGGGGGAGAGTCCCAGCTTTTGGAATATACCCTCAGCAAAACTCCAAGTCAGACAGAACCTGAAATATCTGCTTGGATGGGGACCACTGCTTTGAAGTCAGATATCTCCGGTTCCCAAGGGCCGATTTATAAAATTATTGTACCCATGGAAAGAGGGGACCCTCAGCTTTCAGACTAGGTCCTTAGATTCCTGGGGGAGTTTCTGGGTACTCATGCTACTGCATACGGCATCTGATATTTTTTAGTCCTCAAAACACCAGTCTACAGTGCGTTCCCCAAAGAGGTCAGCAACCGTCAGCAATAGTATTTTATTTGACTGTTGTCGTAACCCACAAGCACATTTCTTTATCACATATTGACACTTTGGGGGTGATTCAGGTTGGATTGCAAAAGCAAACTCCTTCTTTAATGGACAAAACCATGTGCACTGCAGGTGGGGCAGATGTAACATGTGCAGATAGAGTTACATTTTGGTGAGTTATTTTGTTTGTGCAGGGTAAATACTGTCTGCTTTATTTTTACACTGCAATTTAGAGCACTCCCAGCCCAAATCTAACTCTCTCTACACATGTTAAATCTGCCCCACCTGCAGTGCCCATGGTTTTGCCCATTAGAGAGAGATTTTGCTCTTGAGAGCCAATCTGAATTAGGACCTTTGGGCGAGATTTATTGTGTTGACCGTTTTTCCGAAAATGCGATTATTGCTCAAATCGCCCTGTATCGCAGTTTTTTAAAAGCGCATTTTTTCCAGAAATCGCATATTTAATGAGGTGTGTATTCCGGCATGAAAAGTGCGAGAAAGTGCGATGTAGGGCGATTTTCGAGATGAAAAGTGCCATTTTTTAGTCATGAAAAGGTGCGATTTTGTTAAAATGTGCGATTTTGTGATTTAAAAAAAATAAATAAAATAAATTGGCGTGAGGTCCCCCCTCCTGTACATAACCAGCCCCGGGCTCATTGAGCCGGACCTGGTTCCAAAAATAGGGGGGGACAAAAAGCGTAGGGGTCCCCCGTATTTTGAAACCAGCACCGGGCTCCAACAGCCCGCAGTGTCATGCCACAGCCGGGGGACAATTTTTACACAAGGTCCCCCGGCCGTACCATGAGCACCGTGGCTGGTCAGCCTTGGACGGGGTACCTGGAGGAGTGGGGACCCCCCCAATAAAGGGGTCCTCCCCCCCAGGCTTCACCCGTCCAGGGCTGAAGCCCGGGGCTGTCACCGGCGTCCCTGGCCA
The DNA here is from genome assembly GCF_055691185.1 of Crinia signifera. Classification (NCBI taxonomy): domain Eukaryota; kingdom Metazoa; phylum Chordata; class Amphibia; order Anura; family Myobatrachidae; genus Crinia; species Crinia signifera. Next base: position 461,727,407 of record NC_139217.1, read on the forward strand.
TTGGACGCCGGCCTGATAGGGTTAAATTCACATTCCTAACATTGCTTAATACAGGAGAAATACAAGTGCCAGAAGACCTCCACCGCATGCTGGGACTTGGAGAACCACAAGTCCCAGCATACAGGGCATTAATGGGCACGCTGGGACTTGTAGTCCACCTGTAAAAAGAATGTTAAAATAAAGCACACACACAAAAAAGTAAAACTTTATTACATACACACACATCCACACACCTCACTTTTACACCGCTATACATACCGATCCAGGATCCAGCGCTGGTCTCTCTGCAGCAGAGCCGGACAGCCCGCACTGACAGCGGGCTGAACCGGCTTTCTCCGATGCAGCTAACAGCTTCTGTCGCGTTGTTCCAGCGCAACAGAGGCTGAGAGCGTCTCCGGCTTATGTGTCTCCATAGAGACGCATAGCTCAGCCAATCAGGGCTGAGCTATGCGTCTACATGGAGACACATCGCCCCAATCACGCTCTCAGCCTGTGTCGTGCTGGAACAACGCGACAGAAGCTGTTAGCTGCATCGGAGAAATCCGGTTCAGCCCGCTGTCAGTGCGGGCTGTCCGGCTCTGCTGCAGAGAGACCAGCGCTGGATCCTGGATCGGTATGTATAGCGGTGTAAAAGTGAGGTGTGTGGATGTGTGTGTGTGTGTAATAAAGTTTTACTTTTCTGTGTGTGTGCTTTATTTTAACATTATTTTTACAGGTGGACTACAAGTCCCAGCGGGCCCATTAATGCCCTGCATGCTGGTATTTGTGGTTCTCCAAGTCCCAGCATGCAGGGGAGGTCTGCTGGCACTTGTATTTCTCCTGTATTAAGCAATGTTAAGAATGTGAATTTAACCCTTTCAGGCCGGCGTCCAATGGCCAGGGACGCCGGTGACAGCCCCGGACGGGTGAAGCCTGGGGGGGGACCCCTTTATTGGGGGGGTCCCCACTCCTCCAGGTACCCCGTCCAAGGCTGACCAGCCACGGTGCTCATGGTACGGCCGGGGGACCTTGTGTAAAAAGTGTCCCCCGGCTGTGGCATGACACTGCGGGCTGTTGGAGCCCGGTGCTGGTTTCAAAATACGGGGGACCCCCAGATTTTTTGTCCCCCGTATTTTTGGAACCAGGACCGGTCCAAGAGTCCGGGGCTGGTTTCAGAAATACGGGGGTCCCCTACGCTTTTTGTCCCCCGTATTTTTGGAACCAGGTCCGGCTCAATGAGCCCGGGGCTGGTTATGTACAGGAGGGGGGACCTCACGCCAATTTTTTTTATTACTTTTACACATATTTTACCAAAGAACCATACACAGATCACAATGATCTGTGCATGGTTCTGACAAAATCACCATGTTTCTGACAAAATCGCCAGTCAGGATCAGGTCTATTTTTTTTTTTTTTAAGTTTAGACCATTTTTTTGGGCGATTTCCAAATTCGCATCTCATTAAAAATGCGAATTGTATATTTTTCAATGGGGAAAACATCTGGATGCGAATTCCGGATTAAAAAAAAATCGCACTTTCAGAAAGTGCGATTTCGCGTCAAAAAGTGCGATTTATGCCGCAAATCGCCACCCATTAAGTAGTCGATTTGGGAAAAAAATGAAAAAACTGCTGTTTTTGCGATAAAAATCACCAAAAACCCAACATCGATCTCTAATAAATGTCACCCAATGTCTCCAAAGACATGTATGTAAAGTGTCATGCTGTATGTAACATGCTGGACTTGGATTAATATTAATGCAGGTTTAACACATCTGGAATTAATGATCAGATCTCTGTATAATGGGAGTAAGACATGCGGAATAAACAATGTATAAAACATATGAATAAAGTACAATACCTTACACAGTGGATAGATATGAAGGCTGGTGATTCGCTGCCTTTGGGTGATAGACAGCTGATTTGTATGTCACCGATCGTATCTTGCTAGCAGAGGCGGGGGTGTCCCTAAGCAGAAATACACATCACCAAAGGTAAGGAGCCAGTGAGTGCGCACAGGAGAGAGTGTATCTAACAGGCAAGTGAGTGCGCACAGGAGAGAGTGTATCTAACGGGCCAGTGAGTGCGCACAGGAGAGAGTGTATCTAATGGGCCAGTGAGTGCGCACAGGAGAGAGTGTATCTAACAGGCCAGTGAACCGGTACAGGAGAGAGTGCATCTAACAGGCCAGTGAGTGCACACAGGAGAGAGTGTATATAACAGGCCAGTGAGTGCGCACAGGAGAGAGTGTATATATAACAGGCCAGTGCGTGTGCACAGGAGAGAGTGTATCTAACAGGCCAGTGAGTGCACACAGGAGAGGGTGTATCTAACAGGCCAGTGAACCGGCACAGGAGAGAGTGTATCTAACAGGCCAGTGAGTGCACACAGGAGAGAGTGTATCTAACAGGCCAGTGAACCGGCACAGAAGAGAGTGTATCTAACAGGTCAGTGAGTGCTCGCAGGAGAGTGTATCTAACAGCCAAGTGAGTACACACAGGAGAGAGTGTATCTAACAGGCCAGTGAGTGCGCACAGGAGAGATTGTATCCAACAGGCCAGTGAGTGGGCACGGGAGAGAGTGTATCTAACAGGCCAGTGAGCCGGCACAGGAGAGAGTGTATCTAACAGGCCAGTGAGCCGGCACAGGAGAGACTGTATCCAACAGGCCAGTGAGTGCGCACAGTAGACAGTGTATCCAACAGGACAGTGAGTGCACACAGGAGAGTGTATCTAACAGGCCAGTGAGTGCGCACAGGAGAGAGTGTATATAACAGGTCAGTGAGTGTGCACAGGAGAGAGTGTATATAACAGGCCAGTGAGTGCACACAGGAGAGAGTGTATCTAACAGGTCAGTGAGTGCACACAGGAGAGAGTGTATCTAACAGGCCAGTGAGTGCGCACAGGAGAGAGTGTATATAACAGGCCAGTGAGTGGGTGGAGGGGAGAGTGTATCCAACAGGCCAGTGAGTGCGCACAGGAGAGAGTGTATCTAACAGGCCAGTGAGTGCGCACAGGAGAGAGTGTATCTAACAGGCCAGTGAGTGCGCACAGGAGAGAGTGTATCTAACAGGCCAGTGAGTGCGCACAGGAAAGAGTGTATATAACAGGCCAGTGAGTGCGCACAGGAGAGAGTGTATCTAACAGGCCAGTGAGTGCGCACAGGAGAGAGTGTATCTAACAGGCCAGTGAGTGCGCACAGGAGAGAGTGTATATAACAGGCCAGTGAGTGGGTGGAGGGGAGAGTGTATCCAACAGGCCAGTGAGTGCGCACAGGAGAGAGTGTATCTAACAGGCCAGTGAGTGCGCACAGGAGAGAGTGTATCTAACAGGCCAGTGAGTGCGCACAGGAGAGAGTGTATCTAACAGGCCAGTGAGTGCGCACAGGAGAGAGTGTATATAACAGGCCAGTGAGTGGGTGTAGGGGAGAGTGTTGGGATTTCCTCCTTTAGGATGCTGGCATCAGTATTCTGACTGTTGGCATCCTGCTGCCGGTCATCCATATCCCATTTGTAATAATTGTTGAATATCTATAAAGGTCCACTACATTTTGCTGATTTGATTAGAGATCCTTTAAAGCTGACACAACAATTAGTTGCAGCTCAGTGATTCACCACATGGTGGCAGTATTGTGCTATGAACAATAGGTAACCCCATGTACAGTCCTCCTGAGGGTTATTTGTACATTGAAAAAAAAAACTCTATCATTGCAAGTCTCTGATTACATTGTGTTACTTGTGATTGTGTTATTAAATCCTGCAAGTATATATTGGCATGTTTGCTAACGATCACCAACACATCATTCACTCATCATGTCCCTTAGTTGGACTACTGTATAATACCCAGTGGCGTAACTACAACGCTGTGGGCCCCATAGAAAACTCTTGAGAACCCCCCCCCCCCTAAACCCATGTCGACCTTGTCCCAAGTCTACCTAGACCCATGTCGACCTTTCCACATGTCGACCTAGTGGTGTCGACCTAATGCTTGTCGACCAACATGCTGTAGACCAAATGATCCCAATCCCCCCCCCTCTGTGAACATATTATTTACATAATCATCCATTCGCAGGCTGGGAGAAATCATTCGATGTTTGGCGACTGAAGAAATCAGAATAAGGTCCAAGGCCTGTACATGCAGTGTGAATACAGCCACTGCCACCAGGGGGCGACCTGCACAGCTGCCTGACACTACATACGGATTCAGTATGAAATCCCGGCGGTCGGGATCCCGGCGTTCAAAATCCCGACGCCGGAATCCCGACAAGGGGGGGACGTGGATCTAATTTATTCTCCCTCCAGGGGTGTCGTGGACACCCACGGAGGGAGAAAGTGTCGGGAATTCGGCGGTCGGGATTCCGGCGTCGGGATTCTGAATGCCGGGATCCCGACCGCCGGGATTTTAACTGCATCCCCTACATACACACAGCCAGCACCTCCTGTGCATTTCCTACAGGAATTCAATAACTGGCATCACCATGATTGCCATCGAGGGCAAAAGTGCAACTGGTCATCGATAGTGTATAACTATGCAATGGATGACCATCAATGTTTTACATATCGATGGTCATCCATTTGCTTTGAAAGACTGGCCTGTGGGCCAATAAAAGTAAGGGTGTGTTGCTTCACATGTGTTTGGGGGTGGAACTATGCTCATTCTCCCGGCCCCAATGGTGGGAAACCATCTGGTTCTCCCCCCATTGATGTCAAAACTATTCGACATCGGCCATAAACCATCTATGGTTTATAATCATCGATGGTCGATAAGCATCCCTAGGTCACAGGGCTAGGCTCCCGGCATCTACTATAAGCTGCCCAGGTATCGGCTGCAGGGAGAGTGCCATGACCGGCGCCGCCCGGCGGACTGGGCAGAGATCACAGAGTGGAAAGGGCACCCTACCCACCACAATTCTCCAGCGCTCGAGAGCCACCTGTGCGCAGAGAAATCTTTATAGTGACATCATCATCCTGTCTTCTACGCGGAGCCGGAGCTAATCGGCCGTTACACAGACTGACCCACGTTGTTTGTGATGCAGCAGGACTGTTTGTGCTGGATGATGGCCTAGTGAGGGCTATCAGCACCCTCTGTATCCGTCCCTGCAGTCAGCGTGGCGGACAAGCTGCGCAGTTACGGGGTGTCAGGTGCGGTGCCCCGCTTGTCCGCCTCTTGGAACGGCCCTGGTGTATGGCCTGATTCTGGTTCACTCGCAAAAGCAAATTCTTTCTCTAATGGACAATGCAGTGCAGGTGGGGCAGATGTAACAGGTGCAGAGAGTTAGATTTGGGTGAGTTATTTTGTTTCTGGGCAGGGTAAATACTGGCTGATTTATTTTTCACTGCACTATATCAGCTTGAAGTACAACCCCCACCCATATCTAACTCTCCCTGCACATGTTACATCTGCCCCACCTGCAGTGCAGAAATGTTTTGTCCATTAGAGAGAGAATTTGCTTTTACGGGCGAACCAGCATCAGGCCCAAAGTCAAAAAATCGATAAGGACGGCCTGGTCTTCTGCTGTGGAACAACCTGTGGACCATGGTTTTTGGAACTATCTTTCATTTGTACTGACTGGCACAACAGGGGGCGTGTCGTTGGCATAACTGGGGCTGCAGATGCGTGACCGTGTCATTGTGGCCCCACCCATCAGCATTGTAAAGCAGGGGGCGGAGCTATGATAACACGATTCAGCAGCAAATATGTCATCAGCCATCCTGACATGACTGCTTTAGCGGACTGCTTCCCAGGAGGTACCGGCAGCTACAGGGGGAGCGGGCAGTGGGGTCCATCTCTGGGACACTTGGCGCCAGATGTATTAAGCTTGATTGGTAGGAGCTGATTGGTTGGTGGTTTATCACTCTTAGTACATCTCGCCCTTGCTCACTTTTGCTGGCATCCGGGAGTGCATCGTGGGCTGTCTGTGACACCTGTCCCCCAGGTAGGGGAGGTGGTAGAGAATAAAGGCTCCCTGTATGGTCCGGCATGTAGCAAAAAATGATCTGGACCACACAGGGAGGCTGTAACCTCCCCTGCCCCATGTTCCTAGTGAAAGCTATCACAGGCAGTACTATTTTTCTGGAAAAATAGGTCTAGGAACTCCAGGTCTGGGGGCGGATCAATTAAATAAAAAATGTGTATATAATAGAGAGAGGGAGGGAGAGATAGATGTATATATTGTATTTAGAAACAAAAGTACTCACAGGTGACTTTAAATTAAAACTTATCTTATGGAAAGTACATTGTCATTTCCTGGTGATGTCATATTTAATTAGAGGTTCAGGAACTGAGTTCCTGCTGGTTCCTGCTGAAAAATAACACTGATCACAGGTATCCCCCGGACAAGACACTCACCCGGACCAGATGCTACAGTATAAGCTCCAGAATGCATAGTTTGACGTCCATTCCAGGGTCTTGACCGGGTCAGGTTTTTACATATTCGCCACGAAACATAGCGTTTATCAGTCTGGGGATATCTAAAAGTCAAGGAGAGTCTTAGAACGTTGATAACGGAACTGATTATCTTTGTATTTATGGTGAGACAACAGCACATTAACATCTTTTATCAAAGACATTACGGCAAATCCTGCCATGATATGAAGTGTGTAACCTGTTGTGTAAATATTGGTGACATTATCAGCTAACATTATGTGTAGGATTCACCAACAATGACAATGACTAACTGACGTCTGCTGGTGATAAGAGGCTTTAGCAAAAATAATAAGTGAACTATCAGTGCGACGCTTCTTCACAGATGTGTCACGTTATCTCTTATTGCAGTCATTAACAATAATAACATTATTGTGTTAATCTCCGCAATCATTATCAAGGACCGTCTGGGGAGGGGAGAGGGGGGAAGCTGAATCTAGCAACACCCGACTTCTGCTTTCCAAAATCAAAACTTCCCATTGTAAGAACAAGAACGGAGCAAGGCTAGCCAACATCGATGGTTTGTCAATGATAGTCGATTATTTATCTATGGTGGAGATCTGATGTCAATAGTTTCATACCAACAATGTTAAGTACTGATGGCGCCATCAATGGTGACCTGTGATGGTTAACACATTTTGCTGTAATGGCAGCCTGGTGTCATGGTGATATTGGTGACGTGCTATAACCATACACTACGCAAGAAAGTGAAAATCGGATTTCTGGTGATAAAACGCACAAGTGAGACGGGTGACGATTCTTTCAGTAAAATAACCTCATATTAATAACACACACTTAAAAACTCCATTGATTTTGTTGAAAAAACAAAAAACAAAAAAAGTTGCCTCAGGTTCCCTCTGGGATTGGTATCCGGAGAATAGGTCAACAGGTAGACAACAAAAGGTCGCGATCGATGTTCAACACATGAAGAGGTCACTGAGAGTTTTTCCCGTTTAAAAAAAATTTTTTTGAACACTAATATCAAGGTGGACTGGGCAGCCTAACACTGTCGGCAAGAATGGACTTTGGGTCTGAAATGCCTCGTCATTCTATCCCATCCATCACAAGGGAGAGCGATTACTACTTACAGGGGCCCCCATCTTTCTGTGTGTCGAGTGGCCGGGCAGAGCTGTTATGCCAGACTGACCCATAAGTGCATTGGCTCATCTGGAATTCACCAAATGGGCCAGATGGCCAGTCCTGCCCTGCTATCACTTATCCGGGACAGAGCGAAGGACGGAGGACTTGGAAGTACAATCCCGATGCTCCATTTATGGTTTATGCATTGCAACTTGGGGTGAAAACTTCTCACCAAGGGTTTTTAGTACATATGACCCATAGTTCTATGAGGGGCGGGCGGCACAACTGTAGACACATGGGTGATGTTATAGGTGCTAGGTCAGGACCAGATCTGGTGACTGGGCAGGCCATGACATATGGAAAGCACCAGTTAATGATCATCAAGCCTTTGTGGACATGGGCTTAGTCCTCCTGGATGTCACCATTCCTGTTATGAAATTAATTCTGCCGTATGGGGAGGAGATGACCTCCCAGTACCATTTACTAGGGATTAGAACCAAACTTCTCTTTTAAGGTGATAATTCCACCAAAACCATGTGCCCCAGCAGGACTAGAACCCTTCACTGTTGACCACTCATGACTGCAGAGTTGGCATATGTACACTGGTAAGAGTATGGTGAGGGATGCTTGGCCTAGTCCTCTGTCCAAGCAATCTATTTGCCAGGTACCATGCACTGGGGCTCCGGCTGTGATGTCCTGCACTGTGGAAACCTCGGCAGAGCATTTCTTTTTTTTCCATCAACAGATTTTTATAGGTGCAGAAAATTTATACGGGGTACAAAAAGAAAGAGGGGACATTCAAAGAAAAGAGGGGGGAGGGAGGGGGAGGGGGGGGACATGGATAGAAAACATAAGCGGGGTACAAATTGGAAATAAGCCATAACATATCACTGCGCAGAGTGACCAATGAAAACGGCATGAATGAGAACAATACAACACATGCAATAATTTTATTATACAATACTGCCCTAAAGCCCAGTGTTAGTGGACTCACAGTCATACGAAGTGGAGGGAGCAGAACTGTGGGACTGAAATTGGACTGGGGAGGCCTCAGGAGGTTCAATCAGACTGAACTGTGGTGGACTCGGGGTAGTATCAGGGGGGAGGTAACCGGCACCATCTCCTTCCAAGGTGTATATGTACCAAGGCAACCAGCGGGAGTGTGGGGGGAGGGTCTAGAGGAGAGAGGTAGGGCATTGGTTTCCATAAGGTAATGGTGGTTAGTCTTCAGGATAACCTTAAGGAGGGATGGGGGGGGAGGGTTGCAGTGAAATGTGCAGTGAATACCTCTGAAGATATAGGCAGTCATGGCTGGATCCAAATAGGGGTGGTCGTCCTGGGGCCCCCCACAAATTAAGGGCCCCCAAACTATCCACCTGAATCATGCATGCGGCTGGTACTGATATCGGAGCACAGCGTGAATCAGATGTCTCTGATTTCTTCACTACTCAGCCACTGCCAGCCACTGCCAGGTGCTGCTGAAGTCACTGTCAGCCTCGTGGGATTTCACAGTTACTTCCACAGCCACTGGGATGTATGTGACTTCCAGAAGGTGGCGCCATTTCACTGCCTCAGCCCCTTCCTCAGAGGTGCCGGCAGTGTATGAGACTCTTCATAACCTATTGTGCTTTTTTTATATTATACAAGATGTTTGGAATATTTATTTATTTAGGTTACATTTTGTAGGATGATTTACGTTTTGTTTTGTAACTGCCGATATTGTTATTATTATAATTTTATAAGGCGCCACAAGTTTTTCGCAGCGTCATACAAAGGAACAGTACAGGGAGACAAAACTTAGCATTACATTGAATAAATATCAAAAATACACCAGGGTTGCCGACTTTAAGATTCTCCTCTCCGGGAGAAGCCCGGAGAGGAGAGTTTCAGCAGCCGCTCAGGGGGCGGGGCTTACAAGTGACATCACTAAGCCCCGCCCCCATGCTGGTAAAGCAGCGAATTCATGTATCTCCGTGGAGGGGGCGGGGCTAAAATGACGCGATTTTGCCGTTTTAGCTCCGCCCCCTCCTCTGAGACCCGAGGATTGCGGCATTTTAATGCCGCGATCCGGGGGTCAGCGGGTACCCGATTTTCGGGAGACTCCCGGAAATTCCGGGAGGGTCGGCAACCCTGAAATACACATGACGTCAGTCACCCGCCCTGTCTTCATCCCAGTGGCTGCAAATATGTCAGTTCCCACTGAATTATATTTGCAAAGGCCGGAGAAATATTCGATGATCGGTGAGGGGATGCGTCTTCGTAAAACATCGGCGAGGGGAATCGGCGGGTGCGGCATCACACGGACTTGGTAAGCTGCGAGCCGAGTCAATTAGAATGACCCCCTTTTTGTATGAAACAAACCACGCAATGCTAACAGAACAAATACCTTTACATTTTTCCTGTGCAGGGTAAATACCAGCATCTTTTGCATGTAGCTCACAAATTCTAATCAGCTTTATTTTACACTGCAATTTAGATTTGTGTTTGGGCACCCCACCACCCACATCTAAATATCTCTGCAAGTGTTACATCTGCCCCATCTGCAGTGCAGCATAGTTTTTCCTGGGTGCAGTGTTGCTTTTTTTTTTTGCTTTACTTCCAATTTCCAAATAAGAATCAGGCCTAAAATCCCAGGGCACGTCTCCAGCTCCATACTTCAGCTGATCAACCTAACCTGAGCACAGTACGCACTTCCAGAGGGGGAGTGCTGGGAAGTCACTGACGTTTTTAGTACCCATCTATTACACTTGCAAATGTTTGTGTATGATGTCATGGAGCTGGCAATTAGGATATATATATATATATATATATATATTTTTGGCATGAATGAATGCCAAAGAAAAAAACCTTACCTACTGTAACCCCTGGCATATACAGCTGGTTTATTAGTGTTACATAGACATGACTTGTATAAGCAGATAAATATAGACCTGTAAATATAGACCATAAAGGCAGGTTCCCATCTCCCGGCAATCACACTAGCAGGATATATAAAGTTGTCTTACTATAGCCGTGTGATATAGGCCCTTATTCTGATCGGTGCGGCCGGATCCGAATATGCGGCCAGGACCGTGCGTGCGAAACCCCGCCTTCCATACGGATCGCCAACTCCGTCCGTACGTGATAAGAAGCTGGCCGAACGGACCGCACGTGTATTTTTCATGGAATACGCCTCCTCCATCTCAGGGAACCGCCCCCATCATTCGATGGTCGCAGACCATCGAATGAAGGACCGAGTGGTCCACCAGCTCCCGCAACCTCAGACCACACGGGCATTTTTCCGTGCAAAAGCATGGATCTGGGCGGGCAGCTGACATCCGGCGATGTCATATGTCCGCCCCCTACACGTGCGTCACGGCCGCATTACCATGCGTACGCCCAGCGTTTGCATGGGAACGCCCATGAAACGCGGGGCGTATGCATATGGTAATGAGCCCAAATAGCCCTTCATGCCCCTCTCCACCCCCTGTTCGGAGTGTTCACATTTCATGCGGGATTTGGCCGTACGCCCCGCTCGCACATGCGCAGAGACGCCTCTGCACATGCGCAGACACAAAACATCGGCGGCACGAACGCACGCGGATATTACCGCACCACCCAGAATAAGGGCCATAGAGACCACGACTAGTGCACTGTAAGCAGATTCTGTAATTATATACCCTACCAGGTTGCTCAGGCCTAGAGGACTGCTGTATATTATTTAAGTCTTTGCTGATTGATTGACAAGATGGAATGCAGCCGCATCTAGAGATTTCTGCAGCCTGCGAATGCGCCACAGTGATCCTGCGCATGTTTTAGAGCAGCAGCAAGAAAACTGAGGTGGAATAGCCGCCCAAGTGATAGGCCAGGGGGGGTACGGTCATTAGGTCTACAACAACTAGGTCGACACCACTAGGTCGACATGCAGCAAGGTCGACATGGGTCAAGGTCGACATGGGTCTAGGTCGACATGACAATAGGTCAACACAAGCATTAGGTTGACAGTCAACAGGTTGATATGGGGTTTTTCACTGTTTTTTGAGCCGACATGTGCCGACAGGCGGTATGTCATGCCCTACCATCCACTAGGGCATGGTGGGAGAATAAAATAGTGTGCCCGAAGCATAGCAAGTGAAGCGAGCACGGCGAGGGGATGCAGTGCACTTCAAACTGTGTCCCCCCGCCAAGCACCCTTAATCCCCCGCCGCCCATGCAACACCCCCCCCCCCCCCAATCCCCTGCAGCCTTACCTATCACGCTGGTCCCGGCGGCTCCGTTCTTCTTCTGCTGAGGACCACCACAAAATGGCCGCCCCCATACAGCAGACAGTTTCAGAGAACTGTGTGCTATATGGGGGTGGCCATTTTGTGGTGGTCCTCAGCAGAAGAACGGAGCCGCCGGGACCAGCGAGATAGGTAAGTCTGCGGGGGATTGGGGGGGGGGGGTGTAACTATAGCACCGCAGCCCCCGGCGCCCCCACTTGCACAGCGCCCCCCGCGGTGGCGGGGGCTGCGGTGCTATAGTTACACCGCTGGACCCAATGCTTGTCGACCTAGTTGTGGTCAACCCAACGATCCCAACCCGGCCAGGGCAGGGGTTCTCAAACTTTTTTAGTTCAAGGCACCTAAGATTCTTCGAAGACACCCTCAAGCCAAAATAATAACCAAACTGTTCTTTTTTTAAGCAGTTGGGTCAAAATAATGAGATTAGTATAGATCAGGAAAAAAAAACTTATTATACGATAACTTGTTTGCAAAAAGGATGGTGGGAGGGTTACAAAAACTACTGCTTTAAACACTGCTAAACATCACCGGCCATGACAATGGCAGTATCTGGAGTGGCAGTGGGTGTAACTCCTCTATCTGAATATTGGACTGCGCTACAACCACCCCTTTGGAGCCGCCACTGAGTAAGAGTGGAGAGAGAGATAGATGGAGAACATAGAGAGAGCGCGCGAGAGAGAGAGAGAATTGGAGAATTTGGGGCGAGAGAGATGGAGAGCAGAAAGAGAGATGAAGTACAGAGAGAAAGAAATGGAGAGCGGAGGGAGAGAGAGACAGACAAGGAGAAGGAGAGAGAGAGACGGAGAATAAAGCCAGAGAAATGGAGAGCGGAGCGAGAGAGATACAGATGTAGCCGGGCTCATCCTTGCCCGGCGCCAGCCAGATCCCCTTCTCTGGCGAGCGCCGGCGATGGGTACTGGGTCGCGTGTGCGTCTCACACGCACGTGCGTCCCAGTCTGGCGATGGTGGCGCAGCGGGTCCCTGCCCTTCTCCGCTTCATGGAGACGGGCAGAGTTAGAGGAGACGGGCAGGGTTAGGGGGGTCGGGCGGCGTGGGGGACCGGCGGTGGGTCTGGGGCAGCCGCTGGGGCCTCCTGGGGCAGAACCCCTTCACCTTAAGGTACGCAGGTCACATTATGGGGGCCACCACCAGGAGACTTGTAGCCGGGAGCATGGGCATCTGGTTGCTGGGCAACGGTCGGGCCTCTTGAGCCGTTGCACCGGCATGTCGTCATCCGGGGGCGCCAGGAGCTTGGAGGTCTGGGGACAAGGATGCCGGAGAGGATGCAAGGAGAAAGCTATGTGGCTGTCAGGCTGTGTCATAGAGCCACCAGCCACAGCACCCCTATGACAGCACTGCGGCACCCCAGGAAGCCACGGCACACAGTTTGGGAACCACTGGGCCAGGGTGTAGGCTACGGTAGGGACCACTGGAGCTTTCTGAGGAGTTTGTACTATGCTGTAATGCTGTAACTATTCTTGCTTATGCTGTGTACCTGGTATGCTGCGACCTGCTCCAGAATAAAGACAAAGACTTCATCTGATTCCTTGTCACATTTGGCACCCAAAGTGGGGCCCATACAGCAGAAAACCTTGGGTACGCCAGCTACCTGTGTTTTTTTTTAAACTGACAAGTTTTTTTTTCCTGGTTACTCATTGGGCCTTATTCTGGTTGACTCGCTTGGGTGTAAATCCGCCCCCTTGCGAGTCATCCAGACCCTGCCCGGCGAATGGTGGTACGCCCACCCCCATTCGTACGCAGGGTTCGTTTATCTGGCATGTGAATCCAGACTCCATTTGCATGCCAGTGGGAACCTCCCCCATCTTTTGATGGTCACCAACCATCAAATGATGGGAAAGACACACGCATATGTACCAGTGGTCCAGACCACTGGTACATATGAGCGTAGAAATGCAGTGCTATGGGTGGGCAGCTGACATCCGGGTACAGTATGTCAGCTGCCCGCCCCCGCACGTGCGTCATGACTGCATTACTAAATCTACTGTACGCCCAGTATTTTTTGGGGATTGCTGATGAAACACTGGGCATATGCATATGCTAATGCCCCTGGCCAGCACCCCACGCGCCTCTCCACCCCCTGTTCGGAAGGCTCTCTGCAAACAGATTTTACGCTGAGTGCGCAGGCTCCCATTGTATGCACATACGCAAAACATCGGTCCCCCTTGCGAATTCGTGCCCGAACAAGTTAACCAGAAATAGGATTTTTTTGTGGTTGCGGTGCAGCTTCAAGCAAGGGTACACGAGGGAAGGCAAGACGTTCATTACATTACATCTGTTGCATATACATAAAATGGTCAGTTCACATGTAACGGTAAGCATACAGTAGTTAGACAAATCGGGTATTTAGTTTGTAATACATTGCTGAATTGGTGAAACGCTTTAGGAAAAAAGCTTCTTGCGGTTGTGGACGACTTGAAAGGGACGGACCTGAAATGTCTACCTGATTGGAGAATGTTGAACAGGTTATGACCAGAGTGAAGCTTGTCTGCCACAATCTCCCCCACGCGCTTCTTGACCCTCACTGAGTATAGTTCCTGTACAGGGGGAGGTCAACCCCAATGATCTTCTCTGCTGTCCTCACCACCCTTTGCAGATTGAGTTTGTCAGACACGTATATCCCGCCGTACCAGATTGTGATAGAGGAGCATAGCACTGACTCCACAATCGCCATGTAGAAGGCACGCATCAGCTCTTGTGGGATGACGAATTTCTTGAGTTGTCTCAGAAAGAACAGCCACTGCTGTACCTTCTTGACAGTAGTAGTTTTGTTGGGACCCCATTTGAGGTCACGGGATATTCTTGTCCCTAGGAATATGAAGGTCTCGACCCAGGACACTGCGCTGTTGGAAATAACTAGTGGGACCAAGGTTTTCTTCTTAAGTCTACCACCACCGCGACTGTCTTGGAGGGGTTTAGGTTGAGGTTGTTTCCATTTGGTTAGCCTATCCATCTCTTGTCTGTATGCGGGCTCATCCCCTTCCTTAATTAGGCCGATGACTGTGGTGTCATCTGCACATTTTATAATATTTACTGACTGCTCAGTCGAGGAGCAGTCGTTGGTGTAGAGGGCAAAGAGCAGGGGGGAGAGGACACATCCCTGGGGGGCACCAGTGCTGATCATGCCTACAGTGGACGTGAAGGCCCCGGCTTTCACCACCTGTTCCTTAGCCGTTAAAAGTTTCCAATCCAGGAGCTTCTTGGTTCTGGGACTCCTAGGGAGAGAAGTTTGGGCTGCAGGATACAGGGGGCAATTGTGTTAAATGCCGAACTGAAAGATCCTCGTGTAAGTGCCAGGGTGATCTAGGTGCTGCAGGATATAATGAAGCCCTAGGTTGACAGTGTCTTCTAAGCTTCTGTTTGCACAGTAGGCAAACTGTAGGGGGTCGAGATAGGAGTTCTCTCAGGTGCTTCAATACTAGTCTTTTGAGCACTTTCATGGCCACTGAGGTCAGAGCAATTGGCCTGTAGTCATTTAGGTCCTTCACAGATGACTTCTTGGGCACCAGAACAATAATTGAGCATTTGAAGCAGACGGGGACCCTGTACCTTTCTAGTGAAGCATTGAAGATTACAGTGAAGATGGGGCCGAGCTGTGCGGCACAGTTCTTTAGTCTAGATAGGGACACTCTGTCAGAGCCCGCGGCCTTCCTTAGTTTGTTCCTGTTGAACAAAGTTTCTACCTCACCTGGGTCCACCTGGAGGACCTGGGAGACGTATCCAGGGAGGAGAGGAGTAGCTTTGCTTTGGTCAGGGGAAGGGCTGATATACGGGGTACTCATCTCAATTAACACTGTTGTGTGAGTCTGGCATATTAAGCCACCTAGGTTTGCCCTTACAGGGGAAATGCAGACTACTATTGAGCCATGGTGACTTAGAGGCAGTCTTCTGTTTGAGCAGATGGGTATGCATATGGAATGGACGGCAGAGGAATGGTTTGGCAGGCTGGCTCCCTGTTTACCAGGGGAGGCGCATAGTGCCTACATGCATATGTCTGTGGCTGAGACACACTCCTACCTTATTCTTGACAGGATTGGATTGACGGGCCCAGCAAAGCCCAACACTTTCATGACTGGCGGCTGGAAAGCTCTGAGCCTGCTAGGATTCAGCTGGCCAAACTAGTCCAGCTGACCAAGACCTGGTTGCAGCCGGATAAAAACTCTGTTGCAGTTAAAATTGTGGAGATAGTCACACTGGACCAGGCTGTGTGGATATTTGACTGCTCGGTGCAGCAGTGGGCTCTTCCGGATGACCCCCAGCAGGGCCGCCGAGAGGTAAGCTGGGCCCGGTAAAATGCTGCTGGTGCTGCTGCCTGGGATGGACGGAGGGGGAAGGGATGGAGAGGTATTGGACCAGGGCCCCCTGCGGGCCCCTCCAGCAAGCCCGAGCCCGAGTAATTAGTACCAGCCCGCCCCCCTCTCGGTGGCCCTGACCCCCCAGACATTTGAGGAGCTGGCACCAGTGTTTGAGCAGCACCTTATCCTAGGAAAAAGCCAGAGTAAAGCCAGGTCAGGATTCGTACCAGTACCAAAGCCCAGAACTTGGGTCCCAGTGTTTAAGCCAAAGTCTCCGCCTCCCACGGTGTGCTTTGAATGCGGCGAGCCTGGTCATGTATGGCGGGACTGCCCAAAATAGGGAGAGCCAATGGATTGCAGTGCAGAGAAAGCATCTCAACCGTTGTTCAGCATGGCGGCTGCGGGTGTATCCCAAACAGAGTTCTCCCTGCTCCTGATGCTGGTACAGTTGGAAGGCTGGGAGATCTGGGCACTGGTGGATACTGGTAATGAGCTCACCCTTGTCGCTGCCAACGTGGTTCCTCCAGAGCTGGGCCGTGACTTCTCGTTGCTGCAGGAGCTGGTTACATGGCATGACACTAACAGACATTCAGGCGCTGAGGCCTCTCAGAGGTTACCAAAGCTTGGCATCCGGGGGAGCTACTGAACCACCCCAGGAGACTGAGGGCGAGATTCTCTATTACAGAAATGCGGTAAAAACCCCATTATCGGGGGTTGCATGCGCAGACGGACTCCCAGGTCATAGACCCGGAAGTCCAGCAACGGCGCCGCATCGCAAGGGACAGCTCTTACCGCAAGAGCTGTCCCTTGCGTTAATGACCGCATATTTTAGAGAATATGCGGTCATTAGAAATGCGATGCCGGGCGAAGAGGGCTGCGGATTTTAGAGAATCCCGCCCTGAGTCTGAGCCCCAATGGAACCCTACTGGTGAGAAGATGTCATTGCAGGACTTAGGCGAGATTAATGTGATGACAGCAATCTGGAACACGCTTGTGAGACTGTAAAAGTGATGACAGCAATCTGGTACACGCTTGTGAGACTGTAAAAGTGGTTAATGGTAGGGGGATTTACCATCACAGGGTGTGCCATATTTTGTATCAAAAAAGTATTTGCTGTAATGTGTTACTACTTTACAGGAGAAAAGAGTAGATCAGTTGTAAGTTCCACGATAACTTACCAGTTGTGTGACTCCGCAGGCTGTACCCCACTGTGTACCCATAAAATACAAGTACTGTGACTCCGCAGGCTGTACCCCTTACTGTATATCTATAACATACAAGTACTGTGACTCCGCAGGCCGTACCCCACTGTGTATCCATAACATACAAGTACTGTGACCCTGCAGGCCGTACCCCACTGTGTATCCATAACATACAAGTACTATGACCCTGCAGGTCGTACCCCACTGTGTATCCATAACATACAAGTACTATGACCCTGCAGGCCGTACCCCACTGTGTATCCATAACATACAAGTACTGTGACTCCGCAGGCCGTACCCCACTGTGTATCCATAACATACAAGTACTATGACCCTGCAGGCCGTACCCCACTGTGTATCCATAACATACAAGTACTATGACCCTGCAGGCCGTACCCCACTGTGTATCCATAACATACAAGTACTGTGACCCTGCAGGCCGTACCCCACTGTGTATCCATAACATACAAGTACTATGACCCTGCAGGCCGTACCCCACTGTGTATCCATAACATACAAGTACTGTGACCCTGCAGGCCGTACCCCACTGTGTATCCATAACATACTAGTACTATGACCCTGCAGGCCGTACCCCACTGTTTATCCATAACATACAAGTACTATGACCCTGCAGGCCGTACCCCACTGTGTATCCATAACATACAAGTACTGTGACTCCACATGCTGTACACCACTGTTTATCCATAACATACAAGTACTATGACCCTGCAGGCCATACCCCGCTGTGTATCCATAACATACAAGTACTGTGACTCCACTGTGTGTCCATAACGTAGAAGTCAGGGGACTCTGCAGGACATTCCCCACTGCGTTAACATAAGCATTGTCACTCTGCAGTGTCATTTGCTGTGTGGTAATGTTTCATAGATGTGCTATAAGCTACCATGTGTTTGTGCAGCTGCTCTGCAGCCTTTGGCCTAAAATGGGTAAAAACAATATTGTAAGCAGTGCGGCGGTCAAAATTGACTGTAAATGACCGGAAATACTGTACATGTTTTCAAGGTTAATAATACTGTAGGAACAAAAAAAAGTCACTAAGAAATTGGGCACTAAAATGGGCATGGGTCCCAGATTTCATCATTTTGAATAAGTAGCTGGTGTCCTGCAAGGGTTAAACAGCGTTGGTCAAACAGTATGACACTTGAAACCCGCACAGGGGGTCACTTACATATAACATACCAAAAATTTTCTTTGACCTACAGGCATTTTGGCATCAAAATAGGCAGTAAAGTTGGCATGGGCAACAGATTTGGTTGAATGGACAAAGTAGCTGTAGTTTGCAAGGGTTAAACAGGTCTGGTCAAATAATGTATACCGTACACTAATGTATAATCAGTTTAAACTTTATATACTCAGTGGTGCAAGTAATGGGGTACGGCGTGGTACGGCGTACCTGTAAGAAATATATTGCAGGTCGCCGTACCACTTCCCCCCGACCCGCAGCCGATGCGTTTGCATGCCGGCTCTCCTGACAGAACAGAAGCGATATGACAGCCGGGCAGAGTGGCGGGCTGCCCGGCTGTCTTCTGAGCAGGTCCACGGCTATTTGAAATATAGCCAGCCAATAGGAGCTGGTGACCCGGCGCTATATTTCAAATAACCATGGACCTGATCAGAAGACATCCTGGCTCGTGACATGCCCGGCTCGGAGCTGCCGGCACGTCATTTTAAATAGCTGCGCCGTTGAGTTGCAGACCGATAAACCTACTCTAAGAGAGACAGCTGGGTTTCCACTGCTCTTCCAAGGGGAGACCTGTGGAAGCAAATTATACTCACGGGGCTTACGGGACTGATCCATGCGGGCTTCTGCCAAATACAGCAGGAAAATGAAGTGTATTTTCCTGGCGTATTTGGTCGAAAATTAGCGGCCGTATTTTTTACGTATTTTACGAAATCTGTGACATATGCCCACTTTAGTGCTCTATTTCTGCCCAAATCCTTGTTGGTCAAAAGAGATTGCAGGTAGGTCATATGTACGTGACCCCCCTGTGCGGGTTTCAAGTGTCATACTGTTTGACCAATGCTGTTTAACCCTTGCAGGACACCAGCTACTTATTCAAAATAATGAAATCTGGGACCCATGCCCACTTTAGTGCCCTAATTCTGCCCAACACTCATTAACCCTTGTAAAAGTGATTGTCCTAAGAAGCTGGAGACTGAATAAGAAGCTGGATATAGAATAAGAAGCTGGAGACTGAATAAGAAGCTGGAGACTGAATAAGAAGTGAATAAGAAGCTGGAGACTGAATAAGAAGCTGGAGACTGAATAAGAAGTGAATAAGAAGCTGGAGGTGGAATAAGAAGTGAATAAGAAGCTAAGTTCAGCCCGGTCCCTGCGCTCCCTATGTTGCTGTGTGATGATCCTGGTGCAGGCGCAGGCTGGATGCAGCAGACTGAGGACCAGAGACCAGCAGCCGCCTCCTCCTCCTCCCCAGTACAGGGGGCGGCAGTGAGAGCTGTAGTCCTGCCCAGTGTGTGCTCCAGCAGCCAGGGCCAGGCAGGCTCGCTGCTTCCTCCTCTCCCTGATTCATACTGCGGCTTCCCCGGGAACCGAGCAGTCTCTGCACCAGGAGGATCCTCGCACACTGCGGCAGGTAAGCCGGCTCTAACCCCCCTTGGGGGAGCCCCCTGCCCTGGGGTATGTGATGCATGAGGGGTCCCTCAGTACCATGCCTGGAAGTTGCTGGGTCTCCCCGGTCCTGGGTGTATTTGGGCAGCACTGTTACTCCTATTAGTACACCCAGCCAGGAGCACTGGAAAATCCATGTCTCAGTTTTAAAAATGGAAAGGCTATGGAAAGTCCTCTGTCTCTGGATCCCCATAGCTAATGCCCTGCCAAGATGTTCTGCAGCAGCTGCACAACCAGATCCCATTGTAGCTGCAACCATAACCTACACAGTAACTTGTTATATATTGCATTATATCAAATTCCCCATTGTTTATTCTGAGCTGTGCCTCCAGTATAGGATATTTCATATAATAACTGTATTATTATACTTGGGGGTGGGTTGGTGCATAGGGTATATTGCCATATTACTGCTGTATATTACTGAGAACCATGGAAGTTGTGTGATGGAAATGTTGGTTTTATGTTTGTGTGTGTGTGTATGTATGTATGTATATATATATATATATGCAATGGACTTCACCCATTTACCTACAGCATGCATTAGTGGATGTAGGGTAAAGTAGCGCTGTGAGATGGAATTCCTCATATATGGCATCATGCAGTGAGCAACAATGCATCAGCTTATAACTATTGCACGGAAGTTACAATACTACAGTTGTTTGGCATTTATTTCCACTTCTGTGGTGTTCCCACTGCTCCTTTCCCTGTGCCCGTATTCAGTGAACCTGAGCTGCTTTCTGCCATGCACCAAAATGCAGGCTCTCCTGAATAGGGTACATTAAGCTGGTCGTTTTGGTGCCAAATGTGAGTAGCAGATGATTCAGAGGAGGTATAATGTTGGATTCTGCTCAATGGAAGAGTTTGGTGCAGAGGAAGGGTTAAAGAACCCCAGCCCATGCCAATGTGTAAGCGTAGTTATTCAGTAATTACACAGTTGGCAGAATGCTGGAGCAGGTAATTGGCGCTGGGCAATGTATCCCTAGTAAAACCTACTAAAGGTTTCCTGCTGTATAATCATTTTTTATTTTACTTTGTGCTTATTACACTGGTGGTACAGAGACTGGGTGGGTAGGAAACGTCGGCTGTACTTGTGCCATCACAACCAATGACATCACAGCCATAACAAACTGGGCTTTTGTGTAGAAATTACCTCATAGCCTGAGGGCTGATGCATTGCTACGGTCCTATAAAGCATTTTCCTAAAGGCCCGTTCCACTTTAAGTTTATTTTATTTTTTTGTATTGTAAATGACGTACCAGTCACCCTCAATTGGATTTTGAACTGGAGCCGTCGTCTCTAGACCACGAAGGCAGCCATTTTGTGTCCCGGACCAATAACCCCTGGAAACTGGTGACATCGCCGAGGCGTAAGGCACTTGAAGAATTTAAGGAATGGGATCATAGGGATTAAAAGATTAAATGGTGTGACTGGTATAGTGGCCTGCATTGTATCATTATTACAGGTATTCGCGCTTGTAGGGTACTGTGTATGAGGCAAATGAACTCCTAATAAACAGTTTGTCAAAAAATAGGGATCAGTGATCCCTGTAAGGTAGCATGAACTATACACACATTATTGGTAAATAGTTGCTTTGTTTGGAGCTGGCAAATCATCTGTCTGACATTTCATCACCATTGTGCTCTGGAGTATGTGACAGTTGGTCAATTCTGCTGGTGACCTGGAGCATGTGACTTGCTGGGTGGTCTGGAAACGGCAACAGTTATTTGCAGAGACGTCTAAGTAGATGAAAAGGGGTAAACTAGTAATTTGTTATTACGGTACCCAGTTTTCAATACATACCTCAGAATTGTTGGTGTAAAGCTGCTGTACCGTAGCACTTATAAGACTCCTACAATTGTGTCCTATTGTGACTAGGACGCACCAGTAGATTGTGCTGAGTTATTTGATAGGTGACACTTGTATATCTGCCTGCGACTGAGTCTCTGAATCTGTATACATAGTGCTACAAGCCGCCGTTTTTCTCCAATACAAGTTTTGTTGTGCTCCGTATACAGCCACACAGAGATATACAGATTTGTATATCAAATTAATCAGCGCGGTCTCTTGGGGTGTCTTAGTCGCATCATTTTGCGATTGATAGTGTTCATTCTTGCACCTTCAGTATGTCACGGCGCGTGCAGTTCAGCAGTGATTTCTGTCCACTAATGAAATGTTGCAGTAATGTTATAACTCAGGCCGTGGTAGCAAAACAGTCTAATACCCCTATTATACCCCTTTCACACCAGAAAATGCAGGGATGTACCCAAGGAATATGGTCCCTGGATCATGCAGGGACATTCCTGCGTTGGCCCCTTTCACACCGGCCTAGTCCCTGCAGCGGGTGGTGGGGTCCAGACTCCGGGGATCCAGCAGCTGGGGCGCTTGTAGCGCTATTTGCCAGGCAGCAGGGCGGGAGAATTTGAAAGTATTTTGAAAAGACACCCCCCCCCCCCCCCCCCCGCGCGCGCTGCACGACAAATAGAGCTACAAGCGCACAGCCGCCTCTGCCGGATCCCCGCCGCACGGACCCCTGGGCCTCGCTGCCCGGACCTCGCCGCCCGGATCCCTGGACCCCGGAACCCGCTGCCCAGATAGAAGCATGCCGGGTAAGTACCTTTCACACCGGCCTGTTTCCCAGGCTGGTCCCGGGAGCAACCCTGCTATATCCCAGCAACCTTGCACACCAGCGGCTGTCCCGGGAATTCAGGCTGGTGTGAAGGGGTATTATATTGCAAATTCCGGGTCGGACCTGGGATTTGGTCACAAGTCCGTCCCGGGAGCGACCTGGCATCGGCGAGGTGAGCACCCCACAGCGACCCGGTAATAAGCCAAGTCGCTGGCGTCAGAAAGGGGGTGACGCGGAAGTGTCATTGTGGGGCAGGGGGGCGGGCAGCACTGGAAGCCGACGCTGCCTCCTCCCTATCGTGTGAACGGAACCCAGTTTGCACGACCCGGATTACCCATTCATGCTGCCCAGCGACCCGGGTCCAAGCAGGGATTAACACTTTAAACCGGGTTATTTTAGCAATGAGAAAGGGGTATAACAGTCTCCGCTGGTCTAAACTGAGTCTGCACACCGTGATTCTATGGGGTGTGGGTAAAAGGACAGCCACCAAAATGAGGCGAGCTCTGTGTAAATGGCACATTATATGGAAATATAAAAGGAATGCACAGGTTTATTTCCCCTCCCAGGGCAATCTGGCAGCTGCTCACTGATATATATATATGACTTTGGGTAAGGATCTTGGTTCGCCCTCTGACCCCTCATACTGTGGCCCTGTGTTTATTAGAGGGACATAGATAACTGTGGGGGTGGGAGGAAGCCGCTATGTATGGAAGTAATAAGGAGCATTCCCCCATCTGAATGCACTAATGTCTGTGAGCTGATAGTAGGACTGGGACTAATAAGGACAGAAGTTTTCTGTTGTGGCTTCGGGTGACGTCTCAGAGCATTCAGTGGAGGGAGAGGAAGCACATTCGTACCCAATGAAGTGTATAAAGGTTGTTTGGTGTGGTACACTGCAGTACCTCACAAAGGCCCAGATGCACTAAGCTTCAAAAGTGATAAAATGGAGTGATAAACAGCCAGCCAATCAGCTCCTACCTGACTTTTTTCAAACACAGTCTGTGACATGGCAGGTAGGAGCTGATTGGCTGGCTGTTTATCACTCTCCATTTTATTACTTTTGAAGCTAAGTGCATCTGGCCCAAGGTGTGCATGTGCTTCTCACCTGGGGTCGGTAGACTGAATGGCTGATAGACAATGTTAAGGTCGACACGAAAAGGTTGACAAATAAACCAGCACAGAGTGTGTATATCAGACATGACCAAACTGTGGCCCTCCAGCTGTTGTGAAACTACACATCCCAGCATGCCCTGCCATCGTTTTAGCATTCCCTAATAGCAAAACTATGGCAAGGCATGATGGGACTTGTAGTTTCACAACAGCTGGAGGGCCATAGTTTGGACATGCTTGGTGTATATTATTAGCTAGGAGTGATCACCGGGGGGGACTAGCGGACCCCAGTCATGAGGTGTGTGAGCAGCGTGTTGACACATACACAGCAGCTAGCGGAATTAACGATGTCATTGGTAGGAGCCTGAGTGAGTAACCCATGGTCCCAGACGCCACATGGGAGGAGCCTGGTGGTAGCAGCATTAAACCTGCCTACTGCGCAGTGGGTGGAGTCAGTAACCTATGGTAAGAGGGAATCCCCTGTTGGCCTGGTCCTATGAGACCATAACTCTGTCTGTGATAGCAAGGGGTGTAGCCAGTGAGGGCAGGCGTGCAGTCACACTAGGGTATGTCCTGAATTCAGAAATATGCCCCGACTTTGCGCCAATCCGTGCAGCCACACAGTGACTCCTGGGTCATGCGGCGGCTGCGAGCGCCGGGCAGAGGAGGAGAAATAATTTGATAGTAAATAACCAGCGAATGATTTCTCCTCTGTGCGCCCGGATGCAAACGGATGTGTATTGCTACACATCCATTCATGGGGCGTGCATTCCGTGGGCTGCGTTAGCCTGCAGCCTAGCAAGATCTGAATAGGATCGGGCCCAATGTACTAAATCTAACTCTCTCTGCACATTTTACATCTGCCCCCCTGCAGTGCACATGGTTTTGTCCATCTAAGAAGGATTTTGTCAGAAAGAGTGATCTAGAATAAGGCCCATGATGTGGATTAGAAATATTAGTGTAGGGGAGGGGTCATTATTTGGCCATGATGCATCTAATTTACAGAACATTACTGGGATCCTTGTATAATCTTCCAGTGAGTGCAATAAGTGTTCTGGTTGAATCTCTCTGGGCTAATTTCTGTCAGTTCATTCACATTGGATGAAATTACCTCATGGTTCAGTCAGAAATAACGTTATGACAGACTTAACACCCCCTCCCGCCCCTCAGCTAATTATGTGATGAATCATAATTATATTTAATGATGAAAATAAGTTGGGCCGTGTTCCTGATGTACTAAATGGTGGAAAAATGGTTATAACATGCAATTTGTATGTGTGATATAGGGTATAATCGCCGGCACTCCTCTACTTCCTCAGCCACTGACCGTTCCTGTGGATTTATGTCATATGGGGCCGGGTTACGTACGCAGCCACTGACCGTTCCTGTGGATTTATAGGTCATATGGGGCCGGGCAACATATTTAAAAACATTTTAAAAACTTTATCTCCTCGGTTACAGTGTTTGTATATCTATTTATTTATCTATATTATACACCATGGCTAAGGTCAACAGGGCCGAAAACGTTGGCCCAAACATTAGGTCAATAGGTCGACATGCACTAGGTCAACATTAACAAAATGTTGACATGGTAAAGGCCATAGAAACACAGATTGTGACGGCAGATAAGAACCGTTTGTCCCATCTAGTCTGCCCATTTGTGGTCAACACACAAAATGGTCGACATGAGTTTTTTAATGAATTTTTGTTTGTTTGTGTCAATACCCGCACCTGAGCTCGTTGACCCCAACTTGTACCCTTGCCTACCCACTACACTATGCAAACTTTACCGTTCCCAATCAGAGTCCACATGTATGACCATTGCCATGTCCACATTTTGCTTGTGTCGACCTTTTGACGACCTAGTGCATGTCGAACTTTTGGTGTCGACTTAGTGACTTTCTACCTAGATGTTGTCTGTGAGCCATCTGAATACCGTAGCGTCGCACACTGTGCAGGGAGAGGGCAGAGACTGACTGTCCTCAGCGCACGCTGCTGTGTGGTGGGCAGTTTTTCTGCCGTGCAAAACACTTGAATCCTCCCATAGAGGTGAGGAGCAGCATTGATTATATAGGATACTACCTAACCTCACCTCCCAACCTCTATTGTTATCGCAGTAAGCAGCGGAGATGTACCGGATGAGAGAGGGGTGAACAGGAGCAGAACACATTGTGGGACTGGGATATGCTGACAGGTTTCTATTGATTCCCAGTCTCCATGAGATCGTTTCTCTTCTTTGATTTGCTAATCCAGATGGGAGTACCCACGGTCAGGCGGCATCAAATGTTAACATTCGTTAATGTCATCTTTTCCCCCGTTTTAGTTTGTTGCACCAGGTGCCATTGGACCTATTAGAGGAATATGATTGTTTTCTGTGCGTTTCTGTGCTCGCTCTGCCGAATTACATCATACAGACGTTACCCGCGGTAACTTGAGCCCAGGCCCAGAAATCTCCCTGGGTTAATAAAAAAAAAGCAAAATAATTAACAAGAGGTGGAAATTCAAACTAGAGTTTATCGTCCTGATCAGGAAACATTCAGCAGCTGCACCCGGTTGTTCTAGGAACCTGAGCTGGCGCGTGGGATTGTTCGGGTGCATGCTGAGCCCCTACATCTCCTGAATGAGGACACAATTTGTTATTACAAAATCTCTACAGTCCCCTTACCAACCTTAGGGGCTCGCTGAGCAGACAGATTTATATGCTTCTGACTCTGCATTAAACTCTAGGGGCGGAATTCAATTTTTTTTTTTTTTTGTTAAAGCCGCAATAATAAATGGGTGCCCAATGTTGCAATTCAATTGTTTGGGGATTCCTTCAATTATTTCCCTGATTGCGTCTTATGATGCCGGCATTACCAGACTAAACCAATGGGCGTGAAAAGTTCAGATTGGTTTCCCAAGTGGAATACTTTGCGCTCATTTTAGCTTGCCACCTGAAGAGGCTGCAGTGCCGCCAGCTGTTTGCCCCTCAGACGGAGAAACAATTGAATTGCTCCAATTGCTGACTGGGTTTTTCTATTCTTTTTTTTTTTTTTTTTTTTTCACTCTTTTTTTTTTTTTCTTTATCCCCCTTTTACTCCAGCTTTCTATTTTCCATCCCTCTCTGGACACTTCCCTCTAACACCTAAACTCCCTTTTTCTTCCTCTCCCGCTACCTGGTCTCTCTTGTCTATTCACCTTTCTTCCATCATCTTTCTCTTTTTTTTTTTTTTTTCTTCCCTATTGCTCTCCCGCCCTCTCTCTGGAGGAATTCAGATGTCAATGTGTCAGCAGATGGCGCCCATCGGAGCTTTTCAATTGTTTTTCCATTGGAGCTTGATCAGCCGCCGAGCCTGCACTTCAGTGAACTTTTTGAATTCCCCCCTACTGTTGCTTTTTCATCTCTCCCCTCTATTTCGTCTGTTTATGGGAGAGTGGCAGGGTGCTGGAATCTGGGGGGGGGGGGGGTAAACCGAGTCTGCCAATCACAGAATGAAGGTTGTCTATGAAGAAGACATCCTTGTTGTCCATAATTCAGGTGGCGGCTGTGGAACTTCTGAGAAGCCATCTCGACACTTTCTCTTGAGGGACTGGAAAGTGGGTATTGGTGGCAGTGTGAAGTTGTGGGGGCAGTAGGTTGGAGTTTTGTCTAGGGTGCTGATAAGCCTTGCACCGGCCCTGGGGAGCGGGGCAGGGTTTGGGGGTGATCAGAATGTATTTTTCGTTTATAAGACTGTGGTAGGTGGGCTGCACACAAACACGATGACATCATTTTTATCAGCACTTGATTTTATGACATAGATTCTCTGTAGTATTACATTACATTTTTTATTATATAGCCTAGTAGCGGATTGAGACTTTTTATAAAGTACAAGTAATATGTTTATACTGGTAAACTGGACACTGCTCGGTCACCTCCATAGTGATGGAGTATACTGGCCTGGGGTACTGTATGTGTAATTCCAATCGGAGGTTTATATTGCTGGTGCCAGGGGAAAAGCAGTGGTTAAGGCCAGGTTACACGGCAGCCCCGATAGATATTCCTTGCGGCGGGGGATCCTGTTGAGTCATTCAGCGCTGGTTACGTTTCTCAGGATTACCTGCATTGATTGCTACTGATGATAAATCCTCTTCTTCCCAGATACGCACCATCACCATAATGTGGTGTATGTCCTCCTCCGCCACACACCGCTTTCAAGCACTTATGCTAATTTCTATAGTCTCCATGCGATCCTTGGGGCTATGCTAAGTGATCCGTGGTAAGTGCAGGACACGCGCGTGTCAGGCTGATTGTAGCGTTACTTCTGTGGGGCTTTTGCTAAAAGCAATGTATTGATAAAAAAACGCCCTGAAATTTCATGAATAGCCTCGGAATGTTTCAAATATTTTTCAAGGAATTTCCCCTGATGTAGCATGAAGTATTTTCAGCGTTCTGGAGGAAGACCCATTGTCTATTACTGACAGAGAGAATACAAATGTTGCGCTGGTGTGTCACATGTCACAGACTTATACACATCAGTGCTGCAGGAAACCAGGCCTGGATTTGCCATACATTCAGAGGTGCTCCCCGCTTTAATGCAGAGTTAAGCATTATTCGGGCACTCCAGCTGCGGTGGAACTACACATCCCAGCATGCTCTGCCACAGTTTTTATAATAGGATATGCTAAAACTGTGGCAGGGCATGCTGGGATGTGTAGTTCCAAAGCAGCTGGTGTACTGAAGTCTGCCCATCCCCGCTCTGACGTATGCAGGATTGGGCATGCGCATATCCAAGGGGTCCCTTTGCGAAAGAAACCATCTCTGGCTGTTCGCAAGTTGACAGCCAGGGGGCGTTTGTAGGCGGCACCCCGAGTTTTCTGTGAGTGCTGACTAAAAATGCAGACGGGTCTGGCCGTGGGGACTTTCCTGCAGAGTCCATTTTCCTGGGTGATATCAGCGCCAAGGGGCCGCGCATTACTACAGTGCACACATGGGGTGATTCTGGCTAACCACCTAGGCGATATTGACTATCCAAAATCACCTGGCCAAATCGCACCGTGTCTATGCGGCTTTATCTCCTGCACTCATTGGTCAGATGTACTAAGCTTTGACCAATTATCAGACAGAGGGCGGGATGTATTAACATACATCGCTGCCCTTTGCCGCCCGGCCGCCATGATGCCAGCGCATCCCAGCTGCCTACTGCTCCCTTCATGCCGGTACAGCTCAGCATGACTGTCCCAGTCACCTCCTCCTCCCCCTGGAGCCGGAAGGACATCCGGCTGCATTGCTAGGGGAGGAGGGGCTTACCTTCCGGGGTCCAGGAGGAACTGCAGCAGGAAGATAAGCCAGGGGGAGGGGGAGAGGAGGGTCGGCGGGGTGGCGGCGGAGGTGGCGGGCAGCAAAAAGAAGCCCATAGGCTTCTATAGGGTATCACCACCCAAAGGTGGCGATACCCTGCCCGGAGGTAACGGTGCGGCTGGGTTTTAGTACATACAGTATGAAAATGCGGTAAAACGGGGGTTTTACCGCATTTTCAGCTTAATACATCCCGCCCAGAGAGAGAGAGAGTACTAGCCAATCAGCTCCTGTCATTTTTCCAACCCATCCTCTAACGCTGTATTTAGGAGCTGATTGGCTGATACTTTACCACTGCATCACTTTTTATAAGGTTTAGTTTATCTGATTGGTAATATGTTCCCACAAAATCCTTTTTTTTTTTTTAGAATGTTCTGGGTGGAAACTTCTTTGCATAAAGCTGAGAGCTTTGAATCCCCCACTTAGAGGTGAGGAGCAGCATTCTGTCGACACATGGAATAGGTCGACGTGGCTAAAATCGACAGGGTTGCAAGGTCGACACAAGCATTAGGTTGAAAATGGGAAGGTTGATGGTGAAAAGGTCGGCATGAGGTTTTTGTGGGGGTTTTTTTTTTGTCCCGAATGTCGAAATAGTCACCGTCAAAGTGGCCCTGCTGCTCTCGGCACATTGTGTCACACTGCTGTCGCTATAGCGACTACTTGCTTGTGGCAGGCCATGCTGGGAGGTGTAGTTCCACAGCAGCTAAAGCACCACAGGTTGCCTACCCCCGGCGTAGGGGCTATGTATACTCTGAATGAGGGTTACTGGAGGACGGAGCAGGGTACGTCAGTTACTCGCTCCCTATGTAAACTTTTATTTCAGAAGTTAAATTGGACGCGGCGAGTGGAAATGTCTGCTCACCGGGGATGAGTGCTTATAGAACATAATGACTCCTTTATAATGTCACATTTTGGAGCAGCTTCAAGTCTATCAGAGTTAATTATACATAAACTGCTCTATAGGGAAGATAACATTTCCATAGATCCCGGCGCTGGTTGTGGTGACTTCCCCCTGCACAAGGACATATACTGTATGAATACTATATAGCGCCTGGCGTATCTGCAGCCTGTGCCTGGATTACAGCGTCCTCGCCCTGCCAGGTTCTGCAGCTCGGCCGGATCACAGAGCTGTCAGGGGCTGAGGTTCTGCTCTGAGTCATCATTTGGAAATGGAAAACGGGGACATCCAAGTGTTGATGTCTCTCTCTGGGTCCCAAATAAGCCAGAACAGCTTCAGGATCGCGCTCTGTGTTATTATGTCAGCCTTTGGGCACCAGGACCAACGTATTGGAAAATAAAAACCACCCAGATGGGCGACGGGTAGCGGTACTGAATCACCCACAAAAAGTGGCCCTATCGCACTAGTGGAAGGGGGACCTTTTAGCCTTTAATTTAGAATGATAAAACTTTTTAAATCCTTTTTTTTTTTCTTTTTTGTAGAATGTTTTTCATTTTGAAGAAAAATAAGACCAGTCAAACATTATACAAAGTTGGTTATTGAACATACAGGGGTTAGCGGAACAGGGTACACCGAGTTAATACATAATGGTGTAAGTAAACATAGAGAATTACAAAGGGGAGAGAAAATTACATGGATGACCGTTTAACTTGATTCAGTCTAAAACCGCCAATATTTGGCTGTGACGAAGCCTGAGACTAACTAGTAAACTTGCAGTCTTCTAGGTAACAAATGCTTTGAGCAGAATGGCAGATTCAGACTCCTCGCTTTACCATGATAGGTTTCCAGGTTAGGAGGATGGGGCTTCTTCTAATAAGCATGCAGAGAGTGACTGAGAGACCGGCGGACTTGCTTTGCAGCAATGCAGCTCATAATGTCACGGTGACAGTGCTCCTTTGCATGGCTGCGAATGGGGTAGCAGCAAATCATTCGCAATCACGCCACCATCGGTTGATCCCCCCCCCCCCCCTATTATAACTTAGCGCTGCGATGATCCATAGCAGATCCTGGTGTTCATTTTAGAGGTCCCTTGTAACGCCTGGGTCTGTCTGCTCAGCTGAGTGCTCCTGCTTCCCAGGTCCTGCTGTACCTACGCTCACAGCTGCTCACAGAGACCCCGTCATACAGACGCTGCTCAGCTGAGTGCTCCTGCTTCCTGGGTCCTGCTGTACCTACGCTCACAGCTGCTCACAGAGACTCCGTCATACAGACGCTGCTCAGCTGAGTGCTCCTGCTTCCCGGGTCCTGCTGTACCTACACTCACAGCTGCTCACAGAGACCCCGTCATACAGACACTGCTCAGCTGAGTGCTCCTGCTTCCCGGGTCCTGCTGTACCTACGCTCACAGCTGCTCACAGAGACTCCGTCATACAGACGCTGCTCAGCTGAGTGCTCCTGCTTCCCGGGTCCTGCTGTACCTGTGCCCACAGCTGCTCACAGAGACCCCGTCATACAGACGCTGCTCAGCTGAGTGCTCCTGCTTCCCGGGTCCTCCAGTACCTGTGCCCACAGCTACTCACAGAGACCCCGTCATACAGACGCTGCTCAGCTGAGTGCTCCTGCTTCCCGGGTCCTGCTGTACCTGTGCCCACAGCTACTCACAGAGACTCCGTCATACAGACGCTGCTCAGCTGAGTGCTCCTGCTTCCCGGGTCCTGCTGTACCTACGCTTACAGCTGCTCACAGACACCCCGTCATACAGACGCTGCTCAGCTGAGTGCTCCTGCTTCCCGGGGCCTTCTGTACCTGTGCCCACAGCTACTCACAGAGACCCCGTCATACAGACGCTGCTCAGCTGAGTGCTCCTGCTTCCCGGGTCCTGCTGTACCTACGCTCACAGCTGCTCACAGAGACCCGTCATACAGACGCTGCTCAGCTGAGTGCTTCTGCTTCCCGGGTCCTGCTGTACCTACGCTTACAGCTGCTCACAGAGACCCCGTCATACAGACGCTGCTCAGCTGAGTGCTCCTGCTTCCCGGGGCCTTCTGTACCTGTGCCCACAGCTACTCACAGAGACCCCGTCATACAGACGCTGCTCAGCTGAGTGCTTCTGCTTCCCGGGTCCTGCTGTACCTGTGCCCACAGCTGCTCACAGAGACCCCGTCATACAGACGCTGCTCAGCTGAGTGCTCCTGCTTCCAGGGTCCTGCTGTACCTGTGCCCACAGCTGCTCACAGAGACTCCATCATACAGACGCTGCTCAGCTGAGTGCTCCTGCTTCCCGGGGCCTTCTGTACCTGTGCCCACAGCTACTCACAGAGACCCCGTCATACAGACGCTGCTCAGCTGAGTGCTCCTGCTTCCCAGGTCCTGCTGTACCTGTGCCCACAGCTACTCACAGAGACCCCGTCATACAGACGCTGCTCAGCTGAGTGCTCCTGCTTCCCGGGTCCTGCAGTACCTGTGCCCACAGCTGCTCACGGAGACCCCGCAATACAGAGGCTTCCCGGGTCCTCCAGTACCTGGGCCCACAGCTGCTCACGGAGACCCCGCAATACAGAGGCTTCCCGGGGCCTTCTGTACCTGTGCCCACAGCTACTCACAGAGACCCCGTCATACAGACGCTGCTCAGCTGAGTGCTCCTGCTTCCCGGGGCCTTCTGTACCTGTGCCCACAGCTACTCACAGAGACCCCGTCATACAGACGCTGCTCAGCTGAGTGCTCCTGCTTCCCGGGTCCTGCTGTACCTGTGCCCACAGCTACTCACAGAGACCCCGTCATACAGACGCTGCTCAGCTGAGTGCTCCTGCTTCCCGGGTCCTGCTGTACCTATGCCCACAGCTGCTCACAGAGACCCCATCATACAGACACTGCCAGCTGAGTGTTTACGGGGCCTGCAGTACCTGTACCCACATCTTTTCTCAGGAATGAAGGCAGCTGTACCTACATGTTGCTGTTTATCAAGCAGAGAGAATTGTGCTGGGGAACGGGTCAGTTTTAGTACATAGAGGACTAGCTGAGTGTCTGAACACTTAGTCACCCTGTTTATGTGACATCGGATACAGCATTGCTGCGGCAGCAGTTAGTCAGCGCTACCAGCAGGAGCCGGGAAGGAGAATTCCATGTGGGTCAACAGCTGAATAATAATTTAACAAACGGCAAAAGTCTGGTTTAGTGTTCTCCCTCCCTAGAACACGGTAATGGGCCGTCACTTGTGGATTTATGGTACCTTTTTTTTTTAATGTAATTGGATGTTTTGGATACAATCATTTAATTGCTTTCAATTTTCCCATTAGTCACGTTAATAATTCTCCCTTCTGTCTGTAATGCTCATGATTAATATCGGCATTAGATCATGGAGTACTTGTATCGTCATTACAACATTCAAAACTATTTATGGGTAAAGAGAAGAAATTTATTGCGTAGTAATTCTAGGTTGTAATATTTATGACCGAAGTGAAATTGTTATAGAGCAAGGTTCTTTCATTTTCTATGGCGCTTTAAAGGTTCCCCAAATGTAAGTGTGTGCGCAGAGTCTATATCCAACTGTAAATCTCACTCATGACCATAAAATAGTGTTTTATGAAGCTCCTCATTAAAAATATTGTGGCCCAGGTGCCTTAGCTTGGCCCTGGTACTGGGTTGCCGGACACCTTAGCGTGGTCCTGGTGCCGGACACCTTAGGTTGGCCCTGGTACTGGGTTGCCGGACACCTCAGCATGGTCCTGGTGCCGGGAGCCTTAGCTTGGCCCTGGTACTGGGTTGCCGGACACCTTAGCGTGGTCCTGGTGCCGGGTGCCTTAGCTTGGCCCTGGTGCTGGGTTGCCGGACACCTTAGCTTGGCCCTGGTACTGGGTTGCCAGACACCTTAGCATGGTCCTGGTGCCGGGCTGCTTAGCTTGGCCCTGGTACTGGGTTGCCGGACACCTTAGCGTGGTCCTGGTGCCGGACACCTTAGCTTGGCCCTGGTACTGGGTTGCCGGACACCTTAGTGTGGTCCTGGTGCCGGGCGCCTTAGCTTGGCCCTGGTACTGGGTTGCCGGACACCTTAGCGTGGTCCTGGTGCTGGGCGCCTTAGCTTGGCCCTGGTACTGGGTTGCCGGACACCTCAGCGTGGTCCTGGTACTGGGTTGCCGGACACCTTAGCTTGGCCCTGGTACTGGGTTGCCGGACACCTTAGCGTGGTCCTGGTGCTGGGCACCTTAGCTTGGCCCTGGTACTGGGTTGCCGGACACCTTAGCGTGGTCCTGGTGCCGGGCGCCTTAGCGTGGTCCTGGTGCCGGGCGCCTTAGCGTGGTCCTGGTGCCGGACGCCTGAGCATGGAACATTACGGCACAGTTACACATTTTCACTTTCAGGTGGAGATGTGACCGGAATGCAAACCTTACCTTGATGTGATACTTTGCAGTTTATTTACTAAGATGGGAGTTCTATTGAAGATGGGGTGTTGCTATGGGAGACCAATCAGGTTCCATCTATTATCTTCTAGAGCAGTGGTTCTCAACCTCGGTCCTCAAGACCCCCCCCCCCAACAGTGCACGTTTTCAAGGTCTCCACACAGAATCACAGGTGAAATAATTAGCTCCACCTGTGATCTTTTAAAATGTGTCAGTGAATATTGGGCCTCATTCTAGTTCACTTTTAGAGGTAAATTCCTTCCCAAATGGACAAAACCATGTGCACTGCAGGTGGGGCAGATGTAACATGTGCAGAGAGAGTCTAGCTGTGTACACACGGGGGCGATAGGGGCTGAAATCGCTGGAAATATGGTCGCAGGCGACCATATTGCCAGTGATGGGAGTGTGCCCCGGCGATTAATTGCCGGGTGCGCGCTCCCGTTTTCAGCCCCATTCTAATTGCAAGCTCCTGCGACCAGCTGATTACCTCTGCAGCACCGCCGGCAGAGGTTCCCCTTCATCAGCGACCATCTCTGGTCGCTGATGAAAAGGGGAAACTGGGCAATATATTGCTCAGCCATATATTGCTAGCAATATATGGCTGAGCAATATATCTCCCCCGTGTGTACGGGGCTTCTGATTTGGGTGGGGTTTTTCTTCAAAGTGAGATCTATATTGCAGTGTAAATATAAAGCAGTCAGTATTTTCCCTGCACAGAAACAAAATACCTCACCCAAATCTAATTCTCTATGCACCTGTTACATCTGCCCCCCTACAGTGCACATGATTTTGTCCATCTGAAAAGGAATTTGCCTCTAAAGCCCCGTACACACGGGGGAGATATATTGCTCAGTTTCTCCTTTTCATCAGCGACCAGAGATGGTCGTTGATGAAAAAGAACCTGCCGGGGGGAGCCCGGCAGTGGTAATCAGCTGGTCGCAGGAGCATGTTCCTGCGACCAGCGATCACTACAGGGGTAAAAACGGGAGCGCGCACCCGGCGATATATCGCCGGTGCACACTCCCATCGTGGGCAATATGGTCGCTTAGCGACCATATTTCCCACGATATTGTACAAAATCACCCCCCGTGTGTACGCACCTTAAGGAGTATATTCAATTGAAGCTGGATACATTCCGGCATTCTTTTGCCGGAATGGATCCGGCATCTATTATTCAATTCAGCGGCCAAATCCGGATGTCGGATTTGGCCGATGATGACACGGACCGGGTGAGCGCGGCAGCGGAAGACGGCGTCAGGCAGCGTGAGATGGGGCGAGGCAGCGGGGACTCAATATGGAGCCGGTGAGCTGCCCTCACCCGGCTCGGCGGCGGGTATGTATGGGAGTCGGTTGGGAGGGTGTTGGAGGGTGTGGGCTGCAGCGTACAGGAGGAATGTGCTGTGTAAGCTGCTGCTGCTCCTCCTGCCTCAATCCGGCATCTTGTTGTGCTGGATTGAGAATGGCGGAAACACAGCCAAAACCTTTCAGTTTGGCTGTGTTTCCGTCAAAAGCAGGTGAATTAGCGGCTCTTCCGTCAATCCACCTGCTTTTCGACATCTCGAAACATTTTGACATGCCCAAAAAAAAAAAAGCTATGATTGAATAGATCGGAACCCCTTACGATGTATTCATGTCGAAAACTGCCGTCAAAACCTCTATTGAATATACCCCTGAGTGAACTAGAATAAGGCCCAATGAGTGCACCTGCCGGGTGACCTGGAAAACGTGCACTGTTATGGACCGAGGTTGAGAACCACTGGCCTAGAAGGTGGTAAATAAATAAGAAGTAGATTCTTTGTGGCAACCTGTTGTCATAACCCTGTCATGTCCAAACTGTGGCCCTCCAGCTGTTGTGAAACGACACATCCCAGCATGCCTTGCCATAGTTTTAGCATTCCCTACTAGCATAACTGTGGCAAGGCCTGATGGGACTTGTAGTTTTACAATAGCTGGATGGCCATAGTTTGGCCATGCCTGTCAGTAGCCTAGACTTTGTGTGCAACCAGAAAATCCCTTATTATACACTAGTGCTGTGTACACACGGGGGAGATAGGTGCTATAATCGCTGGGAATATGGTCGCAGGCGACCATATTGCCAGTGATTGGGAGTGTGCCCCGGCGATAAATCGCCGGGTGCGCGCTCCCGTTTACTGCTCCATTGGAATCGCTGGTCGCAGGAGCTTGCTCCTGCGACCAGCTAATTACCTCTGCGGCACCCCCAGCAGAGGTTCGTTTTCAACAGCGACCATCTCTGGTCGCTTGTTGAAAAAGAGACACTGAGCAATATATTGCTCAGCAATATATTGCAAGCAATATATTGCTAGCAATATATCTCCCCCCGTGTGTACGCACCTTTAGACAATAGGATTTAAGGTGGTATTCCACAAGATCTTTTATATTGGCAGCTATAGATGTTCCCGCACAATGTGCCCACCTGCTGGTATGAAGTCCTGTGTGTCTGAGGACCACATTTAGGCATCTCCGTGGCCTGTTGCTCTGCATCGCTGCCCGGCTGGTGCAGAGGGTATTTCCAGCCCTGCGTGTTGCCTCTATGTACCTTGGCCACATACAATACTGAAACAAACTGGCTTCTGTTCCCCAGGCATGTGGAAATGACATTATTTGGAGACGCAGTAAATGTTCCGTCAGTACGGCTGTGCTTTTGGGGTGATGATGTCTGTCTGGTGGAGGTAGGACAGCGTCCCACAAGCCCTCGGCACAGACTGCCTCACAGCGTGCAGTGTTGGTCTGGTCAGTGGAGACTTTATAAACGGAGCGATGTAGAAGGTTTTGTGTTCTGGAAATCTGGGATCTTGTATCTGAGGCTCTACAGATACAGTATCGAAGAAGCCGTGACAGGACATGCATAGTCCTATGCAGCTTTGCGGCATCCTGTGATTATGTTGTATATACTCGTTAAAAGCCCGTCAAAATAACGGCTTCTGCCATGTTTTTTCACTTTGAGCTGTGACAGTTTTTACTTGCACTTTGAGCTGTGACTGTTTTTAGCCCACAAACTCTCCACCTCACCCCAGTCCCCATCTGCTCCTACCTCCAATCTGACTTCACAGCTCCCTCTCTCCAAATCCGGCAAGTTTGACACATATCAGTGTCCCTGCAAAACTTGCTTTCACTTTCTGTTATGACCTCTTTTAGCACATAAAGGAATAAATTGGTAGGTCCAGTGGCCTCTAGTGGTCGGTGGTGGTACTTCACCTCGTAGAAGGAGCTGTGTGTAGAAAATTCACACGTATGAACAGTTGACGCATAATGAGTTAATATAACACAATGTCGGTGCAAACAGTTAGAGAGAGTCCCCACTTAAAATGTCAGGACAGGATCGCTGGGCTAACTGGAGAGATTTATTCTAATTATACAGGAATTGGTGGCGGCCCAAGCGTTGAGGCTATAACAGTAATCGCAATACTGGGCAGTGGAGGGGGGGGGGGGTGTCTGTTGGCTGAGTTGGTACCTGGGTGGGGGGCTCTTATGCAGCTGGAGCTGTTCCCAGACTTTCCTGTTGCGTGTGTGTGTGTGTTATTGCTGCCCATTTATAAGATGTATTGTTATAGATGTGTGGTTTTCTGTCTGGTGCAGCAACTTCGCACTAATTCACAATAATCCCCCCCCCCCCCCCCCCCCGGTACCCTCTCACAGCCACCCCTGCCCTGTGCTCCTGCTCTCCCTGTACCCGCTCAATCATCTCTGCCCTGTTCCCGCTCACAGCGCCCTGTGCTCCTGCCATCCTGACCCCCCTCTACCCGCTTACAGCCACCTCTGCTCTGTGATCCTGTACCCACTCACAGCCACCTCTGCCCTGTGCTCTTCACATGCTGCTCTCCCTGTACCCTCTCACAGCCACTTCTGCCCTGTGCTCCTGCCATCCTGCGCCCCCTCTACCCGCTCAGTGCCCTCTGCCCTTCGCTCCTGCCATCCTGCTCCCCCTCTACCCACTTACAGTGCCCTCTGCCCTGTGCTCCTGCCATCCTGCTCCCCCTCGACTTGCTCACAGCCACCTCTGCCGTGTGCACCTGCCATCCTTCCCCCTGTACCCACTCAGACACTTTTGCCCTGTGCCCCTGGCATCCTAATCCCCCTGTATCCACTCACAGCCACCTCTGCCCTGTGCTCCTGCTCTCCCTGTACCCGCTCAATCACCTATGCCCTCTAAGCGCTCACAGCGCCCTCTGCCCTGTGCTCCTGCACCTGCCATCCTGCCCCCCTGTACCCACTCACAGCCACTTCCGCCCTGTGCCCCTGCCATCCTGCTCGCCCTGTACCCACTCATAGTGCCCTGTGCTCCTGCCATCCTGCTCCCCCTGTACCCACTCACAGCCACCTCTGCCCTGTGTTCTTCACATCCTGCTCTCTCTGTACCCTCTCACAGCCACCTCTGTCCTGTGCTCCTGCCATCCTGCTCCCCCTCTACCCACTGACAGTGACCTCTGTCCTGTGCTCCTGCCACCCTGCTCACCCTGTACCCACACACAGCCACCTCTGCCCTGTGCTCCAGCCATCCTGCTCCCCCTCTACCTGCTCACAGCCACCTCTGCAATCCTGCCCCAGTGTACCCACTCACAGCCACTTCTGACCTGTGCCCCTGCCATCCTGCTCGCCCTGTACCCACTCACAGTGCCCTCTGCCCCTGCCATCCTACTCCCCCTCTACCCGCTCACAGATACCTCTGCCCTGTGCTCCTGCCATCCTACTCTCTCTGTACCCACTCAGCCCCCTCTTCCCTGTGCTCCTGCCACCCTGTGCACCCTACTTCTGCTCAGAGCAGTGTTTATGGGGCTGTGGCATTTAGGGGTGTACAGTGTATTGGTAGTTGGGCTTTCGACACCAAATCATACAAGTCACAGACTGCCAGCCATCGCGTCATGACCGTTCATGTTGACACTGTACACACTAGCAGCCGGAGCCTTATGCGTACATAAACTACCAGCCAATCTGCTCCTAGCTGTCATTCTTTACATACAGTCTGTAACTTGACAGTTAAGAGCGGATTGGCTGGTGCTTTATCTACATCTCTCTATAAAGCTTAGTAAATAGACCCCTATGTTCAACTTCTTGGAACCATTTAAATATTGTCTTGCAGTTGAATATCTGAGCAGACTTCCATGTGACCGGGGAAGGCGCCATGTCTTCTCCCTGGTATAATGATTGCGGTATGAATGATATTATAATGTAATGTATTATATAAGAGCAGCGTGTTGATGATAAGTATGTACAACACATCACTACGGCACGATCTGGTAAATGTCTGTAATCTCATCAGCGTTCGCCTCTGTTTTCCTTGTCAGTAAAATGTTTAGCAGAACATTAATGTTTGCGGGTTGGAGGACAGTGGCCCCTTTGTTGTTCCCAGTTTCCTGATGTTCCTGATGTATGATCTGCTGGAGTCCGGGCACTGCCTGTTATTGATGCGATTTCTGTTTATTTTCCCTGGTTTATTACCGGCCCGTGACGGATCCTACTTTAGAGATGTGCTGTACGTAACCCCAATGTTTCCGCACATCCCCCATGTTTGCTCATGTGCAGATCTGGGGCTGCCCGTGGTTGCGGATACGCCTCAACATGGTTGGCGTGCCGCTGCTGGTGTCTGTTAGTGGCCACGGGGGTGGTGTCAGGCAGCGTTCCAAAAAACGAGGATGGGTTGGCTCCATTCTCTGGGCCTGCAGCCTGGCTTCAGTGGCATGATTTTACCAGGTATGGGGACCCAAATGTATCCTTGGGGTGCCGGACGGCTCCCCGACAGTCGGGATTCCGGCAGTCATTCCTCCAACGTCGGAATCCCGACTGCTCCCTCGTGGGGGTACACGACCCCCATAGAGGGAGAATAAAATAGGTGGCGAGCGCAGCTCAACACCGTGCCCGCAGCGTGTCGAGCGCAGTGAGCCCGCAAGGGGCTTCATTGCGCTCCCCACGCTGTGCTGTCGGGATTCCGACGTCTGACTAATGACTGTCGGAATCCCGACTGTCGGGCTACTATACCACACCCGTATCCTCCCGTGCTCGTTACACTTCGTTGGCCACCTGGTTACTAAATGCAATACATGTTAGCACGGATAGTGACCGTATTAGTCCACCAACCCTGCTCCTCCTCCTGCCATCGCGTGTCACATGGTTGTGACGCAACTACCTTCCTACAACAGTTAGGACCAGTGGCGGCCTGCATAGTTGGGGCTGCAGCACAGTTCAAAATTGATATAGGGGAGAAACTCCAACTGCCATTCTGAACTGTCGTCCTGGCAGTGTGTGGCTCTCCTATGTGAACTTTGAACTGTTGTGCATCCCCTCGTCTGGAGCCACCACTGGTTCAGACCACTTGCAATGGCCGACAATGATCTTGTCAGAATAAATAGGATCTATGTTGGGCTTGGTGGGTTAAGTGGTTGATAAGTGAGGATTGTGGAGCAGAAGATGATCCCAAATGATAACCCAACCTGAGTGATACCCGTGTGTCGCCGCTCTTGAGTTAGGTTGCAGCATCTGTCTGTTTGTATCCACGTTATGTCGGGGACTCCTCATTGAAAGCTGGACGGAACTGGTCTCCTCTCCGAACTCTGCGGTCAGCATTATCATTTCTGCTTTTTGTCTTGGTAGTTTAGTAGAATTTTACCTTGAACATTGTTTAATAGCGGATTCTGCCGAAAATGACTGTATCCACCATACTGTAGTTACAGATCCGGATATGTAACCCCTTTGTGACTAGAGCATCCAGCTGTTTTGTCTTATAACGCATCAGATTACCTTACATGGAAGACCGTACCGGTGGGGGGGGGTCACAACAATGTAATCCATGTGTTTCTTATTCTGTTACATGTCGCAGAGATGGAATAATATCGATGTTATTGCATTTTATGGTGTTTTATTGTTTAGGTTTACTTGGGTACAGCCTGTATACATTTAGGGGGTAGTCAGTCCTGGCAGAATTTATTAGCCAGGAGAAAAATCGTCAATAATTCCCCAATCAGTATTCAATCATGAGTTTTTGAGTCCATTTTCACCAAAGCCATTTCACTTTGTTTGGGGCGAATCTGGATGGATGGGGTGAGAGAATATAACAGTGTGCTGGGCATAGAGAGCGACACAGTATGCTTAGATAGTGTCCATGTCGACTTTGTCAACATTCGGGACAAAAAAAACCTTTGCGTTGTCGACACTTGTGTCAACCTTCAGACCCTGTTGGCATTCAGCTGTCAACGGGAAGGTCAACAGTCAAAAAGGTTTGCCTGTGTTAAGCCAACATGTGCCGACAAGCGGTATCATACCATATCATCCACTAGGATGTGGGGGTAGAATCCTAGTGGATGATACAATCGCTCGGCACATACAATAATGTGCCGAGCACAGCAAGGCACCGTGACCGAAGGACGTATGGCACACAATAAAACAACAAACTACACAGAACTTCACATTACAATAAATGATAAACTAAAGCAGAGCACAGGTAACAAGTAGCAGCACAATTCTCAGTACACGATACAGCTGAGATGTAGGGAAGCAGAGGAGGTGTACTACCAGGGGCGACTGTCGTTGGTAGAGATGAACGGGTATGAGTGAGAAGAGATGCGGGTATAGGTGGGAGGTGAGTAGGGTAGAGCTGTATTTGAAGAGCGAGAGAAGAGGGCTGTGAGTACAGGAGGGAAAAGGGCCCTGCTCCAAGGAGCTTACAATCTATAAGGGGGGGAGGGGACAGACAGGTGACACAAGGTGCAGACAAGGAGTCCTGAAGGCACGAAGTGAGCATGGCAGGGATGGCCAGGACACGAGGCAGCAGATACATAGACGGGTCTCGGTACTGGGTTAAGCAGAGGTCAAGGTTTGAGGAGCAGGTGGGTTTTTCAGTACCTGTTTGAAGCTTTGCATGTCGAGGAGAGTAATACCCCTTTCACACCAGAAATGCCGGGACAAACCCAGGAATTCAGTTCCCGGGACAAGCAGGG
Organism: Crinia signifera; assembly: GCF_055691185.1. Classification (NCBI taxonomy): domain Eukaryota; kingdom Metazoa; phylum Chordata; class Amphibia; order Anura; family Myobatrachidae; genus Crinia; species Crinia signifera. The sequence continues at coordinate 461,769,609 of NC_139217.1, forward strand.
ACATTCCTGGGTTGGGACCCATTCACACATGCTTTTGAAGCGGGGACAACCCGGGTCAGCACCTTTCACACTGAACCCGGGATGACCCTGTATTGCTATGCTATTGTATTGCCATTGAAAATGGCCTTTTTTAGGCTCACAAAGATGAGGTAATTAGAGAGAGGGGTAAAGGGAGAGAAGGCGGGGCTTTGCAGACATTGCTGACTTTCAGGGGTGAAATAGCACTGCTGGGGTCTGTGATGCCACAGAGCTTGCACAGTGTCTCCCTGCACGCTGTGTGCTGCCTCTGGGCGTGTCCACCACAACAGGAAGTTACCCTGCTAGCCAATCAGCATTAGCAGAGGCAACACGGGAAGGAGGGGCATGTCCCTGCCTCTTTCACACCAGCCAGTAGTCTGGGAAGGACCCGGGAGCAGGCCTGCTACCTAGCAGGGTTGAAATGCCGGCAAACTTACCCAGGAATTTGACCCTGGAACCTTTCACACCAGTGCTAGTCACGGGTTGTTCCCGGACCCAACCCGGGAATCTAGGCTGGTGTGAAAGGGGTATAATCGAGTGGGGGAGCTTGTTTCAGTGACGCACATCCCATGGTGCACTATGACATCATCAGTGATAATCAGTGGCCTTGGTACTGTGATACCCGTTTACACGATTATTAGCTTGAGTAGATGACACAGCGATGGGGGGGGGGGGGGGTGTCGACCACAAGGCCGCAGTGCGGCTTCAGCTGCTGTCAGATGTTACATTGGTGATATTTCATTCTTCCAGTTTTGTGGTATGGGTGAAGCATTTTGGTGCCGTTATGCAATTTTCCTACAGTAAAGTCATGTGGAAATAACCCAACTATTTATGTATTATCCAGCAGCTGGTGCTCAAGAGGATGATGAACCTGCGGCTTGACGTTATTTGTGGTGCCTTCCAAGTGTTCAGCTGGGCCCCTGGTACGGGGGGGGATGGATGTTGCACCATCCTATCTCAACTCCAAATTTGAGGGAGCTGTTGGGAGGGGTGAAAGTTGGGCATGAGGCTATCCCCTTTCTATGGTGTAATGTATGCGATTTTCCCAGGGACAATGCACATTATACCTGAATAGCAGTGTAAATATTTTTGTTGGGGGCCCGAGGTTCCTCCCCATATACCTTTGGTGGAGGTAGCAGGGAGGTATGTTCTGCCAAGCTTTCGTGGGGGCTATGAGCTGAAGTGGCATAAACCTGTCTGGCCTATCTGCCAATACCTAGTGAATCGGACTGAATGAAGAATAGTGTGTGACTAGCACAAATTACATCTTCCCCCCTGCAGTGCAGCATTCCTTACTCCAGGTGCACAGGTGCTGGCATTTTGCTGGGACTAAGAAAAACCGGACCCGGTCAAGACCCCGGAACGCCAGACCGAACATCAAACTGCATTCCGGAGCTTGTAGTGTCCGGTCCGGGGGATGTCCCGTCCGAGGGGTGTCTTGTCCGGGGAGATGTCTGTGATGTCTTTCACCAGGGACAAATGGAAGGGGAGATTACAGCCTGTGGTCCGGACCGTTCCGGTTTTCATTACACCCCCAGACCATGGAGAGAGGCTTTATTCTACCCCTTCTCCTCTCCCTGGTGACAGGTGTCACCGCAGCCCCACCGGACAGGACACCCCTCGGATCGGACACTACAAGCTACAGAATTACAGAAATTGATGAATGGAGCCTGTCCGATCCGGGGTTTGTCCACTCCGGTTTTTACCCATACCTCTTTTTGCTTCCATCGCCAAATCTTCTCCTTCTTTCTTAAGGCGTTAAGTGAAGAGTTTTGAACCTCCGCTTACAGAGACATCAATATCCTTCATTAGTGCTGGCTAATTGCTGGATCTTACATTATTGCAGATCTGAGTGCTGCAGCTTATTTTGTCTATGGCTGTATTAGATGTCTGTACTGTGTAATATGCTTTGAGGTGTGAGCCATGGAGGCACTGTAGTGTGGTCTGCAGTAATGTTATTCCACGTGGAAGCTTCCTGTAAGGCACACGCGTGCGATGACGGATCTGCGATGTACAGTTCCTATGATGTTCTCCATTTACGTTTGGACAGATAAGTCTATGTCAGATCTCTCCCTGCAGCAGGATTTCCTGTATTGGTGTTTGGATTATATAGGGGGAAAGTAATCTCAGCCGCTGTCCCCGGGGATAGGCAAGGATGGACATCGGAAGCCCAAAGCTTTGGCTACTGTCCTATGTACCACCAAGCAGGTCATTGGGCTGGACGCGTTCTATGGCGGCACTTGAGTTTGGTGCGTTTCCCAGATTTTTATTTGAATGGTTAACAGAAGAATTTTATAGCCTTTAATTTGATTATTATCATCTTTTATTTTGAAAGTGCCACAGAAATTCTGCAGCGTCGTGCAATAAATTTATAAAGTCACAGTGTAACCTGACATATCAAATATACAGTGCGGTGTAAACAGACATACATAGGACCAGCACACAGCAAAAAGTGTTCATTTTAGCACCCTGCAACTTTCAAAACCCATGCAGTTCCTCTTTCCTACCTGTGGTGTCGCTCTCTGCTGCGATGCTTTTTGCACAGTCTCATCTGTATTTCAGCAGAAGAATACAGACCAAACTGTGCAAGGAGCAATAAATGTCAGAAGCGGATAGGTTGCTATGCTTTACTCAGGGCCTGATTCAGACCTGGTCGCTAGGCAGCGTATATTCGAACAGGGGAGTGAATTCGGTTAGTAAATACGGGTCTGAATCGCACCGTTAGTTTGCTGCCTCTCCCCCAAACCTATAAACCTGGCAACACTTCTGGGAGTATATCACTATAAGGTGTGATTGGGCTGTGTAACTCTCCTGGGAACGTACAATCGCTGTGCTGTTATAAGGCTATCAGCCCCTCTCTTCCTGCTCTGATAACCACGGGGAAGGAAAGCTGTCAGTTCCTCTGCATACTCATCCGCGGTACACACAGGGTCGGGGGGGGGGGGGGGGGGGTTATATAGATCATCTCAAATCAAATCACGTCCTTCTAAAACGTGGAAATAAAGTTCTAGCCGCAGGCTGAGTTTCTAAAATAACTGCTAGCAGCTGATTGGTTGGTACATTATCCCCCAAAGGCCAGATTTATAAACATTATTTGTACAACATGTTGGTATATCCTGAATGCATTAATGGCCCTTTAGGGCAATTTTCATGAGAAGTTGCTTTAAAAAACTTTAATTCCAATTTTTTTTTTTTAGTAATCATTATTAAAAATCATCAAGATCGTCACAACTGGGAGGAGACGCTGGCTGCGTCGGCAATATTGGGCGGCTTCCCATGTGGAGCGTCTATTCATGCGATAAGTGATCCATCCGTGCGATGTAATCCTTTATCGTATGGCTAATTAGGCTATCCTCATCACAGGGCATCTGAGGGTGCAGATGGTGGGCAATCAGGACCCAATGTTTCATACATTTTGCCCTATGTGTTCCAATAGAAGTATTGGAATGCATAGGGTAAAAAACCTTGGAGAGAGAGTGAAAGTACAATCAGCTCCTACCTACCATGTTACAGTTCGAAGCTGGTTAGTAGTTTATCTCCATCCACTTTATCTCTCTCCGAGTGGAAATGTTGTCCCTGTATATGGGAATTAATGAAAGCTTTAAAGAAAATCCTTGATAACCGTACGTGTGTCAACTATTGTGAATCAGTTGACCTCAAGCACTGTCTATTCTTTACGTGTCGGAAAAAATAGACAGTCGGCCTGGTGACTGTCTTTTAACTGTAATCTATCAAACCGAATGCAGACCCTAAAGCTTTGTCCGTACACACGGGCGACACCGGCCTCAGTGCTCAGCGCACATTGCGGCACACAAACGATGCATCGATGAGCGGTCTGTGCTGAGCGAGGTTTTGCCTGTTGTTTATATGATGATTTAATGATGCTACAAGTATGTGATGACATATTTCTTGTCGCTGGGCAGCATTGTAGCCCCGTAGATACAACCTGACTGGCATATACACTACGGGCAGATGCCAGACAGCTGGTTATTTATTCAACAACTACTTAATACGTAACTTTTTAAAAAGTTATTTACTGTGCAATAAGTGAGCTGCAATAAAGATGCCTCTCGCTGCAGAAATGTTTTCCTCCAGCACTTATTAATGGACGGCATCCAAGAAATGTTTTCCTTGTGATAAAGACGTAATAATCCGCTATACTGTATCTGGGGTTTTATCTGTCTTCTGTCCGTCACAAATACTGTTGATACAAACACAAATGGCTAGAAATAAGTGTTTCCCATTTTACACGGTTACTTTTTTATTTTATCCTTTATTAGCGGTTATTAATAAGGTAGAAATCCTTCCCGCCGCGGCCGCTGAGAGCTGGAACGCGATCTCCTATCTGGGGTTGGGCTCATTACGAGTAAATCCCCCTGAGCAGTGAATAGTTTATCATTCTCAATCAGCTTCCTGACTGCTCGCTGGCAGACGCTGACATTCGCAGGGTGTACAGATACGGACTAGACTGCTCTCCAGAGATTAGGAGTGCGCAGCGGGACACACGGCCGGACAAAGCTGTCCAACTTTTTTGAATATGTGTCACAGCACTCCTCATTCATCTGTCCTCTGATGGCACCACCCCGTTTTGTATGCCTTGAACTTAAGGTGGCCATACACACGCAGATTTATCTGCAGATCTGTCTGGTTGGAACAAAAACATGGTTATGGATGAGAGCAAATGACAGTTGAACATTTGCTTTGAAATGCTGGAAAACTGACAAACTGTCACTCATCCATAACCATGTTTTTGTTCCAGCCAGCCAGATCTGAAGATAAATCTTACTAGTGTATGGGCACCTTAAGGGCCGGATTCAGACCGCATCGAACGGAGGCAAATTCGCCGGTTGGCCGATTATCGTTAGACTGTGCATGCGTATGCCCTATAGTACGTATGTGCGGGGCCGTCCTGCGATAAATACCGGCTTCTTTTTGGATCGCTAGCCTTACAAATGTTGATTGACTGGAAGCCCGGGATCGTGGGTGAGAACTGGACTTTTTTGGGTGTCAGGTAAAATGCAGGGGTGCACAGGCATTTGAGTGGAAGGCGTGTGACGTCAGCTCCGACCCCGAACAGCCGTTTTCTATCGCAGCCGCTGCCTGCGAGTTAGTCTTGGGCTACGCACTGACTGCCCGCACTGGGAAAGTCATACGATATGGATGGATTTGCAGCTGCCATCACCAACCACCTGAATCCGCCATAATTGCTGCCTTTTCATGTATCCCCTCTGGAGCGTCCAGGAGACGCAGCAGGGCGGAGCTGTGAATTGCGCGGCTGTCACGGCATCCTGCTGCTAAATACACAATTTATCCACGGATGATCCGCTGCACTGGTAAAGTGTCATAATCCAAGAGGCTAGTCTATGGAGAGCTTCCCGAAATTCGGGAGTTTCCAGATATACCAGATATAAATCTGGTGCCTCTGGTATAATTCCACCGTGTTTCCGTGCGGTTGGGGTCATTGGGTCTACAACAAGTTGGTCGTCAATCATTAGAATCGACACCGTTAGGTCGACATGGTTCTAGGTCCACATTTGGTCTAGGTTGACATGGGGTTAGGTCGACACAAACATTAGGTTGACAGTCAAAAGGTTGACATGCAGTTTTTTCTCAGCTTTTTTTACCCGAATGTCGACACAGTTGACACGGACAGTTTCCCGTTCATTCACTTTTATCATTTTGTTAATTGATAAAAATAAACTTCTAACACTATTTTTGTAAGTATTCTAAATTTGCAGCATATTTTCCACATCTGCCTAGAACTTTTTCACGGTATGTGTGTGTGTGCCAGAGAGAGTGTGGTGTCTGTGTTCCGACCATGTAGCTGTGTGCACCCATTTTTTTTTTCGGGGGGGAGGGGGAATACATCTCCATTACGCGGCCTCTGGAAAAACCTATATAAATGTTGTATACTTTTATTGATTCCACACCGCCGCCACACCCATAATGATCTACCAGTCTGTCCTCATACAGATAATAATACACTAATAGCCCTTTCACACCAGCCTGAATTCCTGGGTTGGCGCCGGGAACAACCCGCGACTAGCGCTGGGAAAAGTTCCCGCAAATTCAACCTTACTAAATAGAATAGAAACAGGCCGGTGTGAAAGGTACTTATTTGGCATACCGGCTTGCTTCCAGTGGGGTCCGGACTGTGGGGATCCGGCAGCGGTGGCTGGGCGCTGCTGGATTTGAAAAGACTGGCTGGACGCTCTCAGCCAATCAGCATCCGGACAGTCTTTTCAAAATGTTCTCAAATTCTCCCGCCCCGCTGCCTGGCAAATAGCGCTACATGCTCTCAGCCGCTGCTGCCGGATGCCCGCTGCCCCCTCACACCAGAGGTGCGAAAGGGGCCAACCCGGGAATGTCCCTGTATGATCTAAGGACCATATTCCCAGGTAAGTCCCTGCATTTTCTGGTGTGAAAGGGGTATTATTTGAACAGACTAATAAAGGGGATATAGTCGACACTATGAAGGTTGACACATTAAAAAGGTTGACCGGGTCGGAAGGTCTAAGGCCTTGCAGAAAGTAAAGCATTAAGTCCAGAAACGGTTAACGATGCCTCGGTCACAACCTTCCCTGTGATTGTCTGCGTATGGAATGTCTGGGAAACAAATGAAGGGAAATAAGTGGAAATGAAGGCTTCTCGAGGAAACGTTCCCTTTGATTACTGTATGATTGCTAACAATGGGACAGGGGAACAGGCAGACCCCCGCATGTGTTATTGTGTGCGACCGCAAGCGCAGGCTCGAGAGAAACTTTAAATTTTGCAAGTATGAAGCCCCCCCCCCCCCCCAAGCCTCCCCCCCCCCCCCGGTGCGTGTTTACATCTGAACTCCTATAAATGACGTATTTGTTCCTGCAGTCGTTTCTCTGGGTGAAAATGAAGCGAGGGAACTTGTTGTGATCCGTTCTGTGAGTTTCCACAGGTCTGGCTGAGGAGGCCTGACAGGGAGCCGGCCCCGTCGTTCTGTCATCTGGTAGGCCGGAGCCTCCTGTCCGAAGCCTCTTTGAAGTGTCATTGGCTGTGAGGGCTGCTAATTGCTAATACGGCTCCAGTCTCTGACACGTTGCATGGCGCGCTGACAAGGCGCTGCAGCTGTGCTCGTGCTGCGTTTGAAGTAGAAGCCTCGATTGAAAAACCAATCTAAATTGAAAGCAATCGCTTCCTTTTTTGTTCCGCTGAGACAATTGTATTTCGGAAATAAGATTGTATTAATTCTGGGCTGTAGTCAACACGTGTGAATTACTTATACTCGGGACGGTTTTCGGATGGAAGACAGACAATGTCTAGGGTGACCGTCAACTTTTTCCAGTGTTTATCTTTTGGGGTCAACAGTGCTTAATTTAACACATGAAATAGGTCGACAGGGTCAAAAGGTCGACAGTAATTAGTTTGACACATGAATCAGGTCGACATGGCTATAATGTTGACGCAAGCATTAGGTCAACGGTCAAAAGGCTGACATGAGTTTTTCATTTTTTTTTCTCCTCCAAAACAAGTGGTATTTCATTCCCTACCATCCACTAGGGGGTGGAGGGAGAATATGATAGTTTGCAAAGCGCAGTGAGGCACCGCGCCCCAAGCATGGCGAGCGCAGCGGTACACTGATACGGTGTCCATGTCGACTTACATAGAAATTCCGGTCAAAACAACGTATGAGCTATACCCAGATGCAGGGCATGGGGGTTGGTTTTAAGCACTAGCGAGGAGGGTGATGGTCAGGCTGCAGGAGGAGGGGTGCTTAGGCTTCTGCAAGGGAGAGTTTGGGGGTAGGGGGAGAGGGTTGGGGTACTATGGAGCCCCTTTTGGGATTTTAGGTATACAGAATCTTAACCACCATAATATTCTATTTTGGGTTATGGCTTCATTTCTCTTTTAACATTTTGTGTTGTAATCACATTGTACTCACAGCGAGAAAGCTGCTTACAGTGTAATGGGGTGCTAGGCTGCGACTTGTATCACGCAGGAATTGGCGTACTGTGAGTTGGGGTTTTGGGGTGACTGCAGCCACAGTATTCTCTACCTCTCTCCCTCAGACTCTCCACAAAACCTAATTCGGGCTCCCAAGACCCCACTTCTTCACCATGCCCAGCCAAATCTTATCCTAACCCTCTGTTCCATGCTCACGGTCTACCCCATTCGTGTCACCCCTGTCTGTCTGCTCCTTCCCTTTAGACTGTAAGCTCCCATGAGCAGGGCCCTTCTCCCTCGTGTGTTTTTCCTTCTCTTACATAAACCATCTTTGATGGCACCAAATCCTGCTGTTTTCTGCCCCCTGATACTTATGTCAGTGCCACCTGCTGATGCAGCTGTGGTTATGTGCCCTGTACTTGTCCTCTATTGTAGTCACCTGTAAGTTACTGTGTTCTGCTGCCTGATACTTATGTCAGTGCCGCCTGCTGATGCAGCTGTGGTTATGTGCCCTGTACTTGTCCTCTATTGTAGTCACCTGTAAGTCGCTGTGTTCTGCCACCCTGATACTTATGTCAGTGCTGCCTGCTGATGCAGCTGTGGTTATGTGCCCTGTACTTGTCCTCTATTGTATTCCCCTGTAAGTCACTGTGTTCTGCCCCCCTGATACTTATGGCAGTGCTGCCTGCTAATGCAGCTATGGTTATGTGCCCTGTACTTGTCTTCTATTGTATTCCCCTGTAAGTCACTGTGTTCTGCCCCCTGATACTTATGTCAGTGCTGCCTGCTGATGCAGCTATGGTTATGTGCCCTGTACTTGTCCTCTATTGTAGTCACCTGTAAGTCACTGTGTTCTGCCCCCTGATACTTATGTCAGTGCTGCCTGCTGATGCAGCTGTGGTTATGTGCCCTGTACTTGTCCTCTATTGTAGTCACCTGTAAGTCACTGTGTTCTGCCACCCTGATACTTATGTCAGTGCCGCCTGCTGATGCAGCTGTGGTTATGTGCCCTGTACTTGTCCTCTATTGTAGTCACCTGTAAGTCACTGTTTTGCGTATTCGTATATGTAATCTGGCACTGCCGGTCCCTTGTGGCACCATATAAAGACCAATAATAATAATAATAATGACACATCTGTATACAGCCCCAGGATCCCTTTCATTCTTTTACAAATTTTAGCAGTCATTTTTGATCAATGAAACAATCCCCGGGAAAGGCATCAGATATTTCGTTTTTTGGCACAGAACTTTCAGTGTGTCCTTAGCAAATGGGATGCACAGAACACAGAGCTATGTATGGGTCTTTGAGCAGGATAATGGCCCTTATTCTGGTCGGTGCGGATATATCCGCGTGCGTTCGGCCCGCCGATGTTTTGTGTCTGCGCATGTGCAGAGGCATCTCTGCGCATGTGCGGCCAAATCCCGCATGATATGTGAACACTCCGAACAGGGGGTGGAGAGGGGCGTGAAGGTCTATTTGGGCTCATTACCATATGCATACGCCCCGCGTTTCATGGGCGTTCCCATGCAAACGCTGGGCGTAGGTATGGTAATGCGGCCGTGACGCACGTGTAGGGGGCGGACATATGACATCGCCGGATGTCAGCTACCCGCCCAGATCCCTGCTTTTGCATGGAAAAATGTCTGTGTGGTATGAGGTTGCGGGAGCTGGTGGAGCACTCGGTCCTGCATTCGATGGTCTGCGACCATCGAATGATGGGGGAGGTTCCCTTAGATGGAGGAGGCGTATTCCGTGAAAAATACACGTGCGGTCCGTTCGGCCAGCTTCTTACCGCGTACGGACGGAGATGGCGATCCGTATGGAAGGCGGGGTTTCGCACGCACGGTCCTGGCCGCATAATCGGATCCGGCCGCACCGATCAGAATAAGGGCCAATGTCTGAACAGGTCGCTATAAGTAACGTCGCCGGTGAGCTGCCCTCAGTCGTTACCGTCAGAGAATATTTATATCTTGGAACGTAATTCAGAATTTCCTCAGCGAATGAAGTGAGAATGAATTCTGCGCAAGTCACTTAAGGCGTTTTGTTTTCCTGGCTTTGATCCCTTATGCCGGCAATTCATCTAATTGACTATTTAATCCCCAATCTTCCTATGATCTGAGCAAGGACATGTGATTTGCTGAGTGTTTCCGGATGGAATCGTTCCATAAACGTGTGTGTGAGGAGAATAGCGGATAATCCCAAAGGGTGTGCAGGGACTATGGAGCGGGATGTATTACTAGATCTTATTGCTATGATCAGTGATAGTCAGGCTCAACAGCCCTAGCACTTGTAGTAGATCCAATGGTGAGCCACTAAAATAACATTAACATCGTTCAACATTCAATGTGGACCATTTTTTAATTCAAAAAATATATATTTTTAAAATATACAATTAATTTAAACCAGACTGTTCAATAGGCAGACAACATTTGTACTGCAGAGGACTAAAGCTGGGTACACATATATACAATTGTCGGGCTGTTCTTCCGTTCTGGGTCGGACAGCCGTTCAATTGTATATGTGTGTACACTGTCCCGTACGAGCGATAAACGGCAAAAATCTGTCTTGACCGTCCATACTCGGTCGGTCGACGGTTCTTTGCTGTTTAATTTTCATCCGACAGGACGGCCCCATATCGGTACAAAAGTGCAGTGTGTACGCACGTACCACTGCAGCCGGGAGCAGCGGGACTTCAACAGCAGATGCCGGGGTGGTCGCCACAGGAGCAGGTGAGTAGGATTTCCTTCCACAGGTACCCCTTTGGATTACTACGGATCCTGGACCCCGGACTCTTCAACCCTGGAGCCCCGGACCAGCCCCGGAACCAAGCCACCGGACCCAGGGACCTACCTACGGGATCAAGATAGGTAAGTATCAGTGTGTTTGTTTAATGTATGTATTAAACTTTTATTTTTCTAATGTGTCAGTGTGTATTTATTTAACTATTTTTTTTTCTGTGGAACTACAAGTGCCAGCGGGCCCTTTAATGCCCTGCATGCTGGGACTTGTGGTTCTCCAAGTCCCAGCATGCGGGGGAGGCTTGCTGGGACTCATAGTTCCACAGGAAAAGACAATAGGTTTTCATCTATTTTTTACACAGTATCAGCTTGATGCCCACCGCCCAGGGGCATCGAGGACAGCACCAGGCTTCAGCCTGGTCAGGTAAGTCCTGGAGGGGGGGGGGCCCTTAATTGGGGGGGTCCCCACTCCCCCAGGACCCCTGGCCAGGCTGACCGGTCAGAGGGCTGAATGCTTTGGCCGCGGGCTGTGGCATTACCCTGCTGGCTGGTTTGGCCTGGGGCTGGTTCTTAAAATACGGGGGACCCCTAGTCATTTTGTCCCCCGTATTTTGGGAACCAGCCCCGGACCTGGAGCCTGGGCTGGTTTTAAAAAATCAGCGAAGCCCTATTTGTCGAGTTTCCTGATTTTTTTAATACCAGCCCCAGCTCTTTCAGCCTGGTGCTGGTTACGGCTGTGGGGGGGACCCCACGCCGGTTTTTTTTTTTAATAGGAGGGTGACTGCTATAATTATGCCCTAACCCAGCCCATTATGATAATTTTGGTCACATGTGACGTGTCAATAGCCCAAATCGAGAGAGTGTGTACGGTGGTACAATCTTTTTCTTGCGACTGTTTGGACGGGAGTACATCAGACGTCGCAAGTAAAATTGTACAGGTGTGTACGCACGTGTCGGCTGTTGTTTGTGGATGGTCCGACGGGAGTACGTCGGCCGAACGGTTGCCAGAAATAGGGATTGTATATATGTGTACTCAGCTTAAGGTAGATGGGCGCCTTGTTCCAGGCTTTAGAATCTATTGCTCCCTGAAAGTAGCTAGTCTCTGACCTCTGCAACTTCTTCAGTCTTGAGTTTAGAACCATTGGGGTAATGTGTAAACCAGGCAGGGCCAAACTATGTATAGTTCATGGTGCTGATCATTGCTCCATCACAGCCCTCCTCTCTCTGCTTAATGCTAGTGACATTGGACAGTTATTTGTGGGGCCGCAAACTGGACTGCAGGGGAGTTCCCCAAAACTGTGCGATGAGGTACACTTCCCAGAGTGACCAAATGCGGGGTCAGTACTTGATAAATCCAAGCAGTGACCAATCTTGCATAAAGGATGCTGGCAGTGACAAATCCTGCCCGTAGGGCACTAAAGGGGCAACCAACCCTGCACCTAGGGCACTGGCGGTGACCAATCCTACACGTAGAGTGCAGTGCTGACGGTGACAAGTCCTGCGTAAGAGGAGTTGGCATTGAGCAGAAAGTATTTTGCGGCCCGTAAGCCACCTCCAATCACCGGTTCTTTGCAACCCGCACCAGCATATAAATGAGATTTCACATGAGATATAAAAAAGAGGGGGCACATTTTAGGGGACATTACTGGCACTTATATGTTTTAGAAGGACTTCCAGTGCCAGCTTTCAGCTGGCAAAGATCAGCTCCCATCCTGCAATTATTGTGCCAGGCATGTTACAGTCTCTAGATGCACTTACAGTACAGATGCACATAAAGTGTGGTATGGTCTCAGCTGATAGAGGCACAAGGGTCAGTGATGTCACAGTAGCTGAAATGACTGCATCCTCTGCTTTTGTGCGAGATCTCAGTCCCATCAGGACTCTGTCCATACTGTGTAAGAGACACCTTCGCTCTGTAATAATATTATTTCAGAACGGCAGTGGGATGTCTGACTAACATTCAACATTGTATTTTACGAACATGATTTATATCTGAAACAAATAATTATGTAAAAGTCCTTCTATGTGGGTGCACAGGACACGTTTGTTATAACCATATTGTACGTGTAGAACCAGAACCCCGCCCCCTTTATATTATGGGCCGCAATGACTACCTGGACCCGCCTCGCCTTCAGAGAGGAGTTTCCGAAAGTGATATTTCCATGTGAAATTAAATTATGTTTAACTCTTTTATTCTGGCTTGTTGTGGATAAAGTAACGCTTCTAAACAAAAAAACACGTAGTGATAGAAACTAAGAAGAACAGTGAGTCTGTATCTAATTGGCGACCAGAGGCAGAAGATGTCTGGAATCCTGAGTATTCCGTTCTGAGAGGCGATGAAGTCTTCTATTATATCAGTGTGATCTGAGCAGCTAATCCATCCTCTGATAGTATAACCAGGTCACTACATCTTTCTCCTGACGTGGACCTGCGCTAGTATCTAGTTGCTGAACCCCTATGTTTCCAAAAAACGTTGTGCAACCTAGTCTGAAAGCTGCACTGAGCTCAGAAATGCAGCTACAACTGATGGGTCTCATTCAGCAGGACTGTCTGGAAACTCTCACTGTCTGCTTAGTCCCCTTGAAAGGGTGGTGAGAGGTTCCTTTGATATGCAATTGAAGGAATTCCATCCACTTCATATCAATACTCAGACACATCATCTGGATATTTACAGTAGAGAAAGTGAATGGAGAGATCTGAGATGGATCACACCTCTATAATATCTAATGGAGAGATCTGAGATGGCTCACACCTGAGATCTGAGATGGATCACACCTCTATAATATCTAATGGAGTGATCTGAGATGGATCACACCTCTATAATATCTAATGGAGAGATCTGAGATGGATCACACCTGAGAGATCTGAGATGGATCACACCTCTATAATATCTAATGGAGAGATCTGAGATGGATCACACCTGAGATATCTGAGATGGATCACACCTCTGTAATATCTAATGGAGAGATCTGAGATGGATCTCACCTGAGAGATCTGAGATGGATCACACCTCTATAAATCTAATGGAGAGATCTGAGATGGATCACACCTCTATAATATCTAATGGAGAGGTCTGAGATGGATCACACCTCTATAATATCTAATGGAGAGATCTGAGATGGATCACACCTCTATAATATCTAATGGAGAGATCTGAGATGGATCACACCTTTATAATATCTAATGGAGAGATCTGAGATGGATCACACCTCTATAATATCTAATGGAGAGATCTGAGATGGATCACACCTGAGATATCTGAGATGGATCACACCTCTATAATATCTAATGGAGAGATCTGAGATGGATCACACCTGAGATATCTGAGATGGATAACACCTCTATAATATCTAATGGAGAGATCTGAGATGGATCACACCTGATATATCTGAGATGGATCACACCTCTATAATATCTAATGGAGAGATCTGAGATGGATCACACCTGAGATATCTGAGATGGATAACATCTCTATAATATCTAATTGGAGAGATCTGAGATGGATCACACCTGAGATATTTGAGATGGATCACACCTCTATAATATCTAATGGAGAGATCTGAGATGGATCACACCTCTATAATATCTAATGGAGAGATCTGAGATGGATCACACCTCTATAATATCTAATGGAGAGATCTGAGATGGATCACACCTGAGATATCTGAGATGGATCACACCTCTATAATATCAAATGGAGAGATCTGAGATGGATCACACCTCTATAATATCTAATGGAGAGATCTGAGATGGATCACACCTCTAACGTCTTCTCCAGATACAAATGGATTGTCTTTATGACATCAGAGACTGGTTCCTATCATTCTGTGTCTGCAGTTTGCTGTTTTATGTCCTTCATGTTGCATGTGCTCCGCCTTATATTCTCCTCTGTGGGTATTCTTTTGTGCATCCGGGTCTGTTACAAGGTTCTTCTCTAATATTCTGTGCCACCTCCAGGTCGGTGCACCAGGGGGCCAATCCATGCGCATGTGCAGTCCCCGCCAGTGAGCACCTTCAGCAAAACTCCAGCGCTCGCATCCTGATTGACAGGCAGGGGGCGCCCTGGGCTGGACACCTGGCGTTTCATGGGCGTGCCCATAGAAACCCTGGCCATGTGAGAGGATTGGGTAAGCCTACTCATCAGCTCGCAGCGCAGCAAGGGGATTCGGGCAGCAGGTGGAGGTGACGCGTGCGTTCAGCAGGGCTGCATTAACCTGCTCACTAGGCTGCCAATATATGCAGCATAGCGAGCAGGGCTGAATTACCCTCTAGATCTCCAATTCTCCACTTTCCCTGTCTCAGTGATGCTCTTCACTATCTGCAGAGATCTAGGGGGAGATTTATTAAAGCTTGTAAGGAGATGATTCAGGTTGGCTCGCACCTTAACACCAACCCACACCCGTACGCACAAATCCCTTCGTTGCCATGTTCACTAAAGCATGCGTCTGCTGGCAGGAGAAACTATTCAATGGCCCATCACCATGAAATGATTCCGCCTGCCTCCGGAAATGTCAGTCTAATCTGACTTTTATTTCCTCCACGGATCGGCGAAGACAGGTGCTGATGTCATGTGATGTCAGCCGCCCATCCCGAGCAGGCATCGGCAGAAATGTGCAAACCCCGAGGCCTAATTCGGACCGCAACGAGCGAACCTTAATTGGCCACAAAGTACAAACTACTAAGCTCTAACTGCCGTGCCTGTGTTTGGAGCTGTTGGTTACTTTGTCTCCTCACTTTGCCTCTCTCCAAGCTTTGATAAATCATATCTTGTGTCTGCGTACTGTACATCCAGCCTTCAGATACTGTCGCCAGTGTAGTGAAAATACACAATTAGTGACCTCTGACAGTTACGGGGAGTTCTGTAAATCTGTACCTTATATAAAAGCCTGCCCCTAGATGTTGTCTCCAAAACCCGTAATATACTGTTGCTTATTAAATACAATTTTCTGTTGTCTGTGACCCAATGTAATAACTACTGTGCCTGCGCTGGGTGTTGTCTCTACCCCCCCGGAGGGTTTATTTCTGAGCAAAAAGCTGTTTTGTGTTTTCTTTGTCGTTATTGTGAACAAACTATTCTAATCCACGAAACCAGCCGCGTTCATTCCTGGTTTAAGTCTTATTTTTAGGTTGTAATGCGTTCGGCGTGCCAGTGTATTCTCTGTTTCCACCAGCGTCGGCTTACTGGCTATCTGCCAGCGCTGGATGAAGGGGATTTGGTCTAGGCCCCCGAATCCCGCTGTTTTGGGAGAGGCGCAGCCATAGAAGAAAGTCTTGTAATGGATACAAATCCAATATACTGGCATCTAAATAGTGTAGTAAGCTTCTGACCTAAGCTTGTAACATGTGGTTATATTTACTTCTTTTCTGAATGGAAAACTTAAAATGAGGTGGGGAATTGAATGCACCATGCAAAATACTGTACACAAGTAATGTATGGATGGATGTACGGGAAAGGGCTGTGAGAACGGAGCATTTGACAATGCCGTTCAGAATAGGAGTAACGGAAAGTAAATACACTACTAGAGGAGCCATGCCAGGTGACGCGGTACACTTATATGGTGTTCATGTCGACAGACACCAAAACTGAGAAAAACTCATGTCGACATTATCCATGTCGACCTAAAGCTTAAGTCGGCTATCTGGCAATGTCAACCTAGGGCATGTGTTGACCATGATTAGGTGTCGACCTATTCACTGTTGACCATGACTATACTGTAACCGATGTACTTAGCCTTGAACAGTGATACAGTAGAGAGCAATAACCAACCAACCAGCTCCTAAGTGTCATTTTTAAAACACAGCATGTAACATGGCCGTTAGGAGCTGTTTACTTTATCACTGTCCACTTTATCTCTCTACCAGGGCCACATGTACCAAGCCTTGAAAGTGATAAATTACCACCCAGCCACCTCGTAGCTGGCATTTTTTTCAAACACAGCCTATAACATGGCAGGTTGGGTGATACTTTATCTCTCTCCAGCCTTTGATAAATACCCCCCAAGTGCATTGTTCAGAGAGTTTTGTGAAGATTGAGCTTATACCCATCTTGCCCTTATGAAAATTACCTTCAGTAACTGCGTTCTTAACAATATTTGAGTTTTGATTGGTTGCTTAAGCCAAGCAGCTCCCAGTGGTGAATGAAATCTCTCTCTGGGCGTGATGTGCTAAGCTTGAACAGTTATAAATTGGTGAGTGATAAATCACCAGCCAATCAGCTTCAAACTGCCACGTTACAGGCTGGATTTGAAAAATGACAGGTAGTACATTTCGCCCTATGTCACCTCTGTGTCCAGCAGCCGGCCGGCCTGCCAGTCTCTTCCTGCAGCCACTTATTGGTAGGTCATGTGATGTGTGTGTTTAAAGTTACCGAGAAGAACTTTCAGACTTGAGTTCCTGTAATGTGTTCTGGCTTTTCTATCACACGTAACGAGCTGCGGTAACTACTACTGGTGAAGGGTTTTATTTCTTTACCCCTGATTTACCATCACCCAACTTCTCATTAATCCAAAGTGGCAGCTGGCTTGTACCCAGCGCAATCTGTTATTTCTGTGGCCCGCTGTAAAATAGTATTATAATCCCTGCAGGCTTGATTAGATTTTCCCAGAGCAAATCTCCTATTTAATCCACAGGCTTCAATAACTGGGCTAAACCAGAAATCACAGAACCTGAGTACACAGGGAGTTAATTTTGGCTTTCAGGGCCTGGAATTCCCACGTGTCTGTTAGTTCCATAAACTCTTTCAAGGGTGAGGTCTGTTTAGACTGTTGCCTTCAGGGCTACCGAAGCAGAGTTGGATGCTGTTATTCATCATCAATGATTCGTCACAGGGTCATGTGACTACCAGGGCAACCACAGTCACATGATGTAGTGAGCAGGGGGGCTTTGGAATGCGCCACTGTTCTCTTTCTTGTCCTCTGTCTGGTACCACATGACAAGCTGAGTGTCTACCCTCCAGAGAGATATTACAAATGATTGGTAGGAAGAGAGTTAATAAATGAATACAAGGTACTTAGCTTTATATATAAGTGATATAGAACCTTATGGCTGTATATAGCTGGTTTAAGACAATGTAGGAAACTCCACTGAAATCTCTCTCCCCAGAGTCTCTGTAGCCATAGAGGCCGTGTCTGACTCTGGTTTATAACTGGCTCATCCCTTAGCACAGACAGCAGACCTGCAGGTAATAAAGGGTCTATAAAGTGTGTTCATTTATGGTGACAGGTGTTTTTTAAACCCCCCCCCCCCCCCCCCCCCCCAATCAAGAGTGACTACTATAGACATTGCTGTAATCAATATACTTCTGATTCACTGATGTGAGTGTTCAAATATTCTCTGTACAGCGCTGCGGAATATGTGTGCGCTATATAAGAAACTGTTAATAATTAAATAATAAATAAATTCTATGCAATCGTCTGTCTATAAAAATGCCCCTCTTATCCGAACATGTCTGTGATTAGTGATTAATTCGGCTTGGATCGTACCGTATATGTTAAGCTGCTCACAGCAGCTTAGCACATGAGATCTATAGCGATAAAAATGCACCCCTTGCCTACCTACAGCCCACCCATGCACACCACCCCCTTCTTGCACACCTCGCCCTTCTTGCACTCTACCCTTGCCTGCACATCCCCTCCTGTCTGCACACAGGCTTTCCCTGCATGCCACCCCTTGCCTACCTACAACCCACCCATGAACACCACCCCCTGTCTGCATTCCACCCCCTGTCTGCACTCTCCACTCCCTGCCTGCCTGCATACCACCCCCTGCCTGCATACCACCCCCTGCCTGCATACCACCCCCTGCCTGCATACCACCCCCTGCCTGTATCACCACCCCCTGCCTGTATACCACCCCCTGCCTGTATACCACCCCCTGCCTGTATACCACCCCCTGCCTGCATACCACCCCCTGCCTGTATCACCACCCCTTGTCTGCATCACCACCCCCTGCCTGTATACCACCCCCTGCCTGTATCACCACCCCTTGTCTGCATCAATACACACTGCCTGCACTTCACCCCCTGCCTGCACTCCACCTCCTGCCTGCACATCCCCTTCCCCTGCCTGCCTACCACCTCCCCTACTTGCATACAATTTCCCCCTGCCTGCATCACCACCCCCTACCTGCATGTGTGATTGCTTAAAACTCCATTGGCAGTCCTAGAGGAACATCGCCACCACCAGTCACATGCAGTCGCACAGGGCCTTAGAACGCTACACAGTCCTTGGCTTCCCTACATCTGGGAAACGCCTGCTGCCCCATCCCTACTTCGAATATCTGTAACTATGTCGGATAAAGCTTTCCATCCGCTTACGTATGACGGTTTGGGCGACATAAAAAAGGCAGGAGTAATAGCCGTACCAATATATAAATGTTGCAGACTTTTACATTAACGTGTAACCGTTACGCCACTTAAAAGTAAATTGATTAAACCATCTAAAAGTGGAAAGTGGGGCTGTTGCCCATAGCAACCAGCAACATTACTATTTATTCAGTTGTGAACCAATTATTTCACTGCTATGATCAGCTGCAGTGTTTTACCCAACCGATCTTTCTCTGTTGTGACATGACACCAGCACTGCCATCCTGCCTCCTATGTTACTGCACCAAAAACCCTACAATGTACGTGTAATACTACCTTATACACTACTATGTTACTGACCCAATAACCCTACCATGTACATGTAATACTACCTTATACGCTACTATGTTACTGACCCAATAACCCTACCATGTACATGTAATACTACCTTATACGCTTCTATGTTACTGCACCAATAACCCTACCATGTACATGTAATACTACCTTTTACGCTTCTATGTTACTGCACCAATAACCCTACAATGTACATATAATACTACCTTATACGCTACTATGTTACTGACCCAATAACCCTACCATGTACATGTAATACTACCTTATACGCTTCTATGTTACTGCACCAATAACCCTACAATGTACATGCAGTACTACCTTATACGCTACTATGTTACTGACCCAATAACCCTACAATGTACATGCAATACTACCTTATACGCTACTATGTTACTGACCCAATAACCCTACAATGTACATGTAATACTACCTTATACACTACTATGTTACTACACCAACAACCCTACAATGTACATGCAATACTACCTTATATGCTACTATGTTACTGAACCAATAACCCTACAATGTACATGTAATACTACCTTATATGCTACTATGTTACTGACCCAATAACCCTACAATGTACATGCAATACTACCTTATACGCTACTATATTACTGACCCAATAACCCTACAATGTACATGTAATACTACCTTATACCCTACTATGTTACTGACCCAATAACCCTACAATGTACATGTAATACTACCTTATACGCTACTATGTTACTGACCCAATAGCCCTACAATGTACATGTAATACTACCTTATACCCTACTATGTTACTGAACCAATAACCCTACAATATACATGTAATACTACCTTATACCCTACTATGTTACTGACCCAATAACCCTACAATGTACATGTAATACTACCTTATACGCTACTATGTTACTGACCCAATAACCCTACAATGTACATGTAATACTACCTTATACACTACTATGTTACTGACCCAATAACCCTACAATGTACATGTAATACTACCTTATACGCTACTATGTTACTGACCCAATAACCCTACAATGCACATGTAATACTACCTTATACGCTACTATGTTACTGACCCAATAACCCTACCATGTACATGTAATACTACCTTATACGCTACTATGTTACTGACCCAATAACCCTACAATGTACATGTAATACTACCTTATACGCTACTATGTTACTGACCCAATAACCCTACCATGTACATGTAATACTACCTTATACGCTACTATGTTACTGACCCAATAACCCTACAATGTACATGTAATACTACCTTATACGCTACTATGTTACTGACCCAATAACCCTACCATGTACATGTAATACTACCTTATACGCTACTATGTTACTGACCCAATAACCCTACCATGTACATGTAATACTACCTTATACGTTACTATGTTACTGACCCAATAACCCTACCATGTACATGTAATACTACCTTATACGCTACTATGTTACTGCACCAATAACCCTACAATGTACATGCAATACTACCTTATACACTACTATGTTACTGACCCAATAACCCTACAATGTACATATAATACTACCTTATACGCTACTATGTTACTGACCCAATAACCCTACAATGTACGTGTAATACTACCTTATACGCTACTATGTTACTGACCCAATAACCCTACAATGTACATGTAATACTACCTTATACACTACTATGTTACTGACCCAATAACCCTACAATGTACGTGTAATACTACCTTATACGCTACTATGTTACTGACCCAATAACCCTACAATGTACATGTAATACTACCTTATACGCTACTATGTTACTGCACCAATAACCCTACAATGTACTTGTAATACTACCTTATACACTACTATGTTACTGACCCAATAACCCTACAATGTACATGTAATACTACCTTATACGCTACTATGTTACTGACCCAATAACCCTACCATGTACATGTAATACTACCTTATACACTACTATGTTACTGACCCAATAACCCTACAATGTAAATCATCCTTCTATAGAAGATCCCAGTCACATTTACAAACTAATCCATAGTGATATATATGTGTGTGTGGATCTGTGTGTATATGTATGTGTGGTCATAAGCTGGATGTCAGTGAGAGGGGTCCGGTTACATGAAGAGGACCTTTCCCTAACTAACCTCCTAGTCTTCCCCAGTGCTCACGTCCTGCCAGCTGGTATCTGTTTGTGTCACTGAAATGAGGTTTCTGTGAGGTTTGGGGCACATCCAGATGATTTGTCATCGCAAAGACATTCTTGGAAAGAGAACAATAAGAAGAAAGACCCTAAACACTATAATGCAGGCAAATGAGGGCTCTGTATGATTACATGTGTGAGCGTGGGCTCTCCAATTATGGGGCCATGGCTTCACCTTGCCGGGTCAGACTTAACATCTGATTGTCCGCAACCACTTCCAGGTCTGTTTATTAAAGGGAAAAGAGTCCCCAATAAGACAGCTTCATATGTACCAGGACAGGCCCCCATCGCTGGCTAACGCTGGGTATTAGTGGTGGCAGATTTCTATGGGGCTCTCCTTGTGTAACGAGGGTGCTAGTTATATCGTATTCATCAGGGGTGGCCACACCGGGCTCGAGATCTACCATCTATAGAATGTGTCGGTTAGGAATAAATACATCACATGTTTGACAATGTGACAGTTAGTAATGACTGCACCTGTGCACCAGCTATGTGATATAGGACATGTGACAGTTAGTAATGACTACACCTGTGCACCAGCTAGGTGATCTGGGACATGTGACCATTAGTAATGACTGCAGCTGTGCACCAGCTAGGTGATCTGGGACATCTGACAGTTAGTAATGACTGTACCTGTGCACCAGCTAGGTGATCTGGGACATGTGACAGTTAGTAATGACTACAGCTGTGCACCAGCTAGGTGATATAGGACATGTGACAGTTAGTAATGACTGCAGCTGTGCATCAGCTAGGTGATCTGGGACATGTGGCCATTAGTAATGACTACAGCTGTGCACCAGCTAGGTGATATAGGACATGTGACAGTTAGTAATGACTACACCTGTGCACCAGCTAGGTGATCTGGGACATGTGACAGTTAGTAATGACTACAGCTGTGCACCGGCTAGGTGATCTGGGACATGTGACAGTTAGTAATGACTACAGCTGTGCACCAGCTAGGTGATATAGGACATGTGACAGTTAGTAATGACTGCAGCTGTGCATCAGCTAGGTGATCTGGGACATGTGGCCATTAGTAATGACTACAGCTGTGCACCAGCTAGGTGATCTGGGACATGTGACAGTTAGTAATGACTACAGCTGTGCACCGGCTAGGTGATCTGGGACATGTGACCGTTACTAATGACTACAGCTGTGCACCGGCTAGGTGATCTGGGACATGTGACAGTAATGACTACAGCTGTGCACAAGCTAGGTGATCTGGGACATGTGACAGTTAGTAATGACTGCAGCTGTGCACCAGCTAGGTGATCTGGGACGTGTGACAGTTAGTGATGACTGCAGCTGTGCAGCAGCTAAATCTTATGGGAAATGTGGACTGATATTCAATCTTGAGGACCGGTTTGGCCTCCCCTGGTATACCTGTATTTCCTGATGTCCTCATCTCATGATACCGTTTCAGGATGGAGATACAGAGGAATATATGCTTTCTTAGGAATATGCTTCCACTTCATCATTTTGCTAATGTTATTAAAATAATTTGAGACCAGAAGGTATCTCCCAGCTCAGGAGCCAGTGAGCATAACCCATCATCAATAGCCGTTGCGTGGTGTAGGTCACTCATTTTCGGAAAACCCTTTTAACATGTAATGCTTATGATAATAGCACTTTGCATTGATAATAGCAGCTGAAGCCTCTGGATTATTCATAACGAGGCTTTTAGTCAGGATTAGCATGAATAAGTATAATCTTCTTGTGGGACGTAAATACGGGTTTAACCCTCTCGTAACTAAGGGGCAGGTGTACTAATAGGAAGTACACACGATTCCATGGAGTCAGTTTTTTTATTCAATTTTGCTTTTATACATTTACATCCGATTTCAATTCGATCCCGATGTGCGGCATCAAATTCCAGCAGAAAAATACTGTGCAGGCGAGTGGTCGGAATCCCAACGGTTAAAATACCGATGCTGGAATCCCGACCGCCGCAATGCCGGCATCGGCATTTCGACCGTCGGGATTCCAACTGCCGGGATTTTGACCGCATCCCAGCGAGGGATCATATAGTGCAGATTTGTACTATATAGTCTAAATTGAATGTGTACACGGCGCTGTGCAATTCGATACCGATTCGATCGGGATTGAATCGAAAGCACATTGGGGCAGATGTATTAAGCCTGGCGAAGAGATAAACTGGAGTTAAAGTGAAAAGAGATAATGCACCAGCCAATCAGCTGTGTTTGAAATATGTCAAGTTAGGAGTTGATTGGCTGGTGCGTTATCTCCTTCCACTTTATCTCCAGTTTATCTCTTCGCCAGGCTTAATACATCTGCCCCATTGCACCATGTGTACACTACTTAGGGGGGTATTCAATATCGGATTCCGGATGTCGGAACATCCCCAAAGTCACAGTTCCAGACGTTTGTTACGTTCGACAGGAACTGGACAGTGGTAATTCAATGTTCCGACCATTGAGCATTTGAAAGTCTGAGGACTGGCGAAAATGGCTGCAGTTTTTTGAAAAACGGCCAAGAATTGGACAATCCGCGGCCCTTTCCGACAAAACAGATCCTTCAATGCTGTCGGAAACCGCTATTTCTGAAAGGGGAAATGGCGGCCGGGATTGAATACCCCCTCCCCTTAGAGTGATAAAATGGAGAGTGATAAAGTACCAGCCAATCAGCTCCTAACTGTTTGAAAAATGACAGTTATGAGCTGGTCGGCTGGTGGTTTATCACTCTCCATCATATCACTTTGCAAGGCTTAGTACATCTTTCCCAGATAAACTAACAACCAATCAGCTCCTGTCATTTTTAAAACACAGCCTGTAACGTGGCAGTTGAGTAGCTGAGGTTTTATCTCTCTCTGGTGAGATGATTCCAGGTTTCCAGCTAGATGTATCCCAGCAACGCTACATAACATGACACACTGGAAGGAAATGAGAAAGTTTGGTTAACCATCATTTTTGTCTATAAAAAAAGAAAGAAAGAAAAAAAAAAGCACAGAATACAAAAGACCAAAAAGTTTTGCTATAAAACCAAAAAAAATCATTTAACTATTTAACAATCATTGGTTGCCTTAGGCGGAAAGTCCACAGGTGTCTAGGTTGGCACCAAAAGGTCAACCTCCAACATTCTGACAATGTAAAATGTCGACACAAGCAAAAGATCGGATTGAAAAATGTTGGCACGTGAAGGATCAACGTGTTTTTGACTTTTTAAAAACGTATATATTTTTTAACTTTTTCACATTTTTTCGATTGGGAAAGGTAAAGTGTGCCGACCGCAGTAGCGGAGCTAGGTGCCATACCCAAAGCAAGGGTACGTCCTACACTAATTGGGTGTCCATGTCGACAGGTCAACACAAAACACCTTAAAAAAAAAGTCCTTTTTCATGTTGTCCTTTTAGTGTTGATCTATTAACTGTCGACCGAAAAGCTGTAGACTGCTTATTGCAGTGATCGTAGGGGCTTAAGGTGGCACAGATCAGGCCAAATAAACCCTGTGTATGTCAGTAATGGTCTAGGACAGTGATGGCTAACCTTGGCACTCCAGCTGTTGTTGAACTACACATCCCAGCATGCCTTGCTACAGTTTTACTATTTGGCCGTGCTAAAACTGATGCAGGGCATGCTGGGATTTGTAGTTCACCAACAGCTGGAGTGTCTAGGTTAGCCATCACTGGTCTAGGACCAGATGAAACCAAGGTTTGGCATAGGTATTTGATTTGTTAGGCCTACAGCGATACACAGGATTACAAACAGACATAAACATACAAGCTAGACCCTTGATGGCTAACCTTGACACTCCAGCTGTTGTTGAACTACACATCCCAGCATGCTCTGCATCAGATTTAGCATGCCAAAATTAGCAAAACTGAAGCAGAGCATTCTGGGATGTGTAGTTTAAAAACATCTGGAGTGTCAAGGTTAGCCATCAAGGAGCTAGACCAAATAAAAGCAGGTGCGAAAGCCATAGGGCCCTGCTCGTACGAGCGCTGTCAGAATATTTAAGGAGAAGGATAACCAAACTACTAAAGAGGCGTAACATCATACGAATACAAACAAATGTAATATAATACAATAAGTATAAGTTACTTGTTTCAGTAACATATTGCTTAATGCCAGGGTTGCCGACTTTTTCTGTCTCCTCTCCGGGAGAAGCCCGGAGAGGAGACTTCCAGCTGCAGGTCGGGGGGCGGGGCTTGAGCTTTACATCATTAAGCCCCGCCCCCAGGATGGTAAAACCCCCAATTCACGGATCTCCGTGGAGGGGGCGGGGCTAAAATGATGCGATTTTAGCTGCGCCCCCTCCTCTGAGACCCGCGGATTGACGATTTCAATCCAAAAGGTATGGGGAAGACGCCACAATCGGGGGGTGGCGTGGGGGTCCCCCGGAATCCGGGAGGGTTGCCCACCTTTCTGGGGGGCCGGGAGGAGGGCCCGATTTTCGGGATCCTCCCGGTAATTCCGGGAGGGTCGGCAACCCTGCTTAATGTCACAGTAAAAGTTGGATGATACATGTACTGTAGGTATTAGGTTTTTAGCAAGGCAATCTGGAGATGGTGCAAATGTTTATTATTGGGAACAGGGCCTGATTAAAGGTACCAGGTGCCCTAGGCTAATATACATGTAGCTCCCCTTGTAATGCTGCTATACACACGTGTATGGGCGCTCAGGGACTCGCCAGTCATACTACCTATGTGCATGTAATGAAGGTTCTACAACTGGCATGTAGGATATAATGCAGTGGTCTCAACTCGCCGCTCGTGAGCTACCGGTAGCTCGTCTGAACAATCCGGGTGGCTCGACCACTGTTATCCCCCCATCCGTCCGCCTGTTGCTGCCGCTGCTTTCCGCTGCAGCTCTGAGCTCCCTGTCAGACGCTAGTAGGTTTTTTGTTTTTTTTGTCTTAAGTAGCTCACGCTCAATTAAGGTTGGAAACCACTGATCTAATGCTTGTGGCGTGTGGTGGAGACTTTGGCTTTAGGCTGCCCAGCTGGCGCTGTAGCACAATGTACATAAAGTAATGGTTCCATCGGTAAGTCACACTGGTGCAGCCATCTGGCAGTCAGTACATTACCACCTACATGCGAGGGGATGTGTTCTAGATACACGTCCCCTCGCATGTTACAGAGGGGAATCGGCGGCGATGGATGGACAGACGGACGGGGTTTAATGGAGGGGTTTAACGGGGGGGGGGGGATCTCAACCTGAAACGGACCCATAGTTTGGTTCCATAATGAAACTGTATGTGGCCATTTTGTGTAAGATTTCAGGACTCGTTATATGTCAGAATGACTGAAGCCCAGTCCACGTATTGGTCACGGCTCCCACAGAAGAGAAAGTTAAAATTATAATTGTTTGTGTTTTGCAGGCTGAACATCGAGCCTTTAAAGACGGATTACAAGAACCGTGTAACACGAAATAACTAAGAATTCACCACTGGTCCCGGTGACCTGAATGTTTCTCTGCAGTTGCTTGGTTACCACCAGCTCCGTTGACCCTAGTCCAGTACCGGAATGTGACCACCCATATGCAAGCTCCTCCTTTATTGGACGTAACTTTTTGTTGCCAAAATTCACCTTTACCGGAGAGAGGCTTTCCAGTGCCCATGCAGCGGTAATGCTCCACATGATGCGAGGACTGTTAGCCACTGACGATGCCCATTACGCAGGAGAATGCCGCATTTCATCTCGCCCTCTTTCACCAATGGCTGCAGGACCATCTCCCGCTGGAGGACGGCGGGCCAGAGAAGGCGTTGTACCTTGCCGCCGTCAGGAAACTCAAGGAATACATACAGTTCAACTTCGTTTTGGACGAAGCAGCGCCGGACGGCCATCCGAGAACTGTAGACCTGGAGATCTGCACGGTTTACCTCGCCAGGGACGAAGGAGAAGACGGTGACAGGGTCCTCGGCCTAAATTTTGGAAACATCCCCATTTTCGGACACTGCGGGGAAAAGCATAGAGGTGGAAAGAAGAGGAAAGTGCAGAATGGGCCGGTGCTTGACGTTGGATGTATTTGGGTAACTGATTTGAGAAAGCAGAGTCCAGCCGCCAAGTGTGGGAAGATAAAGCTCCGGGATGAGGTCCTGTCATTGAATGGGCAACTGATGGTTGGCGTTGATGTCTGTGGTGCCAGGTAAGGGTATTACCTTATATGGATCTCTGAAATTGTATATATTTGCTGTTCTGTGGGGTGCGAGCTGCCTCTCTCTGTTATCAGATGTCTATGATCACAAGAGCCTGATAACAGAAACTTGCCTAGAACAGAGCCTTTTCCTATACTACGAATGCTTGGAATACAACTACCGTAGCTAGGGGTGCATTGGTCCTATTCAGAGCAATGTGTGTTGATCAGTAATGAACTCTATAAAATGTGCTAATTGTCGAGAGAGATTTTTAGAATTTTATTGGTTATATCTTTTTTTTGTATCCCAAACAATTTAGCACGTCTTTCCATATTTGTTGACATCTATTTTTGTCGTTTGTCGCATTACATTTTCATTGTCCTAAAACAATTACTGCAGGTGACCTAAAAGTATTATTTAGAATGTCAGCTCTCACAAGCAATGACCTCTTCCCTTGCGTGCTTTTCCTTCTCTTAAACCATCTTTGGTGGCACCAAATTGTGTGGTTTCTGCCCCCTGCCCTGATACTGATGTCTGTTCCGCCTGCTGATGCAGCTGTGGTTATGTGCCCTGTACTTGTCCTCTATTGTAGTCACCTGTAAGTCACTGTGTTCTGCCACCCTGATACTTATGTCAGTGTCCCCTGCTGATGCAGCTATGGTTATGTGCCCTGTACTTGTCCTCTATTGTAGTCACCTGTAAGTCACTGTGTTCTGCCACCCTGATACTTGTGTCAGTGCCGCCTGCTGATGCAGCTGTGTTTATGTGCCCTTTTCTTCTCCTCTATTGTAGACACCTGTAAGTCACTGTGTTCTGCCCCCCTGATACTTATGTCAGTGCCGCCTGCTGATGCAGCTATGGTTATAGACCATGTACCTGTCCTCTATTGTAGTCACCTGTAAGTCACTGTGTGACCTGATACTTATGTCAGTGCCGCCTGCTGATGCAGCTGTGGTTATGTGCCCTGAACTTGTCCTCTATTGTATTCCCCTGTAAGTCACTGTGTTCTGCCCCCTGATACTTATGTCAGTGCCGCCTGCTGATGCAGCTGTGGTTATGTCCCCTGTACTTGTCCTCTATTATATTCCCCTGTAAGTCACTGTGTTCTGCCCCCCTGATACTTATGTCAGTGCCGCCTGCTGATGCAGCTATGGTTATAGACCATGTACCTGTCCTCTATTGTAGTCACCTGTAAGTCACTGTGTGACCTGATACTTATGTCAGTGCCGCCTGCTGATGCAGCTGTGGTTATGTGCCCTGAACTTGTCCTCTATTGTATTCCCCTGTAAGTCACTGTGTTCTGCCCCCTGATACTTATGTCAGTGCCGCCTGCTGATGCAGCTGTGGTTATGTCCCCTGTACTTGTCCTCTATTATATTCCCCTGTAAGTCACTGTGTTCTGCCCCCTGATACTTATGTCAGTGTCCCCTGCTGATGCAGCTGTGGTTATGTGCCCTGTACTTGTCCTCTATTGTAGTCACCTGTAAGTCACTGTGTTTTGCCCCCTGATACTTATGTCAGTGCCGCCTGCTGATGCAGCTGTGGTTATGTGCCCTGTACTTGTCCTCTATTGTATATAACTGTAAGTCACTGTGTTCTGCCACCTGATACTTATGTCAGTGCCGCCTGCTGATGCAGCTGCGGTTATGTCCCCTGTACTTGTCCTCTATTGTAGTCACCTGTAAGTCACTGTGTTCTGCCCCCTGATACTTATATCAGTGCTGCCTGCTGATGCAGCTGTGGTTATGTGCTCTGTTCTTATGTCCCATGGAGATTACCTTGTTCGCAAGAGCTTGCATTCTAAAGGTGGAAAGAGTTGGGCAGTGCAGAAGTTGAAGATTGGGGGGGGGGGAGACTTCGAAGAAGAGATGAGTTTTAACCCCTTCCCAACATTTAACGTATATATACGTCATGGTCGGGAAGTACTTCCCGACACATGACGTATATATACGTCATGACTTCAAATTGCCACCCCGTCTCGAGACGAGGTGGCAGAGGGACAATGTCTGCTGTCCCTGACAGCAGACATCCTCCCTCATTGCCCAGGGGGGGCAGCGATGCCTCCCGTCTTGGGCGATCGCTGCTATTGGCTGTTAAAAAGTGAATAGCCAAAAGTAGCGTTGAAATGCATTGAGTGTAAAATTTAGACTCTGCTGCCCCCTAGCGTCCAAAAAAAATAAAGGCGGTTTAAATAATGATTTAAAAATAAAGAATAGATATGGTCTTTGTTAGTTATTAACTATTTTGAGTGATATGATTATTTGTCTCACAAGCAGAAAATGGAACATTTTGCAAATAGCAAAATGTTCCATTTTTTCACGACACTTTGGTATTTTTCCCCCCAAAAAAACAAACTGTATCGACCAAATTTCACCACTAATTTAAAGTACAATGTGTCACGGGAAAACAATCTCAAAATCACTGGGATAAGTAAAAGCAAAAAAAAGTTATACCCACTTAAGTGATACATGTCAGATTTGAAAAAAATGGCTCTGTCAGGAAGGCAAAAACTGGCTGCGTCAGGAAGGGGTTAAGGGTGGGTTTAGGCTCAGAGGCTGGACTTCAAATGCATTCGATATTTTGGGATCTGTATGGGAGACATTTTGGAGTCGGGAAGAGGTGGGCGTAGAGGTGGCATCACTGATCTAGCAGAACACTTGGTATGACCCCGGGCTGTGCCAAGCATCCTTTAATGTTCATCTGTGAAGTCTAACGGGGTATGGGTTATTGGGTCAACCCAATGTAGGGCGGACATATGTTGGGTCGGCACCCTTAGATCGACACCTGGAAAAGGTCAACGTGGCTTAGTTCAGCATGGACTATAGGTCAACAGGGACTCTATGTAGACATGCCAAAGGTAGACATGAAAACATGTTTTGGGTGTTTGTGTTGACTTAGGTCGACAGGGACACCATATAAGTGTCATGCCATGCTTCGGGCACGGTGCCCCGCTACACTCCACACTCATTTTCTTCTCCCTCCACACCCTAGTGGATGGTAGGGTATGAAAACCGTCTTTTAGAAAAAAAATCCTTTTAAAAACCAAGTCCACCTTTTTCAAGTCGACCTGAAGTCTCTGCTACCTATGGCCTTTCGACCCAATGTATGTCGACAAGTCGACCCAAGACTGGATCCCGTATAATGCAGATGAAGGGTTATCTCTGCCAATACTAGCGCACATTGTGTTATTGTTTTCGGTTACTGAATAATTATTTTCCATTCCAGGGTTTTTTTTATGTACGAAAGCCGCGGAGCACGTTCCGGTCATGCCCTTTTTTAGCGCTGCGGTTTTGACCCTGACTTTGGAGACCACCCCGAGAAGCAGCACTAGGGATGACCTACGTACCTGCTCTGGGTGGGAAGCGATGGATTGCATTAGGCTATTGGGCAGTTGCCACGGGTTTCTGGTTTGGCGCGTGGCCTGGAGAGGAAAGTTTAAAACCACTGCGCTAACTGACTTACAGTCTGCAGACAATAGGAGTCTATTCCTTCACGGCCGCTGCAATAACACACATCATTTCCCTGCCTGGGAAATAAACGAGTTACTGACAGTTATGGGAACATTACGGCATCATCATAATAAAAATAAAATTAAAAAACCAAATCTGTGTTTCTGAAAGAGACAGCCTGTGCTTTGTGCAGGACGCGCAGCTCCGTGCCGCTGGTATCTGCGTCGTGGCGGGGATAACCCACATGTGTGCGTTATCTTCTGCATTGTAATTTACAGTCTCTGTCTTTTTTTTAGCTCTGTTTTTAGGCTTTTGCCGCGTAGCATTCTTTGGTTCCTGATTACACGGTATAACCAGCCCGATGTCCACCGCCAGCTCGGAGGAAATCTCATGTAAACACTGCAGTAACAATTATGGGAATGTGTCTTGTGTGTTCCTGAGATATATCCTGCGCTAGGCTTCTATAAACAACTTCACTTTGGGATCTGATTGAGGGATGGACGCAATTGGACGGCCGCTATAACCGGGTGCGCTGTGGACTATGCTTATGCTGCGTGAGGCGTCTTGTGTAAATAGACGCCTCATGCTGCCTTCTCTGATCCGCTGCTGCATCCGAGAACCCAGCACTGGATCATCTGCAGTTAGTAATGACTACACCTGTGCACCAGATAAGTGGTCTGGTAATGTGACAGTAATGACTGCACCAGCTAGGTGATCTGGGACATGTAACAGTTAGTAACCTGTGCACCAGCTAGGTGATTTGGGACATGTGACAGTCAGTAATGATGGCACCTGTGCACCAGCTACGTGATCTGGGACATGTGACAGTTAGTAATGACTACAGCTGTGCACCAGCTAGGTGATCTGGGACATGTGACAATTAGTAATGACTACACCTGTGCACCAGCTAGGTGATCTGGGACATGTGACAGTTAGTGATGACTGCACCTGTGCACCAGCTAGGCGATCTGGGACATGTGACCGTTAGTAATGACTACAGCTGTGCACCAGCTAGGCGATCTGGGACATGTGACAGTTCGTAATGACTACAGCTGTGCACCAGCTAGGAGACCTGGGACATGTGACAGTTAGTAATGACTACAGCTGTGCACCAGCTAGGTGATCTGGGACATGTGACAGTTAGAGATGACTGCACCTGTGCACCAGCTAGGAGACCTGGGACAAGTGACAGTTCGTAATGACTACAGCTGTGCACCAGCTAGGTGACCTGGGACATGTGACCGTTAGTAATGACTGCACCTGTGCACCAGCTAGGTGATCTGGGACATGTGACAGTTAGTGATGACTGCACCTGTGCACCAGCTAGGCGATCTGGGACATGTGACAGTTAGTAATGACTGCACCTGTGCACCAGCTAGGCGATCTGGGACATGTGACAGTTCGTAATGACTACAGCTGTGCACCAGCTAGATGATCTGGAACATGTGACCGTAAGTAATGACTACAGCTGTGCAGCAGCTAGGTGATCTGGGTAATGAGAAAGTTAGTAATTACTGCATCTGTGCACCAGCTAGGTGATCTGGGACATGTGACAGTTAGTAATGACTACAGCTGTGCACCAGCTAGGTGATCTGGGGAATGTGACAGTTAGTAATGAATGACTACACCTGTGCACCAGCTAGGTGGTCTGGGGAATGTGACAATTAGTAATGACTGCACCTCTGCACCAGCTAGGTGACCTGGGACATGTGACAGTTAGTAATTACTGCACCTGTGCACTGGCTAGGTGATCTGGAACATGTGACAGTTAGTAATGACTGCACCTGTGCACTAGCTAGGTGATCTGGGACATGTAACAGTTAGTAATGACTACAGCTGTGCACCAGCTAGGTGATCTGGGGAATGTGACAGTTAGTAATGAATGACTACACCTGTGCACCAGCTAGGTGGTCTGGGGAATGTGACAATTAGTAATGGCTGCACCAGCTAGGTGTCTGGGGAATGTGACAATTAGTAATGGCTGCACCTCTGCACCAGCTAGGTGACCTGGGACATGTGACAGTTAGTAATGACTGCACCTGTGCACTAGCTAGGTGATCTGGGACATGTGACAGTTAGTAATGACTGCACCTGTGCACTAGCTAGGTGATCTGGAACATGTGACGGTTAGTAATGACTGCACCTGTGCACCAGCTAGGTGATCTGGGACATGTGACAGTTAGTAATGACTGCACCTGTGCACCAGCTAGGTGATCTGGAAAACGTGGACTGTTGATAGATCTTGTGGACCGGTTTGATCAGCCCTGTGCTAGCTCATTAGCTATGTTATGACACGGTATATGGAAATTAATTATTAACTATGTATATATTGACAGAATAGATTAGTTTGCTTTATATTAAGAGCCAACGATTTCCGCAGCCTTCACTCTACGTTAAGTGAGCTCAGAAAATAGATCTGAAGATAAATCTTACTAGTGTATGGGCACCTTTACAGAGCTCCCTGAGTATATATTAGGGCTTACTTTACTAACAGTGTTTCCCAAACAGTCCAGGATTTAGCGATACTTGAGCACAGGTGACTTAAATAGTATCTCCGTTATTTAGATGTAACCATCTGTGCTGAAGCCTGGATCTCCCTAAAACCTGCACCCAAAATTTAGAACACAGTTCCAGAAGCGGGTCAGACCCAGGGCCAAACACCTTTCCCCTGCAGCACTGATCCGGGTTAGTGTAAACCAATGTCCAAACTGTGGCCCTCCAGCTGTTGTGAAACTACACATCCCAGCATGCCTTGCTATAGTTTTAGCATTGCCTAATAGCAAAACTGTGGCAAGGCATGATGGGACTTGTAGTTTCACAACAGCTGGAGGGCCATAGTTTGGACATGCCTGGTGTAAGTGGAACCTGCACTGGATGACCCGGTTACTGGGTGGAGCCGTTTCTCCACTGACCTAAGTGAGTGCCAGCCCTGTTTCCTCCTTATTACGCATGCCCTAGGAAGCACTGGGCGCAGCGGCTACTTCCTAGTCACCCCCACATTTGAGCCCTGTAGCCGCCACACCATTTGCAGTGATGCCGTTCTGTGTATATAAAGTCTATAGAATTAATAGCAGTTTGGCTGAACGAGACCATTAAAAGCTGCTGTGTATGTATAATGTATCATATATATATATATATATATATATATATATATATATATGCGGAGTAGCTCTGGCGTGACTACAGGATCCAGAGATATCGTATTATATAAATGGATATTCATTTAACAGAAGCAAATGGAATTGTGAGTTTCCAGTCCTGAGGAACAGACAACCCAAGTGGTCATATGATTGGTTTCTAAGTGTTCAGTCACATGTGGGGGCGGGGTTATTTATTCAGGCCGCTGTGTCTACGCTGTTTATGCATTGGGGCAGTTTATTCCGCCAGTATACACACTTCGCACCACAGTCCCCATACCCCAGTGTGGACTGCAAGCTGGACCCATGTAGCTTGGTCAGGAGTTTGACTTCAGGGATTTTGATGCTAAGCACTACCCCAAGTGCGATAATGAATCCAACAAACATGATTCACATAAAAATCTTATTTACGGGATAAGGCACTTTGTGACACCTCAGATGTGAGGTAATGGAATAATATACAGTAATGCACCACACAGCAGAACCAGTGGTCCATGAGACTACTCAATGCTGCCATCTTGTGGCCAAACATAATTATGTCTCCATCCCACATGTCTAATATACAGATAACAAATGTATATAACCAAGCGCAGGATACCAAATTATAGTCCCAGCAGCTGCCGTCTATAAGGGATACTCCACCACCCTTAAAAAATGATTGAAAACAGAAACACAGGGTAGACAGCGCTGAAGGACTATAACAAATACAGTTTATATAAATCCTTTATTAAATAAACACTTTTTATATAAACTGTATGTTAACAGTTAAATAGTTACAAACCTGTCAAAATGCCGGCTTCTAAAATTTTGACAGTTTTAGCCCACAAACTCTCCACCCACAGTCCCTATCAGCTCCTTTCTCCAATCTCTGTATTCACAGCTCCCTTTCGCCATGACCAGCAACTTTTAAACAGATTAGTGTCCCTGCAAGCATTGCTTTCACTTTCTGTTATGACCAATTTTTCGTATAGCCAGGGTGATCATGCTTTGGTTGGGGGATCTTATGAATGCATCTGAATCGGCCCCATAGGTAGAGTAAGCTACTAGCTTCTTCTACATAGCTTTCCATAGCCCTATTTATTCCAGCCCCCCGAGCACCCTGTAGTACAGCCCGTCAGATATATTGTATGGTACAAGTATATGCAGCAGGTTGCAGCATTGTTCTGTATGTACTGTAACCCCTACAGCTTGCTGATACTAAAACCTAGAACAGATTTGTTGTTTGACTGCTCTCACTGCTTTGCCGTCAGCCTCCCCTTCTATTTTGGGACTATAACCACCAGCATGTCCTGCAGCCTGAGGTGAGCTGGGAACCAGAGTTAAGAAACATGTTGCCAGCTGTTGTTGGGCTACAATTACCAGCATAACCCCCCACACAGACACAGGTGTTTCGGGTGAGATTTAATAGGATGAGAGATTCAGAAAGTGAGAGATTTGGTGAGAAATCTCCAGTTTTCTCCTTCATACTTCATGGCAGCCATTACAT
The DNA here is from genome assembly GCF_055691185.1 of Crinia signifera. Taxonomy (NCBI): domain Eukaryota; kingdom Metazoa; phylum Chordata; class Amphibia; order Anura; family Myobatrachidae; genus Crinia; species Crinia signifera. Next base: position 461,805,301 of record NC_139217.1, read on the forward strand.
TGGGTTCATCCCTCTCTCCTCTCCAATTAGACAGGTAGTTTTTTTCCCCTAGGATCCAGCCCCTTCCTCTATATAATCTGGCTCCTTCCCATAGACCGTAGTCTTTTTCCTGTCTCCTTCTGTCTGTGACAGGTAGTCAGTTAGAGTTAGCTTATTTATTTTTTTACCCGGTAGGCTGGTTATGCTATCGGAGACCTGGGCGGTAAGGCTGGCGGTGCCTTAAGCCTAAAGTGTGTCCGGGGGCCGGTGGCAAGGACATCATGGAAACCCACAGCGTCTCTCCCCGCCTAACCTATGTAAGTATCACCTATCCGGCGGCTCCTGCGTGGTCTCCCGTTGTCCGGGAGCAGGCTCCGGCTTGCTGCTCTGAAGTACGCTGAGCTTCCCCGGCAATACAGACTCAGGTGCCGTCAGGGGCGCGCGCGTCACTTCCGGCGGATGCACGCGGCGTGCGGGTCACGGCCGCGTGCGTTCCAGCTATGCGGAAGTGCGCGCCAGGCTGGCGCCGGCGGGAGGAGGACGCTGGCTGCTAGAAGCAGCGGGTATTTAAAAGGCGCCTGGTCGGTGTTACAGGCGCAAGGCGATACGGTTGCAGAAGCATTTTGGATTGTTCTAACCGGAATTGTTACCATGGAGGATGCCTCTCAGAAAGGTGTTACACCGCCGCCCAGGTAAGTCCTCTTACAGAGGACACGCTGTTAGAACATGCCATTTGTCAGTCAGATAGTTAGTACCTTTTTCTTGTTTTGTAGTGTGCCTTCAGTGCCCAGAAAGAAAGTGGCTAAAACTAAGAATACTAAAGTCTGTCCAGGATGTGATAGAGCCTTTGTTGGAGAGACGGTGCTATGTTTAGAGTGTCTTACAAAAAAGGATGTTGGAATGAATATATCAGCCCAATTAGCTGAGATGAGGGACTGGATGAAGAAAAACTTTATTTCCAAGGAGGAGTATGCAGGGAATAAAAGGTCCAGGTCCCAGACTAGCCTTGATAAGGATGACGGGGATGTGTCTGTGCATGATGATGTGGACAAGGAGGAGTCTGGTGGCTCATCAGCTGAGTCAGGCGAAGTATTGGAGGACGAGCGTCTATTTAATGTGGAGTTGGTAGAGGCAGTGCTTAAAAATCTTTATAGGACACTTAACTATAAACAGCCTGCAAAATCTGAGTTTGACGCATTGTTTGAGGATCGTTCCAAAAAAGGGAGATCTTTTCCAGTACATAAAGTTGTGAAGGATATCCTAGCTAAGGAGTGGCAAGGTGTCGACAAAAGAGTGGGGTCGACTAAGAGAATTCAAAAAATGTTTCCCATTGAGGATGAAGAATTCATTAAGTGGTGTAATATACCTAAAGTCGACGCAGCAGTGTCAGAAGTGACGACTCGTACTACCATTCCCCTGGAGGATGGTGCGTCACTGAAAGACGCAATGGATAAAAAAATGGAGAGTGCTCTAAAGAGATTGCATATCTCTGCCTCAGTCTCGCTAAAATCAGGAGTGGCCATGGCCTCCCTTTCTCGGGCACTCAGGATTTGGTGTTCTGCATTACAGGAAGACATACAGGAAAAGGTTTCCCGGGATCAAATTTGCAAGAGTCTTACCCAGGTTCAGCTGGCGGTAGACTATATGTGTGAGGCCTCCCTAGATGGTCTTGACTTTGCAGCAAAATCCCTGACATCGGGGTTGGTGGCCCGTAGGGCCTTATGGCTTAAGTCATGGGCAGCAGATTCCCATTCGAAGAACAAGCTAGCGACTTTGCCCTATGAGGGTGCTTTCCTTTTCGGCAGTCGTTTGGATCAGATGATTCAAAGAATGTCAGGTGGTAAATCAGTCAGATTACCTCAGGACAGAAGAGGGAGGTTTTCCTCATATTCTTCCAGACAAGCGTATAGACAGGCCAAGTCCTACAGGCCGGGTAGGTCTGTCCGGGACAGATACGCCCAGGGGACGTCCAGAGCCTTTTTTCGGCAATACGTCAAGAAAAGAGGCGAAAGTTCGGGAGCCACACAGAAACAGTGACGGTGGTCCCATGGTGGAGCAGGCTCAGGTAGCAGGAAGGCTGTTGGGCTTCGCTCGCGTCTGGGAACAAACCGTCCGAGACAGATGGGTTCTGGAGGTAGTCAGGACTGGCTATCCTCTAGAGTTTATGTCAAGGCCAAGAATGGCAAAATTTTGTGTTTCAGAGATCCCAGTTTCGAAGATAGAAAGGGAAGCTCTAAATTTAAGTTTAAAGGGACTCATCGCATCAGGAGCAGTGGTGAGAGTCCCGGAGGAAGAGAAAGGAACCGTTTTTTATTCTCGTCTCTTCATAGTCAGCAAGAGTTCTGGAGGTTACAGAACTATATTAGATTTAAGAAAATTAAACTTGCGCATAAAGAAAAGAAAATTCCACATGGAGACTACAAAATCGATCCTGATGGGGTTGAGAAGAAACGATTTTATGGTCTCCATCGACCTAAAAGACGCCTACTTCCATATTCCCATTTCCCCAGACGACAGAAAATATCTGAGATTCTGCATAGGTCACGATCATTTCCAGTTCACCTGTCTGCCCTTCGGCCTCACCTCTTCACCAAGGGTCTTCACCAAGGTTCTAGTGGTGTTGATAGAAGAACTGAGAAAAAGGAAAGTTATGATATGGGCTTACCTAGACGATCTATTGATCGTGGCATCTTCAGAGGAAGAGGTGGTCACAGCAAGAGACTACACCATTCAGTTTCTTCAGGAACATGGGTGGCTATTAAATTGGGAGAAGAGCTGTCTAAAGCCAACACAGAGTCTCCAGTTTCTGGGAGTGCTGGTGGATACCGTGAGGTTTCAAGTGTCCTTGTCCGCAAAGAGATGCGAGAAGATCCAGCAGCTAATCTCAAAAATCTACGAGGAGGATCGCGTACCACTCAGGTCAGCAATGAGCCTTTTAGGGATGATGGCGTCCACGGTGGACATAATCCCATGGGCCAGATGGAGGATGAGGCCTCTCCAGTGGTCCCTTCTAGGTTACTCGAAAAGACTGGTGTCGCTGGAAAGGAAGATAAAGATCTCAGTGGCAGTCAAAGAATCCCTAAGATGGTGGGAGGCCGATCAGCTAGTACCAAGAAAGTCTTCACTGGCAAGTCCCCGTTACAGTGTGATCACCACAGACGCCAGCGCCATGGGTTGGGGAGCTCATGGTCTGGGCAAGACATGTCAAGGTCTGTGGTCCCGGCACGAGTCAGAGTTCTCCTCCAATCACAGAGAACTAAGAGCCGTGTGGAAGGCAATAGAATTCTTCAGCGAAGATATCCGAGGGGCGCACCTGCGCATTTTTTCGGACAACGCCACTACCGTCTCCTATGTCAACAGACAAGGAGGTACACGGAGTCACGTGCTCTTAGAAGAGGTGCGAAACATCATGTGTTGGTCCGAGGAAAACCTGTTGTCCATATCAGCACTCCATGTACTGGGGGAGGACAATCGGCTCGCAGATTATTTGAGCCGCACAAGCGTGGTTCCGGGCGAATGGGAACTGAAGGATTCAGTATTTCAAGAAATAGTAGAGCAATTCGGTCAACCGGAGGTGGACCTCATGGCTTCAGCAGTCAACAAGAAGCTGCCACGGTTCTACTCGCGATACCCGGCTTGGGGGTCGAGCGGGGTGGACGCCCTATCACACAGTTGGGAGTTTCACCTAGGGTATGTGTTTCCTCCAATTTCCCTCATTCACAGGACATTGTGGAAGGTCAGAACGGAGGGGGTCCAGGTCATAGCCATTCTACCCTACTGGCCCAGGAGGGCTTGGTTCCCCATGTTAGAGAGCATGGCAATTGCGGGTCCAGTGTTTCTTCCAGTGACTCAAGATCTGCTCAAGCAGGGCCCAGTCAATTGTCTAGAGCCTCACAAATTAAATTTAGCGGCCTGGAAATTGAAAGGCAGCAACTAAGAGACAAAAATTTATCCCCAGAAGTCATTGAAGTACTTCTCCAAGCGAGGAAGAAAATATCGTCAGAAATCTATTACAGAATATGGCGGGTGTTCGCAAAATGGTCCAAGGACAAGTTCACTTTTCCTAAAGCGAACATTCCTCAAGTGTTACAGTTCCTTTGTGATGGGCTTAACAAAGGGCTTTCGGCTTCAACACTCAAGGTCCAGATTTCGGCACTGAGTGTGCTGCTAGACAGGAAACTAGCGGAGCATAGTTTAATTAAAAGATTTTGCCAGGCTCTCAAGAAAATCCGGCCTAGAGTTAGGTCAATAATCCCCCAGTGGGATCTTAATTTGGTTTTGAATGGACTAATGGAGGCTCCGTTTGAGCCATTGGACAGAGCGAAGTTAAAGTTTCTAACATGGAAGATGTTATTTTTAGTTGCAATAACTTCAGCAAAAAGAGTGGGAGAGATCCATGCTCTGTGCATTAAAGAACAGTATTTGAAGATTTTCCCGGATCGGGTAGTGCTGAGGACTAGGCCTTCCTTTCTACCCAAGGTGGTTTCCTCATTTAATCTAAGTCAAGAAATTGTTTTGCCTTGTTTTTTTCCAAAATTCTCTGACGAAGAAAGAGGAAAAATTGCATACCTTAGATGTCTTGAGAGCTGTCAAGATATATCTACACAGGACAACGGGGTTCAGGAAGTCAGAAGCATTATTCGTGATTCCCCAGGGGGCGAAGAAAGGGTTGGCTCCATCAAAACAGTCAATGTCAAGGTGGCTAAAGGAAGTAATTGCGTTCACTTACAAGAAGGTTGGTCGTGAAGTTCCTGAGGGTATTAAGGCTCACTCGACAAGGGCAATGGCGGTTTCCTGGGCGAGAGAGGCCAAAGTGTCGACTAAGGAAATTTGTCAAGCAGCCACCTGGTCTTCCTTGCATACCTTTTCTAAGCATTATGCATTGGATGTCGCGGGGTCAAGCTTTGGAAGTGAGGTTCTTAAGCAAGTCTTGGCTTGAGGTATAGTATAACCCACCCTACTGCTTTGGTACATCCCAATGTAATGGCTGCCATGAAGTATGAAGGAGAAAGCAAGGATTATACTCACGATAATACCTTTTCTTCGGAATACTTCATGGCAGCCCAAAAATTTTTGGGCCCTCCCTATTTGTGTTTTTTCCCTAGGATCAGGACGGAGACAGTCAAAGACTACGGTCTATGGGGAGGAGCCAGATTATATAGAGGAAGGGGCTGGATCCTAGGGGAAAAAAACTACCTGTCTAATTGGAGAGGAGAGAGGGATGAACCCAATGTAATGGCTGCCATGAAGTATTCCGAAGAAAAGGTATTATCGTGAGTATAATCCTTGCTTTTTTAAGTGGCAATCATTTACACTGCAAAACCAGTTAGATTTTGAGGTGTAAATGATTTCTGCTTTAAAAAAACCTGGAGATTTCTCACCAAATCTCTCACTTTCTGAATATCTCATCTTATTAAGTCTCACCCTCTGTGTCACTAAGGGACAATACATTTGCACCATTTCGAGTGTCCTGCAGGTGGCAGTAGAGTACAAGCTATCAGCGCCTGGGTTGCCCTGCTTTAAGAAAAATCATATTCAGATAAGACCAGCCGGCTGTCATCGCTGATTTGTGTCATCCTGATCTGATTTTATCCAGGTTCTCAACAACACCCCCCCCCCCTTTTTTTTTAACCAGGTTTATGATGTAACACTACAAGTGACTCAATAGCCTTATTCAGATCTGATCGCAGTACATATGTAGTAGACGGGCGCCCACTAAGCAATTTGCTTAGTGGGCTATTCAGCGTAGGCAAATTGCATCGCATCGCACCTCCCGCAAAATCGCATGCAATTTTATAGGGTGTACGTGCCATTACATTAGCTATACAATAATATCATTGCATGACATACAATGAGGTTTTAGGCACCCCTTCCCCCCCCCCCCCACTATCCACGCCACCCCGAAGCGTGGCAAGCGGCGGCGGAATGCGTCCTCCAACCTTTTCATACCCCCACTGTCCACGTCGGCATGGATTTGATTGTATATAGAGTGACGAGCGCAGCGAGCCACCGAGCCCGAAGTGTGGCTTGTAAAGTAATCTGTGTGTCCACGCGGGGCTCCGTGGCCCATTTTGACACATTTGTACTGCGATCAGATCCGAATAAGGGCCTATGTTTGTTTGAGTATTAGAGCCGTGTTATTTCCCCCAAAGATCTAATCTACCTTCCTGTAGGGCTATTGTTGTTCTGAGCAGTTTCCCTGGATATTAGGCTGAAGAATGGGGGTGCTGATTCATGAGAGGATGTAATGGGGGACCGTCTTCCTAGTGAGCAATCTGCTACTTAATAACTGGCAGCACTTCCTGGGATAAATCTATAATAAGTACATGCTGGCGATACGGCAAAGGGTCTCTTCTGCGGAATGTTAAGTCTAGTTATCACCATATATAGGGGAGGGGAGGAAGCTGCATTTCCTCTATAAAAGCAATTGTGTGCAATAGGATATGGTCCATTGTGCTGGCTTTGGCAGTGTTGGATCATGGGACAAGGAGCCACTTATTAGTGTTTATATGACTGCCAGCGTATTTATTTACAGTTCTTAAGGGATTCAGCAATGTATGATCGTGCATCTATATATAATTAATATAGCTAACTACTCACCTATATGAAGTACCGCCACTGAACACTAGAGGCCACTCTGCAGACCAAATTGCTCCTTAACAGAAAGTGAAAACAAGTTTTGCAGGGACACTGATCAGTTTCAAATTTGCCGGATATGGAGAGAGGGCTCTGTGCATACAGAGATTGGAGGTAGGAGCAGATAGGGACTGGGGGGGTGGGGGTGGAGAGTTTGTGGGCTAAAAACTGTCACCGCTCAAAGTGAAAGTAAAAACTGTCACAGATCAAAGTGAAAGTACAACGCAGAAGCCGTTATTTCGACGGGCTTTTAACTAGTCAACGGTTAAACACGTTGAGTATGGTAAATGTTGCTCCAGCCAATCAGATCCCGATGCTTATGTATGCAGCTTGAAAAATGACAGTTGGGAGCAGATTGGCTGAAAAAAAACCTTTTTATCATACGCAACAAGTATCACTCGCAACCGTTTTTTTCTTTCAATCGTTGATAAATGGGTCCCTAGGGATGGCATTAGTGATCTGAGCGCTCCTCCTGTCACACACAGTACATGTCACAGTAACACGGAGTCAGCTATGTTTATGCGAGATCCCTTACGCGTATGTCAGTGCTAGAAGCTGCAATCACAGCGACGCGTCAGGAAGATTTTACCAGCGTCAGAGATGTCGGTGTAGCTAATGAGCGTCCTGCACAGCTCAATACAGAGATGTAATAATAATAATAATAATAATGATATTTATATAGCGCCACTACATTCCTGGCAGACTTGAGAAACGATGGTAATGACTCATCCGCCGCCCTGCGTCCGGAGATGGAGACTGCCACAATCTCCACCATTTATGCTCATGTGCAGGCTATGTGTACGAACCAACGCGATGACATGCATAATCGCCGGCTCGTTTTTGCATGGAGCATTGCAGGGGGGTGGCGCGCCCATGGGACCCCCCAGCATTTCATGGATGTTCTTCTGTGGTGAAGGGTCCTGAACTTTGGATACTATTAATAAATTACATTTTTAGATTTAGATTAGATTTAGAAATCATTATTTTTTTTTTTATTTTTTTTTTGCAAGATGGATTTTGCATGATAAGCAGTTTTCATTGCTCCAAGTCATGGGGGTGGAATAGTCCACCTCACTCCAATCCATGGGGGTGGAATCGTCTACCTCACTCCAATCCATGGGGGTGGAATCGTCCGCCTCACTCCAATCCATGGGGGTGGAATCGTCCACCTCACTCCAATCCATGGGGGATGGTTACTTATCAAGGACTGGCTACCTATCAAAGATCGGAACCGCTCTGGGCACCCTTATTTATAACCTCTGTTTGACTGTTACAGAATTCTATTTTAGAATTCTGTAACACCCAACATTCTATTTTTGAATTCTGTAACAGTCAAACACCATTATGACATCACAATGCATAAAAACCACCATTATGACATCACAATGCAGAAAAACCACCATTATGACCTCACAATGCATACAAAAAAACCATTATGACATCACAAAGCTAAAGATACAACTTTTGAAGAAGCTGCCACAGACACTATCTCTATGACATTTTACTGATCATTGCTTTGATCTGTTTATTCGTCTTTGCAGAATTCCAGCCCTCCCATTTTTACTTAACATACTTGTTCTTTTTGATTTATTTTACTATGAATGTTTTTATTGCAAGCGTATTGTGCTTATTCAGTTATATATGCTCATGAAGTTTTTAAAGGGGAACACCTGTCTCTGATAAGATTGTATACTAGCTGCAATGCTCATAATTGGGTTTTATTTAATTTTTTCCTCTCTGTCTCCATCCACCTTTCTCTCCTAATCTCTCTCTCTCCCCGAATCCAACACTTTCTCCCCAACTCTTTTCCTCCCTACCCCCATTTTCTTTCTCCATCAAGTCATGGATCAAGTTTTAAAAGGACGAAACACGTTTGGAACACCACCAATGATCCTTCATAAGATGCTATTGTCATGTAACCAGACATTACACCACAAGTGTATAAACCTATAAAAACAACAAGACAAGTAAAAAAAAAAGCAGTTGCCTTCTTCCTCTGAGGATTTGACAGACTCTAGTAATTCTGCTAAACCCCCTTGAGGTGTAACCACCCGCACGGGCAAGGGCCGTGCGGCCGGCACACCAGAGGGGGAGGCAGAAACCAAAACGGGGAAAGGGACTTAAGTCTAGTATAAAAGATCATCCCGGTGTCTGATAAAATAAGAGGAAGGGGTCCTCAGCAGAGGTTTAAGCTTTGTACCAACTAATTCTATCAATAATTTTAAGTGGAACATTGACTTGCATCACTTCAGTCGCCAATTAAAATTAAGATAATTTTTTTGCTAATCGTGTTGATACTGGTGTCTCTAGGTCTGTTGATGCTGTGCCGTTTAAGAAAAAAAATCTAGTTTTGAACCTACCACCCACAAGTCATCTATCCTCGGCTTTATCAGGGCACTTGATACACAAATAACTATGTCTCAGGGCCTCTCTGAACCTCATCGTAATAACTTATCTAAACAAGAATTGAGTGCTTTGAAAAATCTTCGCAGTTCTACTGACATAGTGATAAGGTTGGCGATTAAGGGAGGTGGTGTGGTGGTTCAGGACTTAAAACAATATTGTGAGGAAATTGATAAACAATTGTCTATGTGTGACGTTTATGACAAACTGGATCAGGATCCCACTGATGATTACAAAAAAGCTAATTGACACTCTTGTGAATGATGCTGTACACCAGCACAGTGGCGTAGCTACGTTTTGGGCGCCCCCCCGCCGTTAGGGGGGGGCGCCCATACCCACCCGCCGCCCCGTCAAGCACCCCCCCGCCGCCCATGCTAACCCCCTCCCCCGCAGTCTTACCTATCGCGCTGGTCCCGGCGGCTCCGTTCTTCTGCTGAGGACCACCACAAAATGGCCGCCCCCATACAGCAGACAGTTTCAGAGAACAGTGTGCTATATGGGGGAGGCCATTTTGTGGTGGTCCTCATCAGAAGAACGGAGCCGCCGGGACCAGCGAGATACGTAAGTCTGCGGGGGATTGGGGGGGGTAACTATAGCACCGCAGCCCCCGGCGCCCCCACATGCACAGCGCCCCCCCCCCGCGGTGGCGGGGGCTGCGGTGCTATAGTTACGCCCCTGCACCAGCATTCCTCATGCTGGTGGATTGGAGGCAGTCAGAAAGTTATTGGAGAACACTGATCTCTATACTGGTCCATCGTCTATATATGGCTTTGTTAAAAATTATACTAACGTATAACTATTTTTTCTATAACTGTAATTTTCATCGCCAAATATGCGGCTGTGCCATGGGTTCGACCGTGACACCAGCCTACGGGAATACTTATATGTTCGACATTGAAGTAATTGCCTTCTTTACTAGAGATCTTAGGGATCGTATACTATGCTATAAACGTTACATTGATGACTTACTGATTAAATGTAGGGGTGACCCTTCTGACTTATGTGATTGAATTGCTGTATTCAATAGCTCTGACTGCCCCATTAAATGTACCTGCAACAAAAGTCTTGATCAAATCCCTTTTCTGGTTGTGCTCATTAAAATCGTCAATAATTGTATTACAATGACTATTTATATAAAACCTACAGCCCGTAATACTTTATGACAAGCTAACGGTTTTCATCCACCCAGCACTATGTCAGGTCTCCCTTACTCTCAGTTCTTGAGAGCCAAAAGATTTGTCGGTGATGAAAATGAATTAGACAGGGTATTGGATGATAGGATGGAAAAATTAAAGGCAAGGGGATATTCAGATAAGTTGCTTATCTCTGCAAGAATGAAGGTTAATAATGTCACAAGACAACAAGCTTTAATGAGAGCTAGTAAAAATAATATGAGTGATACTTTACACTGGGTGCAACACTATAATGTTGCACAAAAGGTCATTCATCAACAGACAAAAAATGTATGGCCTATTATCCAAACAGACAGAGATTTAATATCCCTCAAGCTTACGAAAATTCTGACCAGCTATAAAAGAGGAAAGAATATCCCTGATTGGCTTGTCCGTTCTGATGTTACCCCTCTTCCTAATATTAATCCTGCCATCTAAACTAAAAGCCCCGGTTGTTATACCGGTAAGTGCACTGGCTGCACGACGTGCAGCCATATGATTGCCATAAAATGTTTTTAGTTTTTTTTATCTCCATACGGGAAAAAAATACAATATCAGACATGTATTGGGATGTAACAGTTCTTTAGTTATTTCTATGGTTAAATGGGTGCCGGACGGCTCCCCGACAGTCAGGATTCCGACAGTCAATACTCCGAAGTCGGAATCCCGACTGATCCCTCTTGGGGGTCCACGACCCCCATAGAGGGAGAATAAAACAGGTGCCCGCAGCGTGGTGAGCGCAGCGAGCCCACAAGGGGCTTCATTGCGCTCCCCACGCTGTGCAGTCGGGATTCCGACATCTGAATAATGACTGTCGGAATCCCGACTGTCGGGTAATTATACCACACCCGGTTAAATGCCCTCCTGGTTTGTGCTATATCGGCAAGGCGGTGAGGGCATTTAAGGAACGAATGGCCATGCTCTGGAAGAAACAAAAATTCAGATCAACCGCTGGCTAGACACTTTGTTACAGCTAATCACAACTTCACTAACTTTAGACATATTGTGATTGATCAAGTCCCACCTAATAATAGACATGGTGATAGAAATAAACTTACTTGTGTATTATCACAGCGCCCACGATGTGCATCGTAGGGCATCTCATCGCATTGCATGCCATATAGCGGCATACGATGCATTTTTTTATTGTACAAGCACCCTGATGGGTGCTTACAATGTTAAATGCCCCCCATTGTCAACGCCACCCCCACTATCAACGTCAACCCGAAGCGTGGCGAGCAGCGGCGGTACGCGTCCTCCGACCTTTTCATACCCCCACTATCCACGTCGGTGTGGAGTTGATTTTATATAGTGTGGCGAGCGGACGCGTATTACTTTACATGTATTCCGCGTCTCCTCGCGGGGCACGCTGCGCTCGCCACACTATCTAAAATCAACAACATGCCGACGTGGATAGTGGGGGTATGAAAAGGTCGGAGGACGCGTTCCGCCGCTCCTCGTGGGCTCGCTGCGCTCGCCTGATGTGGCCGATTACACGGTTTCTGGTTTATAGCTCTGTATAACATATTGGTGGTCTATTCATACAAGCTCAGCAGATGCCTCCTCATTACGTTTCCAGACAATACACTGTATAGCTGTTTGTCTCTGCAGTTAGTAGCCTAGAGCCATTCCTATATCCCTGCTGTAATGGGGAAGACGGCAATATACGCACTATACAGGTATCACTCTAGAACACAGGACGCATTGTCTGCAGCCGGAGAGACGGATGTATGCGTACGAGCGATCTCCTGCCAGAGGTAATAGGTAATGCGCAGAAGGCTGACACAAGCCTGTGCTTGTACCGCACACAGGAAGACACGTGTGTGTTGTGTGCTGGGACCCGCATAAAGGGAGAGTCTGCAGACAATATACAAAGCCTGACGGATACAAGTAAATTCATTCAGAAATGTGTGTTCTCTGGAATTTAATAGGTTATGTTCTATATATTATGACGGAACCTATGACAATAATGTCAACACTAGTGCACATTGACTTGATTGTACATAGCCTACAGGTGCAGTGCTGGGGGTAGAGAGGAGGGTGTGAGGGACAGTACTGGGGGTGTGGTCAGGTGGCAAGTTGGGCAGGGCTGAAGCAGGTAGCGGTTGGGATAGAGCTGGGGTTTAGGTAGGGAGCAGTTGTAGTAGGGATTGGGTGGAGGGGTTAAGGGCAGATGAAACCAGGAAAGGTGAAACAAGGGTAGATAGCAGCTGGGGTAGGGGCATTTGGGTATGTTCTAGGGCAAGTAGGGGGAAGGGAGGGGATAGATGCAACCAGTGCTGGGGGTAGGGGTAGATAGCAGTTGTGGCAGTAGTGAGGGCTTGAGGGGGTTAGGGGCAGATTATAACAGGAAAGGTGAAACTAGGGTAGATAGCAGCTGGGGCAAAGAGGGGGTAAGTAGGGGCAAGATGACGGACATTGCCGGGGGTACGGGTAGATAGCAGCTGGGGCAGTACTGGGTCAATGAGGAGATTAAAGGCAGGCAGTTCTGGGGTAGGGGTAGAAAGTTGGGGCTCTACTAGTGCGAGGAGG